>NC_134568.1:119707895-120082895 GCF_050947875.1 Dermacentor variabilis | reverse complement strand
GAATGTAGTCGTCGGCAAAAAGCTTCATTTTAACGCAGATGTTAGAGGGCAAATCATTAATAAAAATAAGGAATAAAGTTGGAGCAAGGACGCACCCTTGAGGCACCCTTGATGTAACTGTTGCAATGGAAGAAATTTCATTCTTAACAACAACATACTGAAACCGGTTGGTTAAGTAATCTTCAATCCAACTGGCAATAGAACCGTTGCCTAAAGTTGTTTTCAGTTTGCTGATTAGTTTTTGATGGGTTACTCTATCAAACGCATTCGAAATATCTAATGCTATTAAGTCAACTTGTTTTTGATTATCAATGCTTTGTGATAAATCATGCGTTAATTCAAGTAATTGGGTTATGGTTGAAAGTCCCCGCTGGAAACTATGCTGGATAGGCGATAATATTTGTGCTTGCTCTAGATAGCTCGTGATATGCTTTAATATGATATACTCTAATAATAATAAGCCAGTAATAAAAAGAATCGCGGGAGATATTGTACTCGAGAAGTGCCAGCCCTTTATACGCAATGCCTTATCACTTCAAATGTCCCAGAAATCATGCCCGACGTAATATATATTTTTCTTCTCTTTTCTTTTTTACACGAAACATGGAAAGGCAGATTATGATAGAGTCGGCTAGCCCAGCAATCTCAAACTCCTCACTCATAAACAATAAAAAAGGAAAAGCAACCACTACCAACAAGCACGACGCACATCACGAACACAAGCCCACAAAGGTTGCCTAAACTGTGGGCACGAACCAGCACCGAAAGCATAGTCCAGTAACTGTAGGATGGTCACTCATCACGAAGGAGTGAAGGAGTCCGCACAACTCTTTTCATATATTCGTAAGAAAGAAGACGTCAGCGAATTGATTTCGTACTCTAGACGCATTAGGCTGCTGTCGATATCCCAAAATATTTATTTATTCATTTATTTATTTATTTATTCCAAATACCTGCAGCACCCGAAGCCATTATTGCAGGGGGGTGAAGATACCTAACTGAGCAAAAGGCGAGTAAAAAAAAACTACAACACATGAAAAGGTAAGTACAAAATGAAGACAACTGTACTCGTTCATACATCTGATAACAAGGCCCGAAACATTGGTTCAGATCGGCACTCGACAATTTGTTTGAGCAACCGGTTCCATTCAAGAATTGTGAGTTGAAAAAGTGTGCTTTGATAAGTGTTAGTTTTACATTTAATTTCTGTTTTTTCCATCCGTGATCAAGTCTATTCGACCTGAAGTGTGGTGGAAGCAAATAAATATCTTTGTCTATTTTTATTTTACCGTGATAAATTTTATGCAACATTTCTAACGGAACGTTCCTTTGGTGAGTACATAAAAGCTCCCATCCCAACGTTAGTTTAATGTTAGTAACACTACTACGGAAGTTATAATCTCTTGATACAAATTGAGCGGCACAGTTTTGTACACGTTCAAGCATGTCGGTTAAATATAAAGTTCGCAGGCTCCAAACAACACAAGCATACTCCAATATATGCCGAACATAAATAAAATATAGAAGCTCTTTAACTTTAAGCGGTGCCGTAATAATAAATAGTTCAGCATTCCACAAGCTTTAGATAAAACATGCTCAACGTGCTCATTCCATAGGAGGTTGGAGGAAAAGTACACGCTAATTTAATCCATATTCGACAATATATTTGTTAACTACTGTACTTTTGCATAAAATCTATAGATAACACTCCGCTTTGATAAGCCTAAGAAAGATGCTGGCTGTGGGACAGGCTTTAGGAGAGCTTGCAGAACAAATGCAGCTCCTCTAATGCCCCTCATACACTACAAAAATACGTTAAATTCCGTAATGTTCGAATCAGTCGTGGAGACAGAATGAGAAAACATGTCTGTTGAAATCTTGGGATACAGTGTCGTCCCGTTATTTCTAGGATGTAAGGCGTAGAGGACGCATACATGCAAGGCTAGATCTCTAACGCTTAAACTGTGTCCTTCACTACAATATCTATAAACCACCACTGCGGGTAGTCGCCAAATGTCGGAAATTTCGAATCAATAGTAAAATACGCTTTAAAGACAAAAGAGCACGGTAGTTAATGTGTGGATTCTGTTTGTGATCGCACCTCGTGAGATCCATCCGTAACCCTTAAGAAGGGAAATTCGGTCGATATTTCGACACCTGCGCTTCTTCTACAGCATGGTCCGGACAGGCAAGGGAAGCTGCGCACGGAACGTCGACACGTGTCCCGGGTGCAGCAAATATGCGCCACCGCCAAAGCGAGCGCAACAAAAACGGCGCGCGACAACGAGCGACAGCGCACGTGGCATAAAACTGAGTGGCTGACACAAGAGACCGAAAGACGCGTAGCGTCGGTGCCGACAAGTGCGAATTATTTACAAGGTCCCGCAATAAGCCGAGCCCGAGGCGCACACTATTGAAATCGCGGCGTAGCAACCCCGCCTTCGGGAGCAGTATAGCAGCCCTCACAACAAAGGGCTCCGGTTGGGGTTCAATCCGCCGTCATCAGATTCATGCCTTCGGCGTTCATATTTCGCATTCACACTTCTGCATTCACGTACATAACTTCTTCGCAACGACTGCTGCTGGGGCACCAATTTTGCTTCGCCTGACAGTAATTTGTTAGAAGAGCGCATATGTCGCGCCGGCTGTCCGCTTACCGATAAATCTTAATGGACAGCCATTAGAACGAGCTCGGTGACCATTCTCCTACTCGGTAGAGACTTTCAGGCAACGCCCTTTCCCGCAGCCGTGTAGAAGACAGCAACGCGAGGGAAATAGGTAGATGCTGCCAACACGCTTCCAGACGACAGCCTTGCCACATCGAATGTGGTCACTGCGCGCTACGACGTATAAATTGTTCCTGTCGTTCATCTTCGGTGGTGTTTTTCGCGTCCAAGTGCTTCTGAATGAAAATCGTTGTCGCCGAGCGATCCCACCTCTCTGTGGAGACTTGGTTGTTGCTTAGCTTATTACGCAACTTTCAACGTGCCTAATTTGTATAATTTCAACCAATTTTGTTGACGTTGTTCAGAAAAGTCGATAAGTTGGCGAGTTGGTAGCCGTTAACATTGAACAGGAGGTGGGCAGCGCACAAAAATACGACAGAAGGAAGACAGCAGGAGACACAAAAGCTGCGCTGGCGCCATCTACTCTCTTGTTTGTGTTGTTTTTACTTCCTATTCAATATTGTTGTTGTTGTTGTTGTTGTTGTTGTTGTTGTTGTTGTTGTTGTTGTTGTTGTTGTTGTTGTTGTTGTTGTTGTTGTTGTTGTTGTTGTTGTTGTTGTTGTTGTTGTTGTTGTTGTTGTTGTATGACAGCGACAAATGTATTTCGCTTATGGCTGAGTAAACGGGAGAAAGAGAAATGAGATGCGAAAGTTAGGGGTGTTAACCGAAAGATAAACTTTCGATTTGCTACCCTAGACAGGGAAGGGGTGAGGTGAGGTAGAAAGACGAAAAAGGCAGCGAAGGTTCAAAGTATCGGCATAGGCAAAAAAAATAAAGGAATTTAAAAAACTCGCAGTTTCTCCCGAGAGGCGAAGCATCTATTGCAATAGCAAATTAGTAGGAAGCTATACGAAGTAAGAACACTAGTTTTATCGGTCATATAGACTTGTAAACATTCGCTTACTAACTAAAGTAACACGCATGGTGTCACGCGCGCACAAGGAAACATCAACACATCTCATTCAGTGACCGCGGAAGCTCGCTGTCAAAACGCCGGAGTGAGGAATCGTGGCAGCAGCGAGCGAATTAACCTTCGTGCTGTCTATCCCTTCAACGCGAACTAAGTGATCTAGGGATCCTGTTTCTTGGCAGTATGAACACAGAGGCGATAACGTCAGACGAGTCCTGTGTAAATATAGGTTTAAGGAAGGGACAAGGCAGTGCCATCTGGTGATCACTACTTCTGTTTTGATGGGCACCACTGGATGTTCTACGGAAATTCTAGGGGCTGAAATTCTGTCCATGTTATTATTGATTGAATGATATCAATATGAATTGAATATTTTCGATATCGAATTGCTGTTATGTGCGCTACTACTGGAACAACCGGCATTATAGATCCACTCAGGAATGCTCGCACTAATACGTCTGCCATTTCATTTAAATGTAATCCACAGTGACTAGGTACCCATAATAGTTTTAGAAAATTCAACTGTGAAGGAACTAATGTTAGAAACGTCTTTAGAGTTGGCTAATTGGATGCAGCTGTAAGCGATGTACAGACAGAAAAAGAATCTGTTATAGTAACCGCACTTATTGTGTTCGGAGGGAGTTTCTCAAGTGCTAAAATCATTGCTAAAAGCTCAGCGTCAAAAATGGAAGTGAAATCTGGCAGTCTTTTCGTTGTTCACTGAAGTGTTTGTAGGTATTATGTTATTTTTTTGTGCGTGTGCGATGTAATCTTGCAACAGGTTATTTAAGAACGTGACTGATTGAAACTTGGGGTTCCGGGGGAAAATGTCATCAACTTTTATTTTATTATTCTGATTTGATTCAGTTGATGGAATTACCTCTCGAATGTTCACATTTAGACTTTCTAATTGTTTTCGTACAAATACAATCTGTGGAGTGTGGAAACGAGACCAATAAGCAAGAAAGAGGGAATTTGGATCATTACTAAAGGCGTATTCACATCGACTAAGCCGCAAGTTGTAAAATTTCAGAAATGTTTGAATCGTTAAGATACGAAATCTGTAGGGCAATGTTGGTAGGTGCGCTTCTTGATAGATAACATTAGCTACAAACCAGGGGAGTCCAAGACACAGGCGCTAGGCTTCACGCTCCAAAAAAATCCAGAGGCTTTATTTGATAAGCAGGGCCGCCTGAGAAGAATACACACCGAAATTCTCATATTGGGCGCATATAAATTTTGTAAATCATTAGCGAAGAATTCCTACGTAGTCCATATTGTCGGTAACTCATTCTGCATAGTATACCTAAAGCACGTTGTGTCTTATACACTTCACTTTTCATGTATGGACCCCAGTTGAGTTTTATACCATAGATGATTCCGAAATATTTTAGGGACTTTACCTGGGCAATGGGTTGTTGTTTATAAGATATAAAAATTGAAATCGGGTCCTTGAGCGGGAACACTAAGATTGCGCTTTTACTTACATTTTATGACATGTAGATTGTCTGAAGCCATACCTGAAGCATGCTCGCGCATCTTTGTAATTATTGGTCAGAGGGTAAATACCGCTGTCAAACGCGAAGAATGCAATGTTGTATGCATACACATAAACGTGCACGTCGTGACAAGTAGGGATTGAGCTCGTTAATATATTAAATGATATTGGAGACAGGACTGCTGCTTAGGGAACACCGCGGGTCTGTTTGAATTCAAACGAGAAACAGCCGTCCTTGAAGCAATAAGATTCTCTTGATCCTAAACATTCTGCCAACCACGCGACAGTATAATTTAGGAAATTATGACTGTGCAGAATATCCAGTAAAATTGAACGTTCAACGCTCATATGATTTAGCTACATCTAATTTCACTAAAGCAGAATATTGTCTTCTTTTCCAAGCAAGTTGGATACGGCCCTTTAAATCAGCATGGACACAGCATATTGAGCAATCAACTTTGAAGCCTGTTTGATTTGAACTTATTAATAAATTATCCATCATCCAGTTAATAATTATGCAATGTAATGCCCTCTCTATGAGCTTGACCAAATTAGAAGTAAGAGAAACAGGTCTCATATTTTTTGTGTTATAACCTACTCCTTGTTCTTTAGGTATCCGCATTACTTTAGCTCTTTTCCAATCGTAAGGGATCCAGGCCCTGTTTATTGAATAGTTTATAACGTTTAGCAGGTCACCGGCGGATATATCGAATGAAATGTTTGTCATATCACTGGTAATCAACGTTACTAGACTAGGTTCAGTTTTCAAACTCCCGTGACTGCGTGGACCCACCACCGATCCTCGCATCTCGTGGCGCTGCTGTCGCACTTTGCTCGGTCAGCACGGCGCGGACAGGGCGACGAAGCACTGTCCGTTGTTTATGTGTTTTGGCGCGTTGTATACATGCGTGTTTTGCTGCAGTCTCAGTGCATTTTTGCGACACTCTTATGCGTTTTGAATGCCGTGTGCGTTTTGAAGAGTGTACGGGCCGTATCATCCAATTTTATTTGGTGACGCGAATGCATATTTATGCTCCGTTCCTGCAGCGATAACTTACTTTGAATGTGCAAGTCTGCTTGCAAGGGAGCAAAGCTCACGTAGGTTTCAACATTGCACTTGTGAATGCGGTGCTCTGATGAAAGAAATAGTGCTAGCTTCATTTTTTTTATACCGAAATGAAGTGCTGAGAGTGTGTATATACCGTGTGTCCCAGCTAACTTCAGCCAGAGCTTTAAAATATGCGAATGCCACGTAGCTGGGCCCAACCAAGGTAATGTTGTTTGCCGTAGTTTTGAGATATTCAAATTATTATAAATCCGCCTAGTTATGTAATGCGTAGTTAATTCATTATTAATTAATAATTATCCAATAATTGTTAGTGTACTTCTTAATTCACTCATTAATAAATTAGTTCGTCTAGTTGTGTAATTCGTTGCCACCACCAAGGTCGAGGCTTCTACTCTCACCAACGACCGTGGGTTCGAGTGCCTTAACTTTATTTTAATTAACTGTGCCTTAATTAACTTTGCCTAATTCACTCTGCCTTGACTGGCGTCGTGAACTGCCTCGATTGGTTCGCTTGGGCTCCCGTGACATTTTTGGACCATCGTGTGTTCGCGCTAACATCGCCTCATGCGTTCGCATTAATAATTAATTAGTGCTAAGCAGCAACAGCTGATTACAACTACTAATCAGCTACTTACAGCTACTCATCAGCAACAGCTGATTAATATAGAGCGCAGTGGACGGCCGGGGCTGCTCTGGCCCTGGTCTAAGGACTCCACAGCGCGCTCTGGGGCAGCGCAGCAGCATTTTCACAGCTACGTAAAGTTTTTTAATCAATCTCCTAAACGCGAGACTATACAAACCTTTAAAGACGCATCGGTGAAAACACTTGCTGAGTACGTAAGCTGCGAAGTCTGAGGACTCAAGCCCCTTCGCCAACGCAGAGCTGCGCCAGCGTAGAGCTACCTGCGGTGCTCCCGCCCTCTGGCGGCAAACCAAGACAAGGGGGCGCCCGCGATGTACGGCGCCTACGGAGAGTTTGACAACTGAACCTAGTCTAGTAACGTTGAGTGGTAATTGCATCAGGACCAGGGGCTGACAAGGGCACTTGGCAATATATATATATATATATAGCATTTTCTCCCCATTATATAGTCGTCAAGTTAGCAGTAAGTGCTTGATTTAGAAGAGAAAGTGAAGGTAACCGTTCCATTTCATTTTCTTTTCGTGCCACTTCCTTTCGAGTAGGACGGCCACAGTCAGCCTCGACGCAATCTCCATCGAGAAGATCCACGCACCGCATAAGGGAACACCCCAAGGATCTGCCTCCAGTTTTCAACGTCGCCATGCTAGGTCTACCACCCCTCCTATAGAAGGAATCGCAGGAAGCAAGCATGGCCTATACGCCCATGAACTGACCATGTGGACGAGGACGGGCTTGGCCGGAGAACCGCAGGACGCACTTTAAGAGGCGTTTGATAGGAACGAACCCTACTTTCTTGGAAAGGGTCCGTATTGCTCTCCGGAGAAATCAGAACTTCCCGTCTTGTACCAAGGAACGCGATAAATACCACCTCATGCAACGCCCGATGCCGAAGTCACGCTGTACGGAGTTATTAAGTATGGACAGCTGGACTAGTTGGATGTGATGGGCATAATGAAACATCGTTCCAGCGCACAATTGAACACGGATGAGAACAGAAGGATAACACAAACGCTGGACTTCAACTAAATTTTATTCACGGAAAACAGGGCTTTATGTACACAGGGGGAGGGGGAAGGTGGGAGAGAGGGGGCGCTGTTAGTGCACCAGACCACTCGAAAATTTCTTTTCCTCTTTGGTACAGGCGACGATCATCAGAGGCGTCGATACCAAAAGAAAAAGTGAAAAGAATAGAAATAAAAGTGAAAAGGTGAAAAAAGGTAATAAAACCTTTTTTTCCATCATTCAAGTACAATGTTGCTCGTCTCCCGCCTTACCTAGCTGAATCGACACACACGTTTGCCCTGAGATAATCAAGTTCTTTCTTCCCGAGCACAACAGAAGGAGCACTGACACTGTAATCGTTTTCACTAGAGATACAAAAGGCTTTAAAAATTTCGTGGTTTTTCTGATTGTTGAATTTGTGCAACACACGTGTTCGTTCGAAAAACGCCTTGCATGCTGGCTTGTGCGAGCACCGGGGTATGTGGTCGGCTAAATGACCAGCGCGACTTAGTGAAGTAGCATTCCTGCGATGTTCTAGCAGGCGTTCATTCAGACAGCGCCCAGTTTGGCCAATATAGCATTTCCCACAGGCGAGGGGACTGCTATACACAAGCCCAACGTCACATTCCACAAGGGCTTGGGTGTGTTTAATTTTGCAGGCTGGCTTCTTCTTGGATTACGTTTACCAGGCGACATATTCGTCCCAGCTTTTCCGGTGCTGAAAACACAACACGCACCCCGCACCTGTCGCCAACCTTCTAGAGGCGGTGCGAAACCTGGTGCCAATAGGGCACTACGACAGGGCGCTGTAGCGGACGTGCGTCTTTTTTCTGCCTGCGCCTCCCACCAGCTTTTATCTCTCGAATCTGGCTCTCTACCCCCGAGGCCATGATTTCTCTGTGGAACCCGGCCTTCTCCAGACGCCTCAGCTGGGCGTCGAAGCTCTCACGAACTTGATGTTCGCAGCACTTCTCTAGAGCAGAGCGGATGCAGTTTTTTGCTATAGCTCTTTTTACGAGCTTGGAGTGGGCCGATTGATAATTAGGAAATTGTTTTTTCGACCGTAGCTTGTACTGCTAGCGCACGCGCGCTTCGTGAAAAATAAGACTCACATCGAGGTACTGAATGCGACCATCCTGCGGCTGTTCGTGCGTGAACTTCATTCCAAAGGCGTTGCAAGCAAAAATATCGAGAATGTTGATCATACTATTACCTCTATCCTGAACATCAGTTGCATTCATCACCATGAGGTAACCGTCGACATATCTAAAAACTTTCATCACGCCTGCGTTGTAAAGGGACGCTTGAATGCGCTTGTCAAAACCGGATAAGAAAGTATCGCTTAAAGGTGGTGCTAGGCAAGATCGATGCACACTCCTTCTTTTTGGATAACACAGTTATCTTTAAATGTGATAATGGTGGATGAGAGATAAAAGGATATTAGCTCTAAAAATTGTCGGTTGATAACCCAGTCATGTTTTGGGAGGCCACTTGCCCCGTGTCTTCACTGTGACTTCTAACCGCGCGGAAAAGCTCGGGATGAGGCAATGAGTAGAACAAGACTTCTACATCAATAGAAAAAGCGAACCTCGTTTGACACGAGATTTCACAGCCAGAAAAATATTCGATAACCTCAGTAGAATTTTTAACCAGAAAAGGGTCTTCTAACAGAATGGTACTAAGGTGCTTCGGCAAATACCTTGACAGGATGCCGTCATGACCGTTTCTCAGCGACAATAGCCCTGAACGGAACAGATTCCTTGTAGATCTTTACTATAAACAAAACACTCAAAGACCTTACGTAAGCAGCATTGATGCTCTTTTTTAATTTTTCTAGGTCGAGCTCTTCACATAACGCAATAGCCTTATTCTTCACCTTAGCTAACGACACATTCACAGGGACAGAGTATTTTGTGATAGCCTCATTGACCTTCTGTAGCAACAGGGCTTTTGGCATGAACAACAAAGCCGCCCTCTTTGTCCCCAACGAATAGGGCAAGATCCTTGCTCTTCAAGTAGTTAACAGTGAATCTGACAGGTAATTTTGGAGCAAAGGGAGCACCTCTATGTTGCAGAGACTCTACGCCTTCAGCTATACATCGCTCGTGTTCATATGAACTGGCTGCCGCCGCCACATTTCTGACTATAGACAGCATTCGTACCGGTTCTTCCTTAGGCTCGATACAAAACTTAGGATCACGGCTTAGCACTGCTACCGTCCTTTCAGGCAAGTCACACTCACCGATGCGGGTAACTTGCTTTGGTTCAACTCGCTGTCCCACTTGTGCTTTTTTTCAACGCACACAGATTTGTAAGACACATGCTCCACAAAAGTTCGGAAGTTCCTGTGGCCTCACGGTTCAGCGTTCAGAAAAGTGTGTCACCATTCTGTCCAGGCACTAACGAAGCGGAGTATGTGCGCACGTATGTGCGCAGTCTACAGCGCCGTGTCGTAGTGCCCTACTGGCATCAGGTTTTGCACCGCCTCAAGAAGGTTGGCGACAGGTGCGGGGTGCGGGTTGTGTTTTCAGCAGCGGAAAAGCTGGGACGAATATGTCGCCTGGTAAACGAATCCAAGAAGAAGCCAGCCCGCAAAATAAAACACACCCAAGCCCTTGTGGAATGTGACGTTGGGGTTGTGTATAGCGGTCCCCTCACCTGCTGGAAATGCTATATTGGCCAAACCGGGCGCTGTCTGAATGAACGCCTGCTAGAGCATCGCAAAAATGCTACTTCACTAAGTCGCGCTGGTCATTTAGCCGACCACATACGCCGATGCTCGCACAAGCCAGCATGCAAGGCGTTTTTCGAACGAACACGTGTGTTGCGCAAATTCAGCAATCAGAAAAGCCAGGAAATTTTTAAAGCCTTTTGTACCTCTAGTGAAAACGATTACACTGTCCGTGCTCCTTCTGTTGTGCTCGGGCAAAAAGAACTTGATTATCTCAGGGCAAACGTGTGTGTCGATTCAGCTAGGTAAGGCGGAAGATGAGCAAGATTGTACTTGAGTGAAGGGAAAAAAGGTTTTATCACCTTTTTCACCTTTTCACTTTCATTTCTATTCTTTTCACTTTTTCTTTTGGTATCGACGCCTCTGATGATTGTCGCCTGTACCAAAAAGGAAAAGAAAATTTTCGAGTGGTCCGGTGCACTAACAGCGCCCCCCTCTCTCCCACCTTCCCCCTCCCCCTGTGTACATAAAGCCCTGTTTTGCGTGGATAAAATTTGGTTAAAATCCGGCGTTTGTGTTATCCTTCTCTTCTTGTCCGTGTTCAATTGTGGGCTGGAACGATGTTTCATAATGCTGTACGAAGTGACGGTCAAGAACGTACCCACTCTCCGCATCCTCGGTCTCCTCCTACAGGGAGATGGAGCCGGATTATCAACGATCGAAATGCTCGAAAAGACCATCACGCAAGTGATGCGCTTGCTGTAGAGACTGTGCAACCGAAGACACAGCTTCAAGGAACACGACATGCTCAACCTCGCGCACGCACTAGTCATCAGCCACGTCGCGCATGGCATACCTTTCTTCGGCTTAAAGAACAGCGAAAGAGAGAAGCTGGAAATCTTCTTGCGCAATACACATACTCTCACCTTTATCCTCCTCCCCCCACCTCATCCACGGAGAAACTCATCCAATAGGGCGTACACAACGAGTGGGAGAAACTCGCCGAATCGCAATGCACCAGCCAATTAGAACGCCTAAAAGTCACGACAACGTACCGAGCTACCTTACGCCGGTTGGGATACGACATAGAAGACCGTAAGCTGCGAATTCCATTGCAAACCAGGAACCAAATAGAAAGTTCTCCTATCCCACGAAACATGCAACCGGAACACCAGGCAGCAAGAAGAGAGGCGAGAGTGCGCACACGGCAGCCCTTCTGTGGGAAAGAGGAAATTTCCAGGTACACTGACGCAGCCGAGTACAAAGGCAGGCAGGCAAACGCCCTTATGGTAGTAAAATATCTAAAAGAAGTTGCCGCGGCCACGGTACGCGCAGAAGAAGCAGACATGGCGGGAGAGGTAGCAATAACGCTAGCACCTACCAGGGCTAACTCAAGAAAATATGTCACGATCCTGACAGACTCACAAAGAGCGTACTACACTTACACGGTAGGCAGAATATCGACAGCCACCTTACGCATCCTCGAATGCACTAATCCCTTACCCGAATTGCCCATAACCTGGACCCCGGGACACTCGTCCCTAGCAGGCAACGAGGCAGCCTACGCTGCCGCTCGCTAATATACTGCCCGGGCAGAATCGCTAGCAAACAGAGCAGCGGTCCCTCTAGACGAACCCGTACGTGCAGATACACATACCCGCACACCACAGACAGGGGAGAAGAATCTATACCAAGCCACACCCGAAGCTCTCGAAAGAGGACGCAGTAACTTACAGACATCTACAAAGCAACACTTTCCAACACCGCACAAAATACTACTTCATTTACCCCGCACTTTAAGAATACGACTGCAAAGTCGGCCACATGCCAAACACCCTGTACTACTTTGTAGGAGAATGCGACAGAAACACCTGCATGCACCTTATCACCCACTGTTACGTTTCGCCTACGACGCGCGGTATAGCCGGCGCGGATGCAACGGACGCTGGGGCTTCGTTCAAAGCGGCAGACATTTTGGCCCGTTCGGCGCCGCTGCTACGCCTCCCCGCCAAGCGCGTCCAGGCATGTTCCAATGCCACGTGTCTTCGGTGTGCGTGTGTGTGTGTGTGCATGTTGGTGCCCACGCTTGTCAAAGCGCGGCAGCCGGGGAGAGGAGCTCCCCCAACTGTGAAGCGAGGAGGTCTGACCGGCGCCGGCCCGGCGGATGCGTCACCTACTCTTCCCAACGTGACCGAGCGGCGCCGGCCCGGCGGATGCGCCACCTTCTCATCCCAACGTGCCCGAGCGGCACAGTCACGTGCGCGTCTATAGAGGCGTTCCTTCTTGCCCTCAACTGCGAGAGTATAAAAGCAGCTGCCCCCGGACGCCAAGAGAGAGGCTCCGATTTCTTCAGTTGAGTTACGTGCTCTCCCGTCTCTCCACTTCGGTCGACCTGACCGCCCGCTCTTTTACGATGCTAGAATAAACAAGTTGTTCTGTTACTGGTCGACTCATGCTTTGCCGGGACCTTCGGATGCTTCCAGTTGTGCCCCAGGCCGCCAGGCCAACGCTACCCTTGGGGCTTGCGACCCAGGTGCAACAACGGGCGTCAGCGCTGAGTTCCCAACAACTGTCTGCCAGCGGTGAGATCGCGACAACGGAGGCCAGCAGCGAAGATATGCAGTTGACTGTATGCTGAGCAGCACAACGACCATCCGGGAGCAGTGCAACGAGCCCTGTGTGATGACTGGTTGCCTGCAGCGGAACGACTGCGCTGAATTCTTGGCTGCGAGGTTTGGTGAGTGCGGGACTTTCTTCTTATGAGCTTTGCCAGGCTTTTGTTAGTGTCAGAAACAGAGCTGGTAATTGTGGTTGTCGTTGCTGCCGGGTTAGTTTGCGGCAAGACAATAGTAGGCAGTAGAGAAAGCAGCATTCAGAGCAGCCATGGATTTGAAGTCGTTGCGCAAACCGAAATTGCTGGAACTTGCAAGAGAGTTGGGTCTGGATGTCTCAGACAAACTCAGAAAACCAGAACTGCTAAGGGCTATTCTTGAGTTAGAGGCTGAGGATGACGAGCTGTCGGAATGCCTTGAGACCATTGAGGAGAGGGCAAAAAGACAGGAGCGCGAACTTAAAGAGCAAAAAGAGAAACAGGAGCGCGAACTTAAAGAACAAAAAGAGCGAGAGCAACAAGAGAAAAAAGAAGAGCGCGAACGTCAACACGCTTTGGAAATGAAGCGTCTTGAGGTAGAGATGGAACGCGCTCGTAATGGAAGTCAGGCACACGGTGCAGGAGAACGAGTATCGTTCAAAATGACTTACCTGATGCGGCCGTTTAAGCTTGGAGAGGACATTCGTTTGTTCCTGGTTAACTTTGAGCGAACGTGCGAGAAGCAGGGGTTCTCTCGGGAAACGTGGCCACAGCGCTTGCTCACTTTGTTACCCGGCGAGGCGGCCGACGTAGTCGCTCGCTTGAATAGAGAGGAGGCAGAGGATTTCGACAAAGTGAAATCGAGTCTGCTAAAAAAGTACAGGCTGTCAGCGGAGGCGTTCCGTCGGAAGTTTCGGGAAAATGAGAAAGGCAGAAGTGAGTCATACACAGAGTTTGCGTACAGGCTTATGTCAAACATGCAGGAGTGGCTCAAAGAAGAGAAAGCGATTGGTGACCACGAGAAAGTTCTGCAGTGTTTCGGGCTAGAACAGTTTTATAGTCGGTTACCTGAGAACGTGCGGTACTGGGTCTTGGATAGGCCAGACGTTAGTACAGTGGCTAAAGCCGCCGAGCAAGCCGAGGAGTTTGTGACGCGTCGGGCTCGCGGGGCTAAGGACGGTCAAAAGGGTGAATTTGGCTCCAAGTTTGAGAGGCCAAAGTTCACACCCATGAGAGCAAAGGGGAACACACGTAGTGCGGATGCGAGTGAAAGCAGTCCGACCGAACCTAAGGAGACGGCGGCAGCCGAAGCCGAACGCAGAAAGCGGTTCGAGACGAGGCAAGCGCGCGTGTGTTATACGTGCCAGAAGCAGGGTCACTTTTCGGCGCAGTGTCCGGAAACAAAACCAAAAGTTGTGTTTTTGTCATTATGCAGCACTGACGAGAACATGAAGCTTCTCGAGCCTTACATGCGAGACCTCCTCGTGAACGGGAAAGAGTGCCGAGTGCTTCGCGATTCCGCAGCTACAATGGATGTAGTTCACCCCTCTTACGTAGAACCCCATATGTTCACGGGCGAGTGCGCATGGATCAAGCAAGCCGTGGAAGCTCATAGTGTGTGTCTGCCCGTAGCAAAAGTGCTTATTGAAGGACCTTTCGGAGCACTTGAGACGGAGGCCGCAGTGTCATCTATGCTGCCCCCCCCCCCAGTACCCGTACTTATTTTCGAACAGGTCCGATCACCTCCTGCGCGAGAAGGGGCTTTTGTTTGGTGAGGCTAGCGTTCAGGCCTTAACCAGATCGAAGGTTCGGGAGCTCGCTGCAAAGGCGGTAGTTGCGGCGCCGACGTTGTCAGACAATGAAAAAGGGTCTGAGGCGCAGCAAGCTGATATTCAGAGCACGCCCGAACTGAATAAAATTGAGTCTGTAACGTTAAAGGCACCAGATAATGGAGAGGAAATTCCCGATGCGGGAAAGTTAGAAGAGCTATCTGCTGATTTGCTCATCGCGCCTACGTCAGACGGACTTAATAGGTTGCTAAAAGTCAGCCGGTCGGCTTTGATAGCCGAGCAAAAGAAGGATGGCAGCCTAGAAAACATACGCTGCATTGTCAAGGAAGGTATCGCCAAGAAAAATGCTCGCTTTCTGGAAAGAGGTGGGGTCCTGTACCGGAAGTATCTAGACCGCAGGGGAGTGGAGTTCGATCAGCTGATCGTGCCTCAGTGCTACCGTCAGGATCTGTTGCGCTTGTCGCACGGGGGTTCGTGGTCCGGACACCTAGGAGTTAAGAAAATTAAGGACCGCGCCGCATGCGGCTACGGGGTTTTCGCCAGCTGAGCTGGTGTACGGTCGCTCGCTGCGATCTCCGCTTCGCATGCTTCGAGAATCGTGGGAAGGCAGGGGCGACGACCCAGTCGTGGTGGAGTACGTGCTTAGGCTCCTCGAACGCTTAAGAAGGGCACAGGAGTTGTCAGGTGAAGCAATGGCAAAGGCCCAGCAGAGGGCCAAGGTTTATTATGATCGGACAGCCAGGGCCCGTCGTTTCGAGGTGGGCGATGAGGTCATGATATTGCGCACATCGCTAAAAAACAAACTCGACATGCAGTGGGAGGGCCCAGCACGGATTGTTCAAAAACTGTCGGACGTTAACTACGTGGTGAGTCTGCCAGGAAAGCGGAAAGCACAGCAAGTTTACCACTGTAATCTGCTCAAATCTTATAGACAAAGGGAAGCAGTGGTGTGCATGATGGTAAACGTTCCTGAAGAGCTTCCGGTCGAGCTTCCGGGACTAGGCTCAGTGACGAACAGGGAAGACACCGGTCAAGTCATTAGTGACCTTATCAGTAAAGCACCGCTGTCGCCTGAGCAGAAAACCGAACTACACCAGCTCTTACAAGAGTTTCAAGGTCTGTTCTCTGAGAGGCCTGGTAGGACTTCTGTACTTACTCATGATATAGAACTTACCTCCCCCGAGCCAGTACGATCCAAGGCCTACCGGGTGTCACCCCGCCAGCACGATATTATGAAGGCGGAGGTAAAGAAAATGCTACAGCTCGGTGTTATTGAGGCTAGTGAGAGTGATTATACCTCCCCTTTGATTTTAGTTGAGGTACCGGGCAAGGAACCTCGTCCTTGCGTCGACTACCGCAGGCTTAATTCCATCACTAAGGATCAAATTTATCCGATCCCTAACATCGAGGAGCGCCTTGAGAAAGTTAGTAGCGCTCAGTTTATTTCCACCCTAGATCTTGTCAGGGGTTATTGGCAGGTTCCACTTACAGAAGAGGCTAGTAGGTATGCGGCGTTCATTTCACCAATGGGAACATTCCGTCCTAAAGTGTTGAGTTTTGGTTTGAAGAACGCGCCATACTGCTTTTGAAGCCTCATGGATAAAGGGTTGCGGGGACAGCAAGAATTCGCTTTACCGTATCTAGACGACGTAGCGATATTCTCCGCATCCTGGTCTGAGCATATGGCACACTTGCGGGCAGTGCTAACCCGCCTGCGCGAAGCGGGCTTGACAGTCAAGGCTCCTAAGTGCCAGTTAGCACAGGCCGAGGTTGTCTACCTCGGTCACGTGATTGGTCAGGGTCGTCGCCGCCCCTCTGAAATAAAGGTGGCCGCTGTGCGAGACTTCCCGCAACCGCGCACGAAGACCGATATTCGGTCGTTCTTAGGTGTCGCCGGCTACTATCAGAGGTACATCCCCAGGTACTCTGATATCGCGGCTCCCCTGACGGATGCTCTAAGAAAGACAGAGCCGCAAACAGTCGTCTGGGACGAGACAAAGGAAAGAGCTTTTAGCGCCCTAAAGAGTGCCCTAACAAGCCAGCCTGTGCTACGATCGCCAGACTATACAAAAGGGTTCGTTGTTCAGTGCGATGCTAGTGAGCGAGGCATGGGCGTTGTACTGTGCCAACGGGAAAATGGAGAAGTGGAACACCCCGTCCTGTATGCTAGTCGTAAGCTGACCAGTCGTGAGCAGGCGTACAGCGCCACCGAGAAAGAGTGTGCGTGTCTCGTGTGGGCCGTTCAGAAATTGTCATGCTATCTAGCCGGCTCGAGGTTTATCATTGAGACGGATCACTGCCCTCTCCAATGGCTGCAGACCATCTCTCCCAAAAATGGCCGCCTCCTGCGCTGGAGCCTCGCTTTGCAACAATATTCCTTTGAGGTGCGTTACAAAAAGGGGAGTCTCAACGGTAACGCCGATGGCTTAAGTCGAAGCCCCTAACGTAGGAATCAGCCTCAAAATTGTTTGTTACTGATGTTTTTCTTCCTGAGGCAGGATTTTTAACATATTGCTTTTGTTTAGTGTTTCAAAGTGATGACGTGCTTTCTAGTGCAATTTTCCAATTTGTGGACGCGGTCTGAGTGCTGCTAGACTACTGTAAGGAACTAGGCAGTGGTATAGAAGGGGAAAGAGCCTGGCAGGGCTTAGTGAGGGTTGTGCCGTGCTTGCTGACTGAGCGGTTGAGTTTCGGCGTAGTTCTAACGCTTGCCGGGAACGAGAACAAAAATGTGAACTCTCCCGAAGTCACTTTGCAGTGTCCTGTGTGAACCTGAACGAGAGAACGAGGCCTTCTCTGTGCGCTGCGCTCAAGAAACGTCGAGGGACGCCCGACTTCGGTTATGAGCATCATCGAGCGACATCCCTCCGGACAGCGGATGCAGTCCCCTGACCATCGGGATCTCCTTCCCCCGGCGGGGCGGTCTGTTACGTTTCGCCTACGACGCGCGGTATAGCCGGCGCGGATGCAACGGACGCTGGGGCTTCGTTCAAAGCGGCAGACATTTTGGCCCGCTCGGCGCCGCTGCTACGCCTCCCCGCCAAGCGCGTCCAGGCATGTTCCAATGCCACGTGTCTTCGGTGTGCGTGTGTGTGTGTGTGCATGTTGGTGCCCACGCTTGTCAAAGCGCGGCAGCCGGGGAGAGGAGCTCCCCCAACTGTGAAGCGAGGAGGTCTGACCGGCGCCGGCCCGGCGGATGCGTCACCTACTCTTCCCAACGTGACCGAGCGGCGCCGGCCCGGCGGATGCGCCACCTTCTCATCCCAACGTGGCCGAGCGGCACAGTCACGTGCGCGTCTATAGAGGCGTTCCTTCTTGCCCTCAACTGCGAGAGTATAAAAGCAGCTGCCCCCGGACGCCAAGAGAGAGGCTCCGATTTCTTCAGTTGAGTTACGTGCTCTCCCGTCTCTCCACTTCGGTCGACCTGACCGCCCGCTCTTTTACGATGCTAGAATAAACAAGTTGTTCTGTTACTAGTCGACTCATGCTTTGCCGGGACCTTCCGATCGCTTCCAGTTGTGCCCCAGGCCGCCAGGCCAACGCTACCCTTGGGGCTTGCGACCCAGGTGCAACAACGGGCGTCAGCGCTGAGGTTCCAACACCACCCCACACCGGAGTCGTGGGAGATCCAGCTGACCAGCCTCACCTATGACAACCAGAGTCAGTTGAGGAACACGGTGAGGCAGGTGGTCAGGTCACATACCTTCTTGGACTGAGCGGGCCACCCACAAGGAAGGCCATCAGACAACTAAGTCTGTTCTTAATAAAGTTCGGTCGTCATCATCGCGCCGCAACCTCAGCGCCGGCACGGATTTCAACGTTTTATTTTTGCATTTAGATCGTTTTGGCCCAGTAAATGTTCTTCAATCTTACGAAGTACAGTCATTACCAATATACAACAACATCCGAGCAGACGACGTCGAAGCTCATGACGTCATAGCGAGCTATTGTGGGCACTTCAAGGTGGCTTGTCGCCACCCGTCTTTGTATCGCAGAAGGCATTGCAGAAGGTTACTCTTTACTAACGCAGCTCAAGTTATTTTTAGAGCGCAGCTCTTAGGAGCTCGTTCTTGGGGCATGCGTCGGCGTCAGCGGCGTTAGCGTAACCAAGCGAACGAGCACAGCTAAAGCTGAAAGTGAACGCGGAGCGGAACGGGGGATGA
The DNA here is from genome assembly GCF_050947875.1 of Dermacentor variabilis. Classification (NCBI taxonomy): domain Eukaryota; kingdom Metazoa; phylum Arthropoda; class Arachnida; order Ixodida; family Ixodidae; genus Dermacentor; species Dermacentor variabilis. The sequence continues at coordinate 120,063,833 of NC_134568.1, read as the reverse complement.
AAGACGCGAGGAGAGAAGCAGAGAGGAGGGTGCAGCGGAACTATGAGGCGGAAAGCGGAGGAGTGTATGGTGAATACGTAAGAAGAAAAGCGTGGTGCAGCGACGATGGCTACGAGATGGCGCCAGAGTAGCACGCATCGTGTGGGAGGTCTGGCGGCGGCGGCGGCGGCTGCTGTGAATCGCGCCCACGCGTCAAGCCTGTTTCACATGATGCGATTTTCGTCGCACCGGAAGTGCGATTTCCGTCGTTTGCGATCAAAATCGCAGTCGCAGTGCCGACCCCCCGATTTTCTGCTGCGACCAACCGGTTGGTCGCACAGTCGCACCGTCGCACCGATCGCTGCGATTTTCCGTGGAAATTGCGCGGAGAGCTGTCAACGGAGCTATTTCGCCGGTTTGTTTTGGAAAATGGCGTCTCGCACGACAAGTGCAATGCGCGAAGACGTGGATCGTCGAATTTGGTACGTACGCGAAGGGAGAATAAAAAACTTGTACCGCAAATTGCATTCTCCCATTTCTATGCGTTTGTTGACACGCTACACAGCAAATGAAGTGCATTTTCACGTTTGCTTCGTAGGCCTTTGCGAGTTGTCAGTGCTAGTAGGTGTTCGATCCCCAGCAGACGACGAGGTCGTCACAATGTTCTTTTGTTGAGTAGCATGCAAAAATCGCGCTTACGGAGCAGCTTGAATTATTTCAACCTCGGCAAGGGCAAATGACAAGACAGCAAAGTACCCGAAGTTTCAACTGAACGCAGTACCGTTCAGTTGCATTTTCTTGTCGGTTTTCAAGCATGAATTTCCCGATGCATCTTGGAAGCTTATCTTTCCTCTTATTAAATTTGACAGAGCACAAGTGTAGGCTATCGTAATGAATTTGCTACGATAGCATTAAATCCGTGGCTTGAATAAAATATTACATGCACGTTAAGTTGCAACTCCAGAGAAGAGGTGCACGCACCTCTTCTCTGGAGAATTTTTTTTATTGCACAGAAACCAATAAACATTGACTATGTTGCGGACTTTGTATCCTTACTGCATCTGTATGAACATTTGCTCTTCAAGGCAATTAACTGTACAGCTAGTAGATTAAGTAAACTGCTTGCTATAGTGGCACAGTGACAACGTACCCTCCTGCATAATCATGTAGAACTCCTGCAACAATGCGAAAAGCAGGCAAACGGCCTGTTCTTGTGGGGATAAAACAGTATAAAACGACACGCTGAAGAAAAGTAAATCAAAAGGGCGCAGTGAAGTCAGCCAGTACAAGCAGTTCTTGCACGTTCACAGCTGATCAAGTGTGCAGAAACATTCATGCCTTACATGTTTCTAGTAAGTTTCTAATAAGTTTGTGATCACATATATTAGTGTGTAAACCCATATAACGATATACGCTACGATTACTATCATTATAAGTAATGAAATACCATGCTACTTGCAAGAACATATATCACCCGAGGATTTTAGAACAAATTTCTGCATTTCAACTATACACAATATGTGGTTTATTCAATAAAAGACCACAAACTGGGCTTTTTTGCAATGACAAACTTATTCCAAACTTTACTTACATACAGGCAAGAAAAAGAAATTATAGACAGAAATATTGTTTTTCAATTTGTTCTCCTACCACTGTGGCTATAGCATTCTGCTGCTAACACAAGGCGAGGGGTTGATTTGCCAGCCATGGAAGTTGCATTTCGATGGGAGTCGCAGGTGAAAAAAAAAGCTCTTGCACTTAGATTTAGTTCATCACCTTTTATTGAACCCTTCCACTTCAAAATACTATTGCATAGGGGGGCATGCTTATGCAAAATTTAACACCAATAGAAAAGCAATAGAAAGCAAAGGGCAGAATTGTAAAACAACCATCTTTCGTGATAATTCGAGTGTTCGAGTGATAATTCATTGCATCAATATGTATTGTTCAACAGCACTGCACAAATAAGCATGATCAGGTATAGCAAGTACTCTGTCAGGAAGCTGGTTCTACAGATGTATAAATGTCAAGGCATGAATGCTCATACTACGTCGCACACATGGTACAAAGAAAACCTTTTTCAAGAGTTGTCCCTTCTTGCAGATATGAGTGGGCTATAAGCAGCAGAAACTTTATTGCAGGACATTGTGTAATACCGCTTATGAAAGAATGAAGAGAGTGAAGAGGCTTTTAACAGCAGTACCTCATGCTGCTCTAATAAGAGGAACGATGAGCAAAAACATTTCTGGTTGAGCACTTAAACAGTAACTTTCTGGAAGACAGAAAATTCCAGGTGAGAGTTGGAGGTACATTTGGCCCACACACATCAACAACACGGGCATACTACAAGAAACACTACAGCCTATGGTGTATTACAGTCTATGGGAAAGCTATCTTATACAGAAATCAAGAATGATGCAACAAGCCCTCGACAACACTGCAGACTTTCTTGGCCAGTCTGCCCTCTCGCTTTCTGATAAGGCAGCTCATATCGACGTCGGAAAAAAAAGAAAGACTAGAATCAAGAACTACCCCAGATTGCACATTGTGATCCACATAGCTGGACAAATATGCCCGCAAGTCAATATCCACAAACCCTCAGCTAGTGTAAGCCCATGATGGCAGAGCCAGCACGTGGGTGAAACAATTATGCAATGCCTGGACGCAACTTCCACACCTGGTGAAAAGAATAATCTCGAAACAATGGGCGTGGACGAGTGGATACTATAGAAAATCGCAGATGCTGTGCTTGTGTCCAAGGTATGGTATGGTATGAATTACCAACAGCACATAAAGACAACTTATCGAATACAGGCATCGGGTAGTAATAACAGGTCTTTCCAACTTTACCATGCTTGAAGACCTCTATGAGAAAGAGCTAACAAACAAGCACCTAGACAGAGTAGAGTTGCAGCCAGCAGCACAAATTCTTTGTCTCAAGAGCTCAGAACCTCGTCCCAAGATACTATGCCAGCTAGCATATGAGATGCAAAGACGACTACCCCTCCCTTCAGAAACACAACCTCGGGAGTACCTGAACTTGAAACACAACAGGCCCATACCGTGAAATATGGGGGCAAACAATTAGGCCAGGAGACTATATGCAACTGCCAAACGCACAGAGGAGGTTGCTAATCATGAAGATGCAAGAAAACATAAGGCACATATGGTACACTGATCTGGCAATAGCAGTGTAACAGTAGTATGATTACATAAAACTAAACCCCATATAAGTGAGTACCATTCCAGGTCATCCTACACCTAGAAAAGCTGAAATGAAAGCAATCAAAGCAGCACTTGTAGTGCAGATTACACCCTGCACAACACCCTGCATGGATTCACCAGAAACTGTCTGGCCTGCACATCATACAAGATTGTCAGGAAAATCAGGAGATTGACACGCGACTTGCAAGCACATGGCCAGAAATTAAATTACAGGATACATAGCCATGCAGATATTCCAGGACAAGCGGGCTTAAAAGCCCGACATAATAACTGAAAACTAGATGAGTTTGTGTGTATTCATTATTAACTAAAGCGCGACAGATAGACAACAGACAAGAACGAAGCGCTCTGTGTGTTCACTTCGTTCCTCTCTATCGCATTTCTGTTGCACTATAGTTAATGAATTCATAAGGCTGCACAGGAGAAGAACGATACCTCTGCCCAAGGGCCCGATCTCACATCCAAATCCACGCGTGCACACACACACACACACACACACACACACGCACGCACACACACACACACGCACACACACACACACGCACGCACACGCACACGCACACACACACACACACAAATGTTGCAAGAGTGCATAGCTTGAAGCAGTATCAACAGGATGACACTAGATATGGATGAGGACTAACTTTCAACTGAGGTTCATTTGTAAAAATGTGGCGAGTATATAAATTACCAGAAAAAAAAAGGACGATGAGCAAAACGAGAACAAGGTGAAAGCAGGAGCCAACGTTTCGACAAGTGGACTTGTTTTCTTCAAGGTCCGCTTGTGGAAACGTTGGCTCCTACTTTCACCTTGTTCTCATGTTGCTCATCGTCTTGAATTTCCATCTCCCGCCTTCCCCGAGTTTTCCCCAGAAAAAGAAAGACATCTTTGAAGGATAGATAAAAATTGGTGCTTGATGCAGCCAAACATAAATAAAAATGCTACAGAAAGAAAATAGAGAAAAATTCCAAGTGCAGGAAATAAATCATTACAATTGCCAATCCTGCATGCCAGCACCTTTCAAGAAACACTGTTGTTATTCCAATAGACAGACTGACAGCTTGCTTATGCAAGCACATTCTTCCAGTTCCATGCCATTGGGAAAAAAAATGTGTTTCCTGGAAGGTAGCCACATGCACACTTGGTGATCACAATGGTTTTTTTCCCCTGGACTTGTATATCTATATGTATTTTCTCCCTTTCCTGCTTTTATGTTTGGTTTCATCAAGCACTAGTCTTTATCAGGTTTTATTGCTGTACTACTTTCTGGTAACCTTTATAGATCACTGCATTTTCACAATAAACCTTTTAATTAGAAGTTAGCGTACCCTGTTCTTACTGCTTCACGCTATACATTCTTGCTACATTGGCCAAATAAAAGATTTTATAAGGTACACAGAAGCATCATAAGGGCTATTAAAGTGACTTGTTGAAGACTAAAAAAAAATGAATAGCCTGGCTGCAAATGGCACTAGCGAACACATAGGACGAACAAGAAAACCGAGATGATCTAACAACCAAAAGTTTAATGTACACACTGAGTAAATGCTCGCTGTCAATAGACTGAACATACACAAAAAGGAGAAGCAAAAATTCATGTGCGTTTCCTGACAGGAAATGCATCCATTTCTAATGGAGGCCGTGCTGACAAGATTAACCCAGCATTTTTAGATCTACAGTTTCCGTAATTTCTCTAGGCAGCCGATCTGCACAGAATGCTAGCTTCTTCCTCTACAATGCACGCTCAGATGTGGAGAGTGCATTGTAGAGGAAGAAGCTAGCATTCTGTGGAGATCGGCTGCCTAGAGAAATTATGGAAGCTGTAGATGCAAAGACACTGGGAGAATCTTGTGTCAGCATGGCCTCTGTTAAACTTTCAGAGATGGATGCGTTTCTTGTTGGGATCTGTATGGACACACATCAGATCGTGCTTCTGCTTTTTGTGTAAATTCGATTTATTGCTTGTCGACCAGCATTTACTCGGCATGCTCAATAAACTTTCACTTGTTAATACACCTCATAATTGTCTTGGTCTCTAGCAGAAAAGTGTTCATTCTTTTTACATTGAAGCTGTATATGCCTATGCGAAACACTCATGGTCCGATCACAAAAACCCTAGTGTTGGGGTCTGAGCCATTGTTTAAGGGGGTGTGAGCCATTGCATTCGTCTTGCATGATGGACGGAGAAATTTCTTGTTGGGTAGACATAGAAATGCTTATGCATTTCAAACATACATTTATTTACGTATTATTGCAGGGAAGGGACACAGAGGGGGATGGGGTTAAGACAAGATCATGATGTCATTATTATCTCGCAGCAAAAGTGTGGTGGGCCATTCACTAGACCGATAGTGACGTCGTTTCTCTCTAGCAGCAGAGCGAGCGTGCAACAGTCTCTCTCCGACTTCCCAATAGGTTCAAAAATGTGTCCCTGTATTTAATTAAATGAAATGTGCAGCCCGGGTACGTCACTTGGTAACTACAGTGCATAACTGAGTCATAAACATTATGATTAACGCATTACAAAACACAAGTGCGTAACATAATTCAGAAATACTTTGATGGACCCGCTGGATTAACACAATAAACCACTCATTGCACTTTCCATGATGGTGATCTTGCAAAGTGCGATGTGTGGCATTCCAAATAAACAATGTGATAAACCCAAGCAAAACATGTGCATAACCTCATTAAGAAGCACAGACATAACCAATAATATAGAAAGACTTGAATAAACCATTTGAATTAACACAGTGATAAACACCGGGGCCGCATATTTCAGCTTCGCTGGTTTACCGTCTGTACAGGGTGCATGGGCAGTAACTTTTTCTGTTATTGTTTGTTAAGTATTGTATAATGTTGTGCCAGTAAAACATGTTGGGCTAGTTGGTGCAATGTATTGGTACTGCTTTCTTTGCTGTTTTTTTCCTCAATGTTGTGCCCTTCTTCCTTTTGTAACAACTTTTTATTCCCCCTTGCATAATACTCCAATCTTGCAGCCTGCGAGGTATATAAATCAATAAGTACATAAGCACGCCATTCATTCATCTGCATACACCTCGCACCATTCCTTGCTCAACAAATGTCACTGTGTTGATGTCTCGCAGCGTGCATCTACATTAAGTGCCATTTGCGTTTCGGTATGGTTTGTGAACAGTGTAATGCATAAAGATTACATGACATTAAGGTTGTGACTTATGTGGTGCATAAGCAAACCTTGCAAAAGATGACATGTTGGATTGTAGAAGGTAAGACAAATTTTATATATCGCAGTTACTTTAACAGCATTTAATTGACCACTTGACAAAAACTTCCCTTCGCATAGATTCCAACACGTACACTGAATCTGCAGTTTTTTTTTTTTTGCTTATTAATGTAGCTGTTACTGCATGGCCACATTGTAGATTTGAAAACAAAGTTAAATAAATTTGTTTGTTGCAATATAACAATATGTGTAGATCACTGCGATTGTAACACCAGAACTTGATACAAACATGCACACTATAGGATGCAGGCAAATGCTCAGGACAAACTCCAGAATGTTTGCATCCTGATACTTATGAAAGTGAACGGTTTTATTCCATGGCTGTCAAAAGAGGGAGAGAGAAAACTTAATTGTGTTCGTGGAACAAAAACGCATTGATAAGCTTAGATATATAGTCATTGCTTAACACTTTCGAAATGAATAATTATAGCTTGCTATCGGCATTGAAGCATTCTTTCGACAGCAAGAAAAGGAATCAGTTTTTCCAGCTCTGAACATTGAATTGCAGGAAATACAAGCAGGCATAAAATTCTGCCAGTATAATCTGTTTAGGAATACCAAATTCGAATAAACATTGAGACTTGCATTTGTACTTTCTCTGGCTGACCAATCTAGTTTGAAATGACTCCCATAAGCATGTTGTAACAATGTTTATCTAATACAGGTTAAATGCATGAATAGCTTAAGAAATCTGGATGATTGCTATAAATTACAGTGAAGAAACTATAATATCTAATAACATTAATAATATAATAATAATATTTATTTCCACAAAACAGGCTAACCGTGAGAGAAGTGCGAGGCTGAGCAGAAAGCTGAAAAATTCTACGGCAAGTGCGCCTGCCGTGGGCCTACGATCCTGCATTATGAATAGCGCGTATTGATATGGTCTTCTTGTTAGAAGTTCCGAGTATACTGCCAGCATGAGACACAGGACAACAAAGTGGACGAGAAGCGTGTCTTTTAGAATGATATGTTACAACGTACAGGTTTCTACAAAAGTGACGGTAACTGCTCGAAACATTTGATGCGTCGGCTTTTGCGCCTTTAGAAATATTTAGAGAGGGCTCCCGTATATATATATACGCAGCGCAAGCACGGCGATGGACGAACCAGGATAGCGCTAAGGTTGAATTTCACAACACAATTTTCATTCAACGTCGTAATCACACAGGTCATTTGAGGCTTCGTTCAGTGGCACACGCGTGCTTTCGGGTTGGTGCTTCTTGTTGCGTTTGGCGTAAGAATATGGCTAGTAGCAGGCACCACATATGCGCAATCACGGGCAATATACACGCATCATTTCTTCAGAAGCTGACGCTGAGCACAGGTAGCGCGAGGATCTTGTTGGGCTGACACGACGACTTCGTGGCAGCCGAATTCCGAATACTGCATATGCGGTGAGGGTAGCAATATGAAATGGTCGATAGGTCATCTTGTAGATTGTTGTAGCGCAGGCAGAACGAAACGGTCATAGAAGGCAGATGAGACAACACACGGCGCAGAACCACCTGCGAACAGCTGTTTACGTGCGCCATGTCGCACTGAACTACCGAAACCGCCGTCGCGCACTCGAAGACAAATTTAAATTAGTAAACGTACATATTATTTGCTTATAATCAAGAAAAGTCAATAATATTATACTGTAAACGTTTTATTCATTACAATAAAAGAATTATGCAGCGTGTGCCACGAAACCTGGCAGTAAGCAACCCTGGGCGTCGCACCAGTCGCATTGTTGAAATCGCAATCATGTGAAATGAGCCCTCTAAAAATCGCATTGCGACGCGTGCGACAGCACCGATTTTCGTCGTTGCAGTCGCAGCATGTGAAACAGCCTTCACCCACGCGCTGGCTCTCGCGATCTCCAGATTAGCGAGGCAGTCGCGCCGCACTTCGCCCAATATATCGCGAAATGAAAACACGCATCAAGCTGCGCTCAAATTTCGCATTAGGAAGTATCGTAATCGTCGGTGAATTTTCCTTTTTAGTGGCCCTTTTAGGAGGCTTCTTTTCGATGACTACTTATGCCACAATCTCCATTCCTTTTTTTTTTTTCGAGAGAAAGAGTCAGAACGACGTCTTATGACCGCTGGTTGCTTGTTTCGGTTATATGGCAATAGAAACGTTTATAAACAATGTGCAAAAAAGGGGGGAAGAGAGAGGGCGACTTCAGCGGTGATGTCGTCAGGCATACGAAACCGTGGCATATACCGGGTGTTTCAGCGAACTTTCAAAATTTTTGCAATATTTCTTCTGGCAGATAGCACAATTCTAGTCCATATGCTGGTCTGCTCGAAGAGGTGGACATCACTTGCACAAGAAATTGAAATGCATAATCGACTAATTCGACTAAATATTCATAATCAAATAATTATAATCGACTAAATATTCGAAATTCACTATTGAAGTGTTTAACTAATTACCTTATGGCATATATTGCAATTTACAAATTCTAGCCGGGGAGTTCGCAAGGAACGAATTCTCAGGATGACACCAGTTTTTATATATTAATGCCCGAAATTTGCGGCGAAATGCATTGGCGTTTCAGTTACTTTTGTGCTTCAATGCACGAGACGACGTTTGTTTAAGAAAATGGAACGACAGTGCATTTTTACCGCAAGTTTGACGGCGCATATCTCGTAAATGGTGTCATCCACACACTTCTTTTCAAATGGATATGCCTTGCAGCCTCACACGTTAGAATTTGTAAATTGCAATATGGTGCCATGAGGTTATTAGATAAAACTTAATTAGTAAATTTTTGTTACTAAATCAATTACGCTTTTCATTTTTTTTTCAAGTAAAGTCCACCTCTTCGAGTAGACTAGCTTGTGCTACCTGCCACAGGCAATCTTTAAAAAAAATGAGTGTTCGCTTAAACACCCTGTATATATGTATACTACACGTAAAACCACGTTCGAAGGTTAAATATGGGGCCCCATGCATCGTCAAGTACCAAGCAGTGCACGTGATTTGCAAACCTGTAGAGGGATGAACAATGCAATGATGGTGGCCGCATCTATGCTCCATTTACGATGAGCGTAGGCTGCACGTCTCACATTCAAGATTTAATCGCACTTCCGTAGAAGCTGAAAGTCTGGAGTTCGCCGTGCACGAGAACCTGTGTGTATAAGCCCGCTGACAAGGTTAAGCGCGCGTGGACCAACAAAGGGAGGCAGTGACATAGAAGCAAGAACGTCACAAAGGCAGCTCTGCCTCGTTACTTGGACACACGGCCTAACCTATATATTATTTGGGAAGCCAGCCCCCACAGAAAGTGCTAAAATGGTTTTGTATAGGTCAACAGCATACGAGCCAGGTCTTCACGCGTGATAATAGGTTTCATAAGAGCTCTAGCCTGTCCGTGAACTGTTGCGCTGTTACTTCCTGCGGTATATCGGAGGCGCAGATCGATGGTGGAAGCGGGAAGCTTTACTTTTACTCTCAATGTTGCTTTATGCTGAAGGTTGTCCTCGAAACTGGGCAGACATACGCATGGTCGTGCTCCTAGAGATTGACTGGCACGACCTGTATGTTCCACTTCCGTCCCAGGTCATTGTGGACTGCGTTGAGTAGCGATTGGATTGGATTGGAAAAACTTTAATAAAAGTCCTGCAGGACGCACGTCAGCGCGCAGTGGGCGTCTCCCACGCAGGGACCGACAGGGAATACCTGGCGGCCGCTGCGCGAGCCTGCTGGACGGCCCATTGCTGGTCTTGTAGGAGCGGGCTTCTTAGGGTCTTCTCCCACTTGTCGGAGGTAGAGTCGGGCGGAGCGTTTCTGCACTCCCAGAGCACGTGTGCGAGTGTCGCCGTGACCCCGCACGAGGGGCAGATAAGAATGTTTCTTACAAGACATACATGTTAAGATTGGTTTTGAAGGAAATAGTTGACGTCGCAATATTTCCGGGCTTTCTGAAGAATTGGGTCGGTCGGTTGGTCGGTCGGTCGGTCTGTCTGTCTAACCGCCAACTTCGGTCACTGGTTATGTGGTACAGGGTATGTACCGCTCTTCAATGAAGCTCTTACAACGCCAACTAGAGTAACTGGATATGTGCCACTGCGCGTGCTGCCACTCTTTCGCCACAAAAAAAGGTCCTTTAAAATTTATCCGGTGCTCGACGGAATCGTGGCCGCTAAATGGTGCACCGTGTGCAGTGGGAAGCGCAAGTGAGGAACCCGGCTGCATATACATTTCGGCGTCGGCAATGTGGCGTGTCGCTATACGTGGATTCAATGCTCGTCGAATTAACGTCGACATTCATCGTGAAGCGAGTTCTGCCGTGTATTTTTTTTTTCATTCTTTTTTTCATGTTTTTCATTTCATTTTTCAGGAACAGTGTTTGGTGAGGCTAGGCTAGCAGCTGCTGACACTAGGGACGTTCAAATTAGGACGTTGGAAACTTTCATGTGTAATGCACACAATAAGACTACAAATCAAAATCATTCTGTCGCCCAAGGTTTCTATATATGTTCACTACGCACCGTTTTGTTCCGTGCGGCTGATGATACGTTGGCCAGATATGCTGCAGCTATGCGCCTGAATGACCACGGACGAGGCAACAATGGCAAATAGCGGTGCCTGTAAAGGCATCTGAGCCAAACATTCGTCATTGTACGTGTAACCAGACCCGGCGTACAATAAAAGCTCTGCAAAACAACAAAGGGCACGTGTGCGCGCAACTTCTTAGAGGTCTCAGTAATATTCCGTAATGGACCGTCGTGAATCGGCATCATAGCAACGGCACTGATAAAAAAAAGAAAAGAAACATTCCGAAAAAAACTAAAAATCAGTGCAACAGGACCACAGAAACGCGGAACAGCACAGGCACTGACTGGCGGTTTATTCACAGGAAGGACTTATACGCATAAATGGTGGAAAGCCATTAAGGATAGACGTCACATGTGCATGTCAACACGAAAAAAATGATATAAAGAACGAAAAGACTGCCGGCTAGCGCGGTGTTAAAGCGAAATGCGAGCTGTCAGTCAAATTACTTGGACACTGTTTGCTAAACAAAAGACATGGGAAAGTCGAAGGAATGTAATGAACAACATTTTTTCTTGCACCATACAAGCCGGTTTCTACAATTCTGCTCGTAAATTTGTGTCTGAAATTTGACAGTGACTGGATCGGTTAGCGTAGAGGTCTCGCAACCCGGAGGTCGGTGGCTCGAATGCGCAACCCGAGAAGCAATTTTTATTTTCGCGCGGCTTGAGTTTTTTTCGTACGGCACACCAACACCGACGCCGACACGAGCGAGGCACAACAAGCTTCGCTTGAAAAGAGATAGTGACGTTTCACTTCGGGAACACGGTTGACGCGTAAGCGTATGGGTGCTATAATGCATACGAAGTATATCGGCCCTCGATGGGCCTAGACTGTCCGCCACGCAGATCGGATTCAAGACTGGGCTGTGTGGCCGCGCCATATGTAGCAGCCGCGGGAGTAGAACGCCCCTTTATAAACACTAGCTTATATACTAACCGAATCAACAAGCATGGTGTCAGCGCGCACAGGCAAACATGAACACATCCGAGCGTTTAAGGGGCTGCCAGTGTTTTAGGCGCCTAAAGCAGCACCTCGATGCTGTTGCGCCCTACAGTTCTTTTCTTTTTTTATGTTGTACGATGCAGCGTGAACATAGGGTATGACAGTTGCGGGTGAGAGCAAATCCTTAGATCGTTGTCTAGGATTCCCGGAAAGATTGACGAAAATACTTTTAGCCAAGCACCTCGGTCGGGAAAATTGTCGGACATCAAGGGGCATACTTGCCATCCAGAAGTATACTTCGAACTTGATATGTGGGCATGATGTGCACAAGACATTCTTTAATGCCGCAATGGCCATGGCACGTTTCACAAGCTCAGAATGGGCTGACGAGAACGGAAGAAAGCGCTTCTTCGAGCGCGGGGCATACTTCGAGCTAATGTGGCTCTCGTTGAGATACAACACGTAGTGCGCCTCCCGCTAGGCCTACATTTTTAGCAACGTTCCGCACCACAAAAGCCGTGCGCCAGATTCATCGCCACGCCACGGGAAGTGATATCGATAAGTGCACGCCGCCGCTAAATCACAGTAAAGATTCAATGCAGCGGCCTTTCATCGCAAACATCTTCCACACGCCGCCTCGCACCCTCGTGTGCATACACATACATACTATATGGCGCCGAGCGGCATGTGCATCGGCATACGGTTGCACCCTCGCTGACTTATTCCTCTAAAAGGTGAGGCGCGCCAAAACGAGCCAAAAGATGCTCCGAATGACTGATCATGTGTTCGCTTACCCTCATGGCGATGCCGATGTGCGTGCCTAGACACTATCCGCGTGGCAACGCTAAGCTCCTTCGGCCGCTGTACGCGATAATAGTAGTATTAAACAGGGGCGGCGACGTGGCAACACTTCTTGCAGCGACGGGCACGTCTCGAGCTAAGCCTCGGACGTCTCTTGAGAATCGATGCAAGGTCAGGGCGACGACCGTAAATCATTTTGTCCCTTTCTCGAGCTCGCCATAATGACTGCGCGGACAAAGACTGCGGCCTTCGTGGTTTCTCGCTGCGGCTAATTAAAAGTGGTCGCTCACTGAAGCCGCTCAACGTCAGCGCTTTCCGAGCTTTCTGTCCGGTAATATATGCGACGGCATGCGCCCTTGACGGTCGAACCCCGGATAGCGCTGTGTACGCAAAGAAAACAGACCATTGTGGCATAGCCTCTTTTGTTTGTTTGTTCTTTCTTTTCTTTTTTTTAATTCTACCGCTCTAAGCCCACTCATTTTTTCCGTGCACGGCGTTGATGCCATGTTGTTCTTTTTAGAAACGTATTTGTTTCGTGTTCTAACTTGGCTTTTTCAAATTAAAATCGTTGAACGCTGTTTCCGATATCGGACGGAGCTTCGACCATAAATCAATGCCTCCGGCCCAAGCTGCACAGGGTCGCGGGGGCAATCGATGGGGCTGCAAGCTCCTGCGCTGAATGGCGGACTCTTGCGGCAATTTGCAAAGCCTGCCATAGCACGCGCGTGATGGACTGACGTCACAGAACGAGGGGCATATAGTGTGCCGTATGCGACATCGTTCCCGGCGCTGATAACTGGGTAATCCGCGCCCTGTGGGTCTTCATCCTAATTGGCCACCAGAGGTGTTCAAGTGGACTCGTAGACCACATTTCTGCTCTTTGTCGAACTGCATCCAGGAGGCAGGTCTTCTCAAACACCGTTAGCCAATATTTGATGTCCAGGGACAATCTAACGCTAAAGATAAGTATCATAGCAACATGATTAATTGACCCACGAGACCGAATAGAGTTATTCACTCTGCAGATCAAGGCGCCACGAGGCTTTAAATTTCCTGTTTATATCATATCAACACCAACGACTTATTTTATATTTTCTGTAGGATCCGCCCCACCAATCTCCTAATTAATCCTGTCTTGTGTAAGCTGACTACATTCAATGTCCGCAAATTTCTGCATCTCATCTCCCCCACTTATCCTTCTATACGTTCCTGGATTCCATTTTCCTGCCTACTTCTATGCCTTGAAGCAATAGTCTTTGTCTTGAATATTTGTCTCCTTTGTACTCATGAAGAATGTTTCGGTCAAAGCAAACATTCATAAAATAAATTTTGCACTATGTCAAAAAAATGTGGCCTAATAATGGTCAGCTATTAGCGTACAATCAATATAAAAAGTGATGTGTCTTCTTTATTATATTATTTTCATACCGTAGTTGCCAATCAGACTAACTGGGTGCCGTGACGTGAAACTGCAGTGTTCCTCCTGTTACATACCCGTTAACAAGTAGTGGGGTTCTGATATACAAGGTGGTCGTTTTTAATTTTTATCAAATTAAAAACAAAAATCAGAGCCATTTTACTTTGTGAATGACTAGCTGAGTTGTATATTAGATTACAAGATATGTTGAAAACGACTATGCTGATTGAAAATAAAAGACATGCCACAATGAATTTCGCTTCGAACGATTTTTTCGTTGTTTTATTAAATTGAATACTCAATGCTTCTTTTTTTATTTTTAACCTTCCTTTGTTTGCTTTTTTTTTATTTATTATTTGGTCACCAAGGCGACTATTGCTTTACGACAGCTACGATATACTGCCAGTGGCTCTGTGACGACACCGGAAAGGCTCTTGGCCAATGTGAGGTGTATACATGACAGATGACGCATCGTTGGCACACCGATGTTTGCGTACCATTGAATGCCGAACCTTTCCAAGATAAACGCCACGAACCGCTTTCCGTATAGCCGAGACACGTCTATGCTGAAATCACCCACAATTACGATGGAAGGGGAGTCGGTAATGGTGCTCCAACCAAAGGTGCACACTCTTGGCGTTTGCGGCACGATCTTCGTCCGCATTTACGTGCCGCCCGCCGTCGCCACGCACATTCCCGCTTCTGTTCGCCACGGTGTTCTTCGTAGGTGAGCTGTTCTTCTGCAGTCCTCACCGTACGCGGCCAACCCATTGCACGGGTGGAAGGGAAGTGAGATAAGGTTACGTGGTTTGCCCATGTTTCCCTATAGAGCCCGTGTCGTCAAGCCGCAATCCATACTAAACAGCGTCTATGCCGGTCTTACGTTTCTTTATTACGGTAACTTTTTATCACAATGCGTTTCGACACTCCTCGCCATTAAACGCAGCTGGGGCATACCCGGCGATACGCTTTTGCTTTATGCATTAGCTCTTCTAGCTCTGGGGTAGCCGCCATCCTTCTTGCCTAGGCACACGAACCGCCAGAACCTATCGTATAGCAGCTCCGCTATCAGGGCGTGTTGTGACTAACGTAATTCTAATCCTTGAGCTGCATCATTCATAGAGGCGGACATTACTTGCACGAGAAAACTAAACACGTTTGTTTTAAACCGCGCGTCTGCTTCTTCTGTCTCCCTTTCGCCCTTCTTGTTTCTGTCAATGGCTCAAGCGATAGCCGTTGCTGGTCCTCTTTCCCTCTCTACTCGTTGGCCTGTTTATCCCTCTCTACTCGTTGGCCCATGGCAGCGATCGGCATTATAACGATATGCTTGTCATGGCGATAACAAATCGTGGACGGCACTTACAAAAATTGGAGTACGCTTGAGATTCTCCTTTAACAGTGGAACGCGATAGCACTCAAAGATCCCCGACTGCTTCTCACGCTTCCCGGCAACTGCACCTTATGTAACCGTAATATTTACCAGGAAACGCTGGTGGCGAAGGCGAGCTCTCTGGTACAAATGCGGCCTCTTGCGTAGGCCGCTCCCGAGGCAGTGCACAACCGCACCCCCCCAAAAATTACATTATTTTCAGGTTTCTGCTATAGTTACACACTTTTAATATCTAAGTCTGAGAAGATTGAACATGGATGGCACGCGCTGTGTGTCTTTTGTTTCACGACATTTGTTTGTGGGCTGTCATTCTCAAAATTCCGAAGAATAACTTGGTCAAGCATGTTAGACAAGGCAGGAGCAACTTAAGTGATAGAAGGGTGTGGCAATATAAAGAGCATATACCGCATGTCATGTAGCAAGTCTTGGCAAATGCATATACCGTGAAAGTACGCGAAATAAATAAATAAATACCTAAACATATACGGCAATTTTTGCTCGCGAACAACACGGCCGACACCGACACAGGGTTTTCTGCGACACGGGGCCCTCAACGCTATCGCGTTAAAAAATTTCGATTAAGAGCCCACATCGCTCACAGAGTCTGTCTGTGTTTAAAGCATTAGTTTTACTTATCTCGTTGTTCAGCTTCGCACCGCTGGCCCCGGCTGCAGAAATAGAGGCAAGAGAGGGGCCAAAAGCAGCTGTCAGTGGCGGAATTGCATGCGACGCCGCGTGCGCCTCCTATGAAAGAGGAGTGCGCGGTGACGGGACGCCAAGCCTCGGTTCCCTGTAACACCACCAGATGGTCTTGCCCTCCGCGCATCACGGGTGGCGAAACTCGCTGCTTTCGCCGGCAGCAGTGATTCCAACTCAGGGACTCATCCCTAGATCTGGAATTGTTGGTACTAAATTAGGATTTGACGCACCTGTGGCGATATTTAGGTATTTTTAGAACATAGCTAGACCTGTTTTTGACCCTGGATCCATACACATTGGACTGTGTTTTGCAATTATCCAATTCAATCCCCACTACGTTGCCCGTTGTCGTTGCTTGGGACACTGTCGTCATCGCTGGGACAAGCCACTTGGTGCAATGTATACGATAAGAGACCAAACCCGCCGTGGTTGCTCAGTGGCTATGGTGTTGGGCTGCTGAGCACGAGGTCGCAGGATCGAATCCTGGCCACGGTGGCCGCATTTTGATGGGGGCGAAATGTGAAAACACCCGTGTGCTTAGATTTAGGTGCACGTTAAAGAACCCCAGGTGGTCCAAATTTCCGGAGTCCTCCTCTAAGGCGTGCCTCATAATCAGAAAGTAGTTTGGCACGTAAAACCTCATAATAAAAAACGATTTGAGACCAATATGGGATCATTGAAAAATCTGCCGTCTGAAACATTGGGCAGACGCAAATATCAGCTACATATGGCAGAGCAAATAGCTGGTGACTGTTCTTACAGCGAAGCTGTTTATGGCTAGGGTACCGTGAAGTCTTCATGTGAAAAAAAAAATTATAGAGTTTTACGTGCCGAAACAACTTTCTGATTAGGAGGCATGCCGTAGTGAGGACTCCGGGAATTTCGACCACCTGGGGTTCTTTAACGTGCACTAAATATAAGTACACGAGTGTTTTCGCATTTAACCCCCATCGAAATGTGGCCGCCGGGGCCGGGATTCGATCGCGCGACCAGTTTTCATGTGTGCGAGCAAAAACTATCAACATCAGCAATGGCTAATACCCCCTTAAGCAAGCAACAACAATTCCCAGGTGTCCTTAGCTATCGCCTAAGAGACGCGAAAGGTTTGTAAAGCCTACTGCAATTCCCTTTCACCCCCCCCCAGTCCACTTTAATCCCGCTTCGTCCACCTTTATCGACCTTAGCCCACATTAATCCTTCTTAATACATCTTTATCCACCTTAACCGACCTTAAGGCAATCACGAAACAATCATTAATTCACTTTGCTAATCAATAATCATCCCTTATATGCAAGGCTTTTTATACACGGCATCCCTTATATATGCTTTGGTTCGCTTCTGGCCTACGTTGGGTCACGTGATATTTTCTGTACCTCAAAACGCGACGTTGAAGCATAGAAAGAGATCTGAGGCTTTCGCCTTTAAAATACAATGGCTCATCCCTCTTGTAATGCAGATGCTATATATATACAGTGAACTCTCGTTAAGACAACTCGGTTAAGCCGAATTCTCGCTTATAACGAACAACATGTGAACATTAGTTTCTCAGACTCAATGCAAAAAAATCGGCTTAAGATGAACCGCCTCAGGCGTGCTTTTCGGTTAAGACGAACATTCGGAGTGACCGCCACCGCTACCGACCCTGGAAGCTAGGGCAGCTAGGGTGCCTGGATGCGCCGCGCCCGCGGGCGCGCGCATCAAGGCACCCTACTGGAGGCCTGCGGCGCACATCACCCATGGACAGAGGTGAAAACAAGAGTAGGAAAAAAATTGACCACCCTTCCACTAATTTAAAGAGAAGTGCAAGCGAAGCTCGGTATCCGCGGCCCTTCCTTGTCGTAACGCCTCCACTTCGCGCTCCCTCTCGGCGAGGTCGGCACCTCGACGACGAGCCCTTTCTCGAGCGAGTTCCCGGTGGCGTTCATCAAAGGCAACCTGTTCTTCGGCCGAACACATGACGCGCGACCCGTTGCCGCTGCCGTTCCTTCTACTCAGCCTGCTATTCGGCAGAACGAACCAAACGTGGCCTCCCCATCTGACTGCCGGGCATGAACTGGTGAAATAAGGCGGCCGCGAGGTGAACGAACACGCGATCACATCCTTTCCCTCCTCCGGAGAGACAGAACGCCCGTGATTGGCTCGCGCCTTGCACTGCGTCTACTTCTACGTGCATATAAAACACCGCTTTAACGGGCGCGTATGATGAACCGGTGGTAACTCCGTTAGACAGGATGCTAGTAAACTATCGTAGGAGACGAAAGGTCTGATCAAGAAGCGCTAATGTATGAAAGCCCCTAACCCTACAGCTGGAATAGAACTGGCAGAACATTCCAAGTTAATCAAGAAGCGTAAGACAGCTGACATAAGGAAGCATAATATGGATAGAATTGAATATGCTCTCAGAAACGGAGGAAGCCTAAAAGCAGTAAAAAAGAAACTAGGAATAGGCAAGAATCAGATGTATGCGTTAAGAGACAACGCCGGCAATATCATTACTATTATGGATGAGATAGTTCAAGTGGCTGAGGGGTTCTACAGAGATTTGTACAGTACCAATGGCTCCCACGACGATAATGGAAGAGAGAATAGTCTAGAGGAATTTGAAATCCCACAATAACGCCGGAAGAAGTAAAGAAAGCCTTGGGAGCTATGCAAAGGGGGAAGGCAGCTGGGGAGGATCAGGTAACGGCAGATTTCTTGAAGGATGGTGGGCAGATTGTTCTAGAAAAACTGGCCACCCTCTATACCCAATGCCTCATGACTTCGAGCGTACCGGAATCTTGGAAGAACGCTAACATAATCCTAATTCATAAGAAAGGGGACGCCAAAGACTTGGAAAACTATGGACCGATCAGCTTACTGTCCGTTGTCTACAAAGTATCTACTAAGGTAATCGCAAATAGAATCAGGAACACCTTAAACTTCTGTCAACCAAAGGACCAGGCAGGATTCCATAAAGGCTACTCAACAATAGACCATATTCACACTATCAATCAGGTGATAGAGAAATGTGCGGAATATAACCAACCCTTATATATAGCTTTCATTGATTTCGAGAAAGTGTTTGATTCAGTCGAAACCTCAGCAGTCATGGAGGCATTACGGAATCAGGGTGTGGACGAGCCATATGTACATATACTGAAAGATATCTATAGCGGCTCAACAGCCACCGTAGTCCTCCATAAAGAAAGCAACAAAATCCCAATAAAGAAATGCGTCAGGCAGGGAAATACGATCTCTTCAATGTTATTCACAGCGTGTTTACAGGAGGTATTCAGAGACCTGGATTGGGAAGAGTTTGGGATAAAGGTTAATGGAGAATACCTTAGTAACTTGCGATTCGCTGATGATATTGCCTTGCTTAGTAACTCAGGGGACCAACTGCAATGCATGCTCACTGACCTGGAGAGGCGAAGCCGAAGGGTGTGTCTAGAAATTAATCTGCAGAAAACTAAAGTAATGTTTAGCAGTCTCGGAAGAGAACAGCAGTTTACGATAGGTAGCGAGGCACTGGAAGTGGTAAGGGAATACATCTACTTAGGACAGGTAGCGACCACAGATCCGGATCATGAGACTGAAATAATCAGAAGAATAAGAATGGGCTGGGGTGCGTTTGGCAGGTATTCTCAGATCATGAACAGCAGCTTGCCATTATCCCTCAAGAGAAAAGTGTATAACAGCTGTGTCTTACCAGTACTCACGTACGGGGCGGAAACCTGGAGGCTTACGAAAAGGGTTCTACTTAAATTGAGGACGACGCAACGAGCTATGGAAAGAAGAATGATAGGTGTAACGTTAAGAGATAAGAAAAGAACAGATTGGGTGAGGGAGCAAACGCGAGTTAATGACATTTTAGTTGAAATCAAGAAAAAGAAACGGGGGGGGGGGGGGGGGCATGGGCAGTACATGTAATGAGGAGGGAAGATAACCGATGGTCTTTAAGGGTTACGGACTGGATTCCAAGGGAAGGAAAGCACAGCAGGGGGCGGCAGAAAGTTAGGTGGGCGGATGAGATTAAGAAGTTTGCAGGGACAACATGGCCATAACTAGTACATGACCGGAGGTCGGTGGCTCGAATCCGCAGCCCGAGAAACAATTTTCATTTTCGGGCGGCTTGAGTTTTTTCGGACGACCAACCAACACCGACGCCGACACGAGTGAGGCAATACAAGCTTTGCTTGAATAGAGACAGTGATGTTCCACTTCGTGAACATGGTTAACGCGCAAACGTATGGGTCCTATAACGCATACGACGCTATCGGCCCTCGATGGGCCTAGACTATCCGCCACGCCGATCGATTTCAAGACACGGCTCGAGCGGCCGCACCGTACGTAGCAGTCGCGGGAGTAGAACGCCCCCTTGTAAACATTCGCTTACTAACTAAATGAACAAACATGGTGTCTGCGCGCACAGGCAAACATAAACACATCACAATCGGTGACCGCGTACGCTCGCTGTCAAAGCGCTGGCGAGAGGAATCATGGCAGTAGCCGCGAGCGAAGGGACCTTCGCACTGTCTATCACTTCAGCGCAAACTGAGCGGTGATAACCCAGCGCACGCAAACTTACAAGCCATCGGCCCACCTAGACTGTGCCACCAAAGCAGATCGCGTTCAAAATAAAACAAGCGTGACCGCGGGCGGCCAAAGTACCACACCCCCTTCCCTCCCCTCCCCGGTACGTAGAAGCGTACGTAAAGGCTTGTTGAATATGGCAAGGCTGTAGTGAGCATTACTGTGTTCACCAGAACAGACTATACATTGACAAGAAGTGTTGAATTTTGCCATGAACTGCATGATGCGCTGGATTCATTAGTCAGACACTACCCGCAAGCCCCCCTATTTATTTTGACCCTTGCTTGATCCATCTTCATCTTGACATGTTACGTCCTACGTCACACTGCTACACGAAACACAGTAAGGAACGACAGGAAAGCTAACTATATAGCAATTAATAGAGAACTTGAAGCGTTTATATATAAGTATATGCCTGGCTTTTTGATAGAACAGTCGAACAGAACTGGAGCCTTTTTTTAAAAAACAAAGTGGCATGCTTGATTGAGAAATTCATCCCTCTTCAAATTATATCAAACAAGAGACGTTCACCATGATTTACAGCAGAATTGAAAAGGCTTCTTAACAAACAAACAAAAAATCGATTCTTTCGGCAAGCTAAAAATTCGAACGATGATGTTCGCATATGCGCTTGCCGTAATGCCCTTTGCGAGTACCGCACTGCTATCTGAGAGGCCAAGCACAATTATCTTAACAATATGCTGCCTTCATTGCTGACTACAAATACGTTCAAATTTTTTAATATAGTGAAACCCGTAAAACAAAATGTTATCCCTCTTACCAATGCCAGCGGTCACGTTCTGCGTTTCAAAAGATGTTGTTTTGCGCTAAACGACGCTTTTGCAATGTCTCTTTCTTCTTATGCAGCTTCAGTGCCGCAGCAACAAAACACACACTTTTGACCGATGGACCCTACTGCTATCAATTCTGCGCTTATTCTAATTTCAGTCCAGAAACTACAGTTCACTCTTGAATAATATTATCTCAAATTTTCACGCAGTCCCTCCAGCGTCCCTCCAACGAGTGGAAGGTGGGGAAGGTTATTCCTAAACTACGGTAACACGCATTCTCCCCTGAACTGCAGGCCAATATCTATAACCTGCATTCCCTGTAAATTGCTACAACATGTAATTTCCACTAATCTAACAAAATTTTTTGTAATCTAATTATTTTTAATGACTTTCAGCATGTCTTTCGCAAGAGATACTCGTGTGAAACACAGCTTCGTCAGCCATAAAGTGATTTCATCTTTAGATCACGGTTGGGAGGTTGATAGCATATTTCTCGATTTCGCCAAAGCGTTTGACAAGGTGTCTCATCATTTACTACTCATTAATATGAGCATACTAAATATTGACCCTAACATCTTAAAATGTATTGAGTGTTTCCTGACTAACCGCACTCAATATGTGACGGCTAATAATAATTCCTGTTCCCCTTACGCTGTTAAATCTGGAGTTCCTCAGGGTTCTGTGCACGGCCCTCTGCTGTTTCTAATTCATATGAACGACCTTTCTAACAGCCTTAACTCCTCCATAAAGTTGTTCGCTCACGACTGCCTCACCTTTCGCCCGATAACGAAAAAAAAAACATTTTTGCTGTTCTTCAATCTGATCCTAACACCGTACCTGAGTGGTGTAACAAATGGCTAATCACATTCAACGCAAGTAAATGTAAAATTATGACTGTTTCTCGCTTCTCTGTTCCTTCCAGTTCTTTGAAATACCTCATTAACGGAACTAAATTAGATCGTGTGTCATCTTACAAGTACCTCGGAGTACAAATAACCAGTAATCTTTCGTAGTGTCATCACTTAACCTACATTACTAACAAGGATAATCGTTCACTGGGATACCTTCTTAGAAACTTTAATCAATGCCCCTGCAAACCTTTAACGACCATTATATCAGACAATAATTAGACCTAAGCTAGAACATGCAGCAGCGATATGGGATCCCCATCAGAACACTCTAGTTGACTCATTAGAATCGATCCAAAGCAGAGCGGCAAGATTTATCTTATCGGATTATAACCGAACTTCAAGCGTCATCTCAATGAAATATTCCATTGGCTTTCCTGACCTGATAATACGACAAAGAGTTTTTCGCCTCTCTCTCTTTCATAAGATTCATTTTGACAATACAATTATTCGGGCTGAATTCCTCTCAGCGCCATCCTTCTTGTCATCGCGTGTGGCCCATCCTAAAAAAATCCCTTCCTTTTCGCCGCACTAACTTTTTCTTACATTCATTCTAACCAAAGACAACCAAAGGCTGGAATCACCTTCCCGTCGCCGTTGCTGCTACAGAGGATAGTATGTCTTTCAAGACTGCAATCACAGTTGTCTTTTCTAATTAGATCTAAACTTTGTTTTTCTTCCACCACTTCTGTATAATGTATAGATATAATTAGATATTTTTGTCTTTCTTTGTTGTGTTGGTTTTGTTTGTTCTACTATATCATGTATATTATGAAGTATATTACGATGTGATTGTTTTTCTTTTCTTGTTTTATTTCTTATACTATTTCATTGCAATGTAACGCACCCCCTCTTTAACGCCCTGTGGCCTGGACACTATTTAAATAAATAATTAAATAATTAACTAATTAATTAACAAATAGTTATTTTTTATAATTGTCGATTATGAATAGCACGTCCTAGGCATTCGAGGCTTACATGGTGAGCGTCCTCACCGTCGTTGCCACAACAGCGAGCTGGATATTACGTCTGTCGTATGCAGTATGGGTAAATGTCTTGCGTGCGCTGTTTCAAGGCGCAGTCGGTGAATTAGGGCCTCAGTTCTTCTCGAAAGACTCAAGTGGTATATGAGAAGAGCGTGCCCTCTGTAAAGTTTCGATTCCTTAGCATTTTTAATGGTCAGATGGACGTACGGAGTTGTTTCTTTTTAGTACTTTTTAGTGATATTGGTACATTGCGACATTCCGCATCCTTACAGGCCTATTTCGTGAGTGACTCCACTAATTCGTTGTCTGATGCATGCCAGCTTGCCCCGAAACCCATCGCAATACCACTTCTTGTTTTTCTTGAGCAGCCTGAGTTAAACCCTTTGGAATGGCGTATATCATTCGTGTATGTGGATGGCTAAAGCCATCCACATGCTAAGTTTGATGAGTCCGTAGAGATTTTTAACTTTCTTGGTCTCTCGTGTATGTGGATGAATATGTCACTGTCGGCGACGATGCGTGTCTCAGCGGACAAGCGTACTTCACTTGTAAATCTAGTATCACGTACGCTGCTGTCGCACCTTCTCTGTTGACAGAGCCGCTGATGTAATGCCTGATGTTTCCCCGATAATGTCAAACCATCATCTTCTTTCAATACGTTCAAAATGCGTTTTTATTTTGGGTACCTGTAGTAGCCATGAAGGGGAGGTCGGATTGCCAGAAAGCCCGTCCTGGAAGTCGTGATTTATAGTCTTTAAAGATGGCCTGCGCACCCCGACGGTTGTGGTTGTCTATAGGTAAAGGAAGTGTGTGGGTAGAGAGTTGAGTAACAGAGCTAAAGAATAGCCGTCGTGTGTTCTACGTTGTTAAAGTTTTCTTGGGGCAATCATGCGTGCGAAGTGGTCAAAATTTGATTCTGCGTCGCTGCCAGTCAATCATTGACTGGAATCGTAAGTTAACGCACTGCGTACGCTACGGCTACAGTTAAAGGTGTGTTCTACATCCGCCGCCATGGCCGTAAGTCTCGCTGGAAACACTCCCAGAGACAGTTCTCCGTACACATACACAGATATACCAACAAAGTGGAGCTTGAGAGCAGCCGTCGTGGTACCTCAATTGGAGGAGCATCGCACGGGTGATGCACGCGTGATATTCGATTCGTATTCGGATCTTCGGCCAGCCCATGTTAAAGTCAGCTTTCTAATAAAAATACGAGGACGAGATTCATTCAACTATAACGGTGAAGGCTACTTGTTTTCATTCAGTTAATCAATCAATCAATCGAATGTCTATTAAAGTGCCTAAGAACAGCTACGGAGCCTTCGTACTTGTGCACGTAAAGAGTAATACGCGAGACAAAACGTACAGAAAAGACAAGTCCGGTAGACAAGGCAATGTGAGATAGGGAAACAGACACAAATAGGAAAACAGAATACGAGGAGATGGAGGTAAAATGGAGCAATTATACAACATGATTATCGACATACATGCAAAACACCGGAAATGAACTCTTAAATTTGTCAATACAGGCAGAATACTTTGGCGCTATAACATAACAGTTGACAGAACAACAGTTGACTATAACAGTTGACAGAAGAAACATTTGCGTCTGGCACACCGGCAGCACATCTCTCTTCATACGGCAATGTTTCGTGGTCCAGGGGCGCTATAACGTAAAGTTATTCCAAACTTTTTTATTCCGATTCTGCAATCAGCCCTCTGCGATTCGTCAAAAACTTTTTTGGACCACCCCCACTTCACCTCTCTGTCACGCGACATCACGAAAACCGCGATAGCTCCCCATCTGATATGACGTGTACACACTGTTTATGCATGATTTGACCGAACAAAAGAAAAATAGTTATTTCCCATTAGACGCCTTTTCGCCAATAGCCCTCGGCTATTGGTCAAAAGTCTTCGGGCTGCACCCACTTCGCCTGCCTCTCACGCGACGTCACGAAACCGCAAAAACTCACCGCGTCAAAGTGACGTGTACGCGTTAAAGAAGCATCAATATGCCGAACAAAACTGAATTTTCTTCTGAATAGCCGCAGGGTGCCCCCTTCTGAAAGGAATAATAGATGGCTGCCGCCGATCGCTCAGGCACTGGCTACTCGCACGTGCCGGAGAGCATGGGTTTATTTGCGTGTAATAACACTTTTTGCATGGCCGTGTAACGTTTTCGAGCCCTTTCGGCACGTTTACAACCTCGTTCTGCCAACTCTTTGTTGGGGATCAGTTTTAGCGTCATTCTTAAGCTGCTGTTGCGTGCTGCCGTGATTGTCGACGAGCCACCGCAAGCTAAGGGAAAGTGGACGAATCGCAGACGCCGGTACCACCCTCTTCATCCGGTTATCGATTTTCAATCCAGTGGCTCGGCCCCATTAAATCCTTCTCCACTTGAGCGCGCTCCTCACCTCTTGTGAGCCAATTAGATAAGACAAGCCGCTCAGTGCAGGCGATGTTATTCGTTTTTCAAGCAAACAAAAGAGACCGCCTATGAACGAGGAGACCGTTTGATTGGTCTGTTCAGAAAACCCTGCGGGTGACCGCCCGATGCTTGCGTTGGCGGTTACGCAAGTTTGACGTCAGCAGATTGGAATAAAAACATACTGAAATAGTTTTACGTTATAGCGCCCCCTTGTTGCATGTATTTTGCAGTCGGTACATAGGTCCATAGTCGATCCATAGTCTCTAATGCAACAAGGCCGCGCAGAAGACGCGTAATACTGCCTGGTATACTTTTGCGACACAGAAAATTGCCCATGATCAAGGAGCTTTGCACAATGTATAATGCCATGAATAACCTTATAGACCAACAGAAGGTCTGATTTAAAATGTTTTGATTTTCGAAATGCGACTTGAGGTATATTTCTTCGGCTTCGTCTGTGCCGTTTGCGCACCCCTATTTCACCATGAAACCTTACCAACCCCCCCAGATGTCTATATTTGATAGTGCTGGACAATGGTCGCCAGAATGGTAATAGCAATGCTTGAAAATAGATTTCAATTTATTTTTGACGCGTTCGATAAGTTCAGAATTACATTTGCCCCTTCTACCACAGGCTACAGAAGCCTACTCTAGTAGTCGAAGGCGCACTGTAGAATACAATTTTAGAAAGACAACAGGGTAGTGGAAGTCATGGGATAGACTACATATAATTCCAAGAGCGCGAAGGGCACTTGTTTCGCATATTTATCATGTAAAGAGAAGAGCAGTACTTTGTCGAAGTACATACCAAGATTTTTTTTGTTTCATCGACAATGGACGATGGAGCATCCCTAAAGGTGTATGAAAACTGCACATGGTGCGTTTTCTGCGTATAACTTAATACCATAGTTTTTGAAGCATTTAAGAGTAGCTTCTTCTGCAGTAGTCTCTGCACCAGTTTGAGAGCGAAAAAAATGCCTTTATGGAGGTTAGTGCAGCTGTGAACACTGTTGAGTCTTCAATAGCTTTAAGTTGCCTGCATATAGAACGAATGAAGGGTATTTATTGGATGACGACATGTCATTTATGAACAGTATAGAGACGAAGGCCAAGAACGAATCCTTGAGGAACTCTGCTTCTGACCCCATAACTAACAGAGCTCTGTCCATTAATGTCAAACGAAGCATGGTCTGTTGCTCAGGTAATTAGATACCAGGGCAGTGATGGAAGAACGTACGTCCATTGGCGTGAGCTTTGTAACGGGACGTTCATGGCAAACTCCATCAAATGCTTTAATTGGGTCAAAGAGTGTATGACCCTTATGCTATGTGCCACGCTGGAAGCATGGGTCATAAATGTGACCAAGTCGATTGTTGTGGAGCGCCCTGATACAAAGTCATGCTGTTCATCTATTAAAATGTGCTTAGCACTAGCAGAAAAAAAGAAATACGATACAGATTCAAACACTTTCGCTCATCGCAGTGGATATACAGGGTGTTTCAGCTAACTTCAGCCCGAGTTTAAAAATATGCCGATACACTCCTAAGGCGACGTGACCAAATGCATATTGCTCACTTTTATATGTAGTGTGTCACGCTATTTTTGTATTTTACTTAGTTAGATAAGTAGTCAAGATTAATTAACCAACTTCTGAAGCAACGAAGATAGGCCAAAAATTCCTATTGGAAAGTTGTATAGAGCACTTTGCAAAACGTCTGATTAAACAGTTTCTAACTTTCTATCTTTTAAGTATGTATTTTTCAGTTTACTGCGGATGCCGGCGAAATACAAAAAGAATACCACGTGACATGCCCGCTTGCGCGCGTGATTGCAGCGCTCCCAAAGTGTCCACGTATAAACGAACATAGCATCTAGCAGGGCGTGCTGCCGCTTAAAAGGCGAAATGGCAGCAATGAAGGCGTTGGCTGTGCGATTTACGCCAGCGATGTGCTTTCCTCGTGGTGGTTCATGATAGCGATAAGCAGACGCAGCGGCAGCACACCCGGTGACATTGTTTTAATAAAGTTTGCAAAGTCAACGATAGCGCTAAATTCAAGTGTCCACTTATCTAACCCTGTCTGCCCCGCTTTTCTATGTGCACGGTGTTTCAGTGTTATCGCCATTTTTAGTTCTTTGGAAAACCAATGATTAACTTTTTGAACGTTTTTTAGGTATACATCGCCGCAACGCAGTGGAGGCCCCGACGCACTTCGCGTTCGCCGTCACCAGGACGCTACCTGTCACTGCAGCGCCGACCGTACACAAGACCAGCCCGCGGCCGGTCTGCAAGCACATATCTGGTAAACTAAAAGCAGCAACCGATAGAGGTATGCGGTTGCCGTACGTCAAAATGCCGAAGATCCTCCGTCACCAACGAAGACGCCAAAAGGACCTTCTCGACGACGTAGCGACGACACTACGCTGACCGAACGAAGCCTCGAAGACAAGACCGCCTAAAGACGTGACTACCGGACGTAACATCACTAAGACAACGCGATGTAGCCGTGACCCGACGCCGAGCCCTAGCTGCAACGCAAGACAAGGAACCACCGACCTCGACGTGCTTCTCGATGGCCACGAAGTCGCCGCTCTTGTAGACACTGGAGCCCGATTACTCCGTCATAAGTGAACTTATTCGCCGCCAAATTGAAGTAAGACAAGACTGGCAAGACAAGACAAGACAAGACATGGGACGGCCCTCAAATTAGAACAGCTGCAAACACCTACTATAGCGTCGCTATCTCGTGCACGTTCGAAAAGCCGACGTCCGGTTTCGTGTCACGCGATTGTCAAGGCCGCGACGATATCGCAGCCCAGGCCAATCTTGGCCAATCGCGTGAGGCGAAACCGAACGTCGGCTTTTCGAACGCGTACAAGATAGTGGCCCTGATAACACCGCCTGTAATCTGCACCGCAAGAATTACCGTTCATGAGCGGACCTAGCCGGCGACGTTCGTAGTCCTCCACGAATGCTCACGAGGCGTAATTCTCGCCACGGGCTCGAACTTACTCGAATGTTACCGTTTATCCGTTGTGTATGGTATCGTCGAATCTTGTGTAATCATACTGTATGCGGCCCACGAATTGTGTAGTACCATGGTAGTACTGTCTGGAAGGAATGCGGGCACCAGCAATTACGCCGGAGCATTCGACGTGAAAAATCCGACGCGCTTGACCCGCTGATTAGATTTTCGACGATCGCCGACTGTGCTCGCCGCTCTCGTTGTGCTTGACTGATACATGTTTTAGAGCGCAGCTCTTTGGCGTCCGTTCCTGGGTTTCGCGTCGTCGTCGTCGTCGGCGTCGTCGTCGGCCTCGTCGTCGGCCTCGTAACCAGCTCCGCCCCCCTTTCATCCCCCCAGCGCTAGCAGCGACCGACTGATACCGCTGGATGCCGCTGACGCCGCTAGAGAGTCAAGATAACGTGACTGCATAGAACACCGTCGCCGCCATGCAGAAAGAGGAGGAAAGGGTCCCCCCCCCTGTTCTTGTGTGGCGGATAGCTGGGGTTGACTCACTATCGCCGTCAGCGGCATCAGTCAGTCGCTGCTATCTCTTCCCTCCTCCCTTTATCGTGTTGTCCGCTTGCTGCGCGCGCTTCTGCCCCCATCGTTTGCCGCTGGGTGTACACGCCGCCCCCCTCCGCTTCCGCTTACTGCTGGTTGCTCTCGACGGCGGCGATGAGCCTCCGCTTCGGCGGCGCGAACTGCAGGGTCTTCTCGGCGGCGGCGATGAGCTTCTGCTTCAGCCTCGCTTACTGCTGGTTGCTCTCGACGGCGGCGATGAGCCTCCGCTTCGGCGGAGCGAACGGCAGGGTCTTCTCGGCGGCGGCGCTTAGCCTCTGCTTCCCCCACGGCTGTGACAACCTCGCGAGGCACTTGTATAGATCTCGTCTTTGAGAATCAAGCATTGGTGTACCAAGTCGAACATATATCAGTCTATTTCTCCGACCACAAAGCTTCCTTCATGACTGTCAAGAACTGTTAGTGGAGTCTTTGTTAAAGGAATACGTGTGAAAAATAAAAAAAAATTATGTGATAGCGCATACATGCGTTGCTCGATTTCTTTGCCTCAATCTATCCAAAAGGTGAAACAGCTTATTTGCTGCGCTCAAATTTCGCATTAGGAAGTAACGTAATCGTCGGTAATTTTTTTTTTCTGGGCACAGGTTCGCTCATGGTTCGCCCAATAAAGAGTTTCGTGATTCACAGTTTTGCTACTGTGTTCTTCATCGTAACTAACGTGACAATGTCTCGGCATGGGAGGTTGGCGTCACTGGCCCGCTGTACCGTGGAAGTTTCGCCGCGTCGCGGTCACACCTCGCCTTTCCCTTCGTGAGTCGGCGGCGCCTCTGGCGTTTGCCGCCGCGTCACCATGCGTCGCGTTACCCAGATAGTGTTTTTAACACCAGGCTGTCGGGAGCGCCGGCGGCAATGCCTCGCTCGGTGCGCCAGTGTCTGCTTAGAAAGCCCGCAAGCACTCGAGCATCGGAAAAGATCTCACTAGTTTAAACGCGAACGCCAGAAACAGCATCTTCTACACTGAAATGTCATGAAGAAAACAGAACCTTCAGACTGCCAAGCGATTCGGAGAGCGCGAGATCGGGAGCCAAAACGCCTAGTCGGCACAACACCTAACGCTTAAACATTCGCGTTACGAACTTGTAACAACGCCGCGAAGATTCTTATCATTAATATTATTGCGATATCAATTATATAGACACTGCAGGCGAATTTTCGCCGTCGGCGTCGCATTGAGGTTCCGTTATGGTCCAAGTGCGTAAGATCGCGGCCACGCGCCGTATGCTGTAGGTGCCAGGGAAAGCGTGCGAGGGTGAGCCGAGACTACTAGTACGCCTTACCGAGACGGATGGTGGCTTGATACGTCGTCTCCTCGCGCGCGCAAGGTGTGGAAGCGGGGAGATGCGTGCGCTTGAAGGTGAGGGAGAAAAGGGGAAGGGGTAGGGTAGCTAACATCATCTAGACTTATCTCCTCTTGTACCAACTCCACCTAGATTTTGCTTCTACTTCAGCTGCGGCTGCGCATGCGCTCCCTATTTGCCCTATAGTCATATCTGCATAATCTGCGTGGGGTTCGAAGGCCAGGCGACCTGCGACAACTGATAGCTTCGTGTACGCTGTGTGCGCTGTGTTCTCCCGCGCCAGCTGCGCGTCGAAGCGGTAGGCGGCCCGACGGGCAATTCGCTCGCCGCCGATGCCGCTCTTCATCGCGCCAGCGTTGTCATAGCGAGTTTTCGCGGTCATCAAGTGAGATCTGCTCATGTAGGTCTGTGCGTTCGTGACACCATACTTGTTAACGCAATTAGTAAGCGAATGTTCACTGCAGTTTCTACGACCGATAAAGCTACGAGGCTTGCTTTGTGTTTAATACTTTGATATCGCAGTCAACGGTTCGCCTTTCGGGCGAAACGGCGAATTTTATAAATGATCAATGAAATTTATCTTAGTTCACAAACGGTGGCGATGCGGGTTGCAAAACAACAGTGTTCTGATCTTTCGGTGACCGCTTTAGGCAACCCTTGAGCTGGCCTAACTTATTACGCTCACCTTTAGGAGCCCTTCAATACTGCGTCCCTCAAAGCCCAGGTGTACTTATACAGTGCGTGTTTCTAAGAAGACTTCTACATGCAGGTGCTCTTAGCGCTCTACCCAATCTAACAGATCTTGATGGCATGCAGGTGCGCTTTTACATCCTGCTGGGCTGTCATGTCATCACTGGTGTAATACACAACGTGGACTTCACCGTCCTCAGCAATGAGTTGCTGATTCTTGTTAAAGCCGCGAATAATCGTGACGTCGTTGTTCATGTTTACCGCCTGCGCGACTCACGTTGCGCGAAGATTTTTCGTGGACAAGTGGCTCCCGTTGCACGTAGGTAGGCCACTTTCATCACCCACCCACAGCGGTGATGTAGTGGCTTTGGCGTTACGCTGTTAAAGCCGAGGGCGCGGGATCAAACCCTAGCCAAGGTGGTCGGATTTCCATGCAGGCGAAATACAAGAACGTCCGTGTACCATGCATGGGTGCACGCTAAAGAACTCCAGCTGGTAGAACTTAATCCGGAGTCCTTCTCTAAGGCATGGCTCATAATCATATCGTTGTTTCGGCACATAAAGGCCCTAGAATTACAATAATTACTTTCGTCATCCTGTCCTGCCTTTCATTCATAAGTCTCTTCAGTGCCGCAACTGCATGAAACTGGGACACGTGTGCAGCGCCTGTCAGAGCGAAACAATATGCCCCCACTCCTCTGAGCCGCACGCCGCGGATAATTGTGCAGCCACTGTCATGAAACTTTCAAACTGCCACGGATCTCGCGAGGCTTCATCAAAGGACTGCCCAAGGATTAACAAGGAAATAGCTATTTTAGAAGAGATGGCAAGGGATCATTTCTCTCATCGAGAAGCCGCCGCTAAAATTGGGAAGTTACGCTTCGTCCCCAACGTTCTACAAGGAATGCTTCTGCGTAGGTGACGCGTATGCCATGTACAAAGTCGCCTCCTCCACACCTACCCAGGCCACGCACATTTGAAAGGTCTACAAAGAACAAGGGCGCTGGGAAGAATACGGACACCGAAGCCTGGCCAGCGTTGCCGGAACGGCAACCAACAGCAGAATCGGTGCACACCGATGGAAGTGGACCACCCCGGGCCTCTACTGCCGGGGAATTGACTGAACAAGACCGGCAAGTGGTGCGATCAGTAATGCATAGGATTCACATGCACCTTAGGAAGCTGCAGACACCATCAGCTCAAAGCGCATTGCAAATACTGGGTGCAGTAAATACAGTAATCACAAGCCTCGTATAAGCACAATGGCTCACCCAACACGTTCTTTTCGCACTGAAGTCAGAAGTGTGACGATTTATCAGTAGAGTTAGAGAGTCTTGAAGTTCTGCATCTCGGATTTACGTCAATTTGTCTTCAAGAATTGGTTACCCATACTCGTTATTTGCGAACCGAGCATGTCAATTTCTTAAAGATTATCTGAATATGAAGATTTTGTTTCTTCCATCTGCGATGAATCCAGCGCCGTTCTCGTTTACATTGGCACGAAGTTGCCTTATGCTTTGCATGCTGTTCAACCTCATGACTTCTACCAATACTCACAGCCTCCGTATCAGAAAGAACAAAGTGCATTTTACTATTATTAGCTTCTACAAGAGACGTTCCGAAAGTAAGTTTTGACATTTTTTTAAAGAGTGGATGGTACACCAGGTGAAACAAACAATCACCATAAAAATCCACGCCCGTTACTGTTTCAATGACAGAAGGAGCGTCAGCGGAGGAGAAATAACGCATGCGCTAAGTGCCGAAGAAAAGAGAGAAGCAGCAATTCAATCCATATATGGGGTTTTACGTGCCAAAATCACATCCTTATTATGAGGTGCGCCGTAGTGAAGGACTCCGGAAATTTCGACCACCTGGGGTTCTTTAACGTACACCTAAATCTGGCCGGGATTCGCCATGGCCGGGATTCGAACCCGCGACCTCCTGCTCAGCAGCCGAAAACCATAGCCATTGAGCAACCACGGCGGGTAGAGTAGCAGCAGACCAGCGTGCCTGAAGTTATTCGAGTACAAGTCACGATGGCAGACAGACGTGTGCTGACAACGTGGTCGCGAATGGAAGTGCGTGCTGTTATCCGGTATGAATAGGCGCCTGTACCCTGCGTTGAAAGCCGCACTCTCGGGCCATCACTTGCAAAACAACGCTGAAGTGTCGCAGGCTGCGCAACAATTACTTGCATCGTAGGGCACCGAGTTTTAGCGGAGTGGTTTCTTCAAACTGATTGCATGCTACGACAAATGTCTCAATGTCGGTGGCAACTAAATGGAAAAATAGTTCAAGGTTTATAGTTTATGATGCCATGGTGTATTTTTTTACATAAAGTTTCCGTGGGAAAATAAATGACAAAGCTTCCTTCCGGAACGTCCCTCGTACATTTCGCCTTCACAGTGGTTTGACTGTGAAAGACTGAAAGAAATATTAATGGAAACTTATGGACCCTGGTCCATCAATGATTACTTCAACGCGCACCACTTGCTTTGGGGAAGCACCAAGATAAACTCCAGGGGCAGGGATGTTGTGTCTCTTGCCTCTGATTACGACCTATGCATCATGAACGATGGTAACCCGACGTACCTGCGGTGTCCTACGTATAGTAGCTGCCTGTGCTTGACTTTAGTGTCCCGAAGCTTCCCATGCCAAGTTAAATGGTTTTGCGACATCGAGACTCGTGGGCGTGATCACATTGCCGCCTACTTAAAGATCAATGGGCTCAATGGGTCTTTCTCTCGTGGTGTCGTGAAGGGAACTGACTGGACCGATGGAAGAGGAGTGTCAGGGAGATTTCGCTGGCAACGTAGAAGATACCATCCCAGAAGCAATGAAAGTTTCCAAGCGTTCATTAACGCTTCATCCAACCTAATGGATTTCGACACTGAACTTGAGACACATCCTGCTATTCGACGGCGTGCAGAACTACGACACAGACGCAATAAATCAATTTATTATCTGAGAGAGACACACGACGCAACTGAGGAGAAAATTCAGCGTCAGATAGATAAACTAAAGATTGAGAGATTGAAGACATTCCGTGAATCACTGGACACTCGCAAGCCACTGTCACAAGTCTGGACACAGTGCGCGGTCTTCATTCATCCCAATAACAACGACACCCACTTGCGGCTTTGGTACTCCTTCTTGGCCGAACTGAGCTTGATGTGGGGGAGTAATTCTGTGCAAGAATCAGTGGCGAGCCTTTCAACACCAGCGGCGACGTAAGTGTCCCCCTTTGTGGTTCGTGTACCAGAAGTTAACGTGCCTTTTACCATAGAACAACTCGATGCCCTGGCTGTCTCCAAACGATCATCCTCTCCAAGCCCGGACGGCGTCGCCTATGCTGCCATGTGACACCTTGGGCAGCACAAAAGAAGAGCTCTTCTGAACACTTTTAACTAATGACATAGGGGTACTTTTCCCCGGCAATTGAAGTTGGATCGACTGGTACCATTGCTAAATCCCAGAAAATCCCCGTTGGACTTGACAACATATCGCCCTATTGCTCTGGTTAGCCTCATTGGAAAGGTGATGAAAATGATGCTCCTTGCGCATCGAGAATGATATCTCGAGTGTTATATGTACCGCGCTTCTATGACAGGCTTTCGTCGGGGCCGTTCCTCAGTTGACAGTGTCATTGAACTCCCAACCTTTGTTTAACAGGAGAAAAGCCGTAAGCGCATATCAGTTGCGCTATTTGTTGGCGTGAAAAGCACGTATGACAGCGCTGCACATGACGCCATCATCAGCTCCCTGGAGGTTATTGAAATTGGCGGCCGCATGCTTCTTTGGGTACCCGACTACATAGCTCGCCGGTCGACTTTTTGTACAAACAGAAGATGGCACCACCGCCGAACATTACCAGTACTGTGTCGCACCTCAGGGAGTATTGAGTCACACATTGTTCAATGTGACCCTCATTGGAGCAGCTGTAGTTTTACCAAGAACAGTCTACATCTTGATATACGCCGATGGCATTTGCCTTTGGGCTTCTACGGTTACTCGCCTTCAGGTGCTCGCGCCACTGCAGTGGGCAGCAACCTTGACATCAGCGTACCTTCAAGCACAAGGCTTGAGTGTATAGACTTCACACGTGAGTATTGCCTTCACAGGTAAGTTGCATTTCCTTCACACGTAAACCTATCAATCAACACAGTCTCCATTAATGGACACACTATCAAATATGGAAAGATCCGTCCAATACTGTGTCTAATAATCAATCAACTGAAATCTTATGTGAAGCCCTCATTGGGCGTACATGAAGAAAACAATCTGTCATGCATTGCCTATGAACTGAGATTCATGTGCTGGAAAACATGGGGCACGTCTGTACTTTCCATGCTTCAGGTGCACAGAGCTCTATTTCTCGAATTGGTGCACCACCGCTTTCCAGCGTTGTTCAGTATGGGCAAGTCAAATGTTCGCTCCCTGAAGAACTTACAGGACCAAGCATTGCGCAGGCGTTTAGGACTTCCTCGCTGGGCTTCAACATGTGCGACATTTGTGTTCGCCGCAGATCACCACTTCCAAACATACGTTCCTGTGGATTGTCTCAGGGCGCATATTCGTCATCTCTCAAGCGTCCCCAATCACAACTTGGCGTTCTTGCCCTCACAGAGATATCGTGCCACGCTTTCTGAAGTTATGATCACCCGTCAAGATTGTCTTCCATCAAGATGCAAACCAGCACCAAGGCCTTCATTTCCCTTGTGGTGTCTCCAACAGCCTCAAGTCCACCTAAGTATTCGGGATTTAAAGAAGGCCAATCATCCAAAAAATAGCATTGAAGTAGATTACGCTGCTATTAAGGAATGAGACGTACCGGGACCGAATACGCATTTGTGCCGATGGTTCGGTCTCATCTACCAGCTATTCAGGTGCCGCTTTCATTCCGACTACGCTAACTACAATTTCATATTGTAACGTATGACAACAACAATGGCGGCAGAGCTTGCTGCCTTGCTTGTTGCTCTAAAATATCTCGTGCCAGAAAAACCTTGAAAATTGGTTATTCTTTTGCGACTCTAAAACCGCACTTCAATGTCTGCATTTGCCCTATGTCAGAGGACGCAGAGCAGCTGGTATATGAGATAAGAAAAGGCCGCCATCAAGCTATCGATAAAGGCCATGAAATTATATTCCAGTGGCTGCCTGGTCACACCGGTATTGCTGGTAATGACCTCATCGACAAAGTCGCCCGATCCGCCCATGTGGGAGCTCGATAAGTTCCGATACCCTTATCCAGAACCGATGCTGCAGAGAAGCCTGATTTCGGGGATGAAGACATGACAAACAAATATTGGTCATCTCCCAACCCCCCGAAAAGTCATCTTCATACGCTTGATCCATCCCTAAAACTACAAGTGCCATCAAAAGTTTCCCGCTCTGAGGGGACATTGTTGTGCCGCCTTTGTCTCGGTTTGTCATTAACACTGGCCTACTCGGTCCGCTTCGGACTGGGGAATACGCCCATATGCGACTCTTCTGGAACAACCAAAAGAATTGAACACATACTGTGTCCCTGTCTCTGGTACTGCGTCGAGTGTGACCCTCTCCGGACAGAATTTAATCGGCTGGACTTTATAGGCCATTTTCGAAAATGAATATCCTTGTACCATGGCCGTACCCGTCGATGGCACAAAATGCTACGATAGCGTTATTCATCATCATCGTCATCATCATCATCATCATCATCATCATCATCATCATCAGCCTGGTTACGCCCACTGCAGGGCAAAGGCCTCTCCCATATTTCTCCAACAGCCCCGGTCATGTACTAATTGTGGCCATGCCGTCCCTGCAAACTTCTTAATCTCATCCGCCCACCTAACTTTCTGCCGCCCCCTGCTATGCTTCCCTTCCCTTGGAATCCAGTCCGTAACCCTTAATGACCAACGGTTATCTTCCCTCCTCATTACATGTCCTCCCCATGCCCATTTCTTTTTCTTGATTTCAACTAAGATGTCATTAACTCGCGTTTGTTCCCTCACCCAATCTGCTCTTTTCTTATCCCTTAACGTTACACCTATCATTCTTCTTTCCATAGCTCGTTGCGTCGTCCTCAATTTGAGTAGAACCCTTTTCGTAAGCCTCCAGGTTTCTGCCCCGTAGGTGAGTACCGGTAAGACACAGCTGTTATATGCTTTTCTCTTGAGGGATAATGGCAACCTGCTGTTCATGATCTGAGAATGCCTGCCAAACGCACCCCAGCCCATTCTTATTCTTCTGATTATTTCCGTCTCATGATCCGGATCCGTAGTCACTACCTGCCCTAAGTAGATGTATTCCCTTACGACTTCCAGTGCCTCGCTGCCTATTGTAAATTGCTGTTCTCTTCCGAGACTGTTAAACATTACTTTAGTTTTCTGCAGATTAATTTTTAGACCCACTCTTCTGCTTTGCCTCTCCAGGTCAGTGAGCATGCATTGCAGTTGGTCCCCTGAGTTACTAAGCAAGGCAATATCATCAGCGAATCGCAAGTTACTAAGGTATTCTCCATTAACTTTTATCCCCATTTCTTCCCAATCCAGGTCTCTGAATACCTCCTGTAAACACGCTGTGAATAGCATTGGAGAGATCGTATCGCCCTGCCTGACGCCTTTCTTTATTGGGATTTTGTTGCTTTCTTTATGGAGGACTATGGTGGCTGTGGAGCCGCTATAGATATCTTTCAGTATTTTTACATAGGGCTCGTCTACACCCTGATTCCGTAATGCCTCCATGACTGCTGAGGTTTCGACAGAATCAAATGCTTTCTCGTAATCAATGAAAGCTATATATAAGGGTTGGTTATATTCCGCACATTTCTCTATCACCTGATTGATAGTGTGAATATGATCTATTGTTGAGTAGCCTTTACGGAATCCTGCCTGGTCCTTTGCTTGGCAGAAGTCTAAGGTGTTCCTGATTCTATTTGCGATTACCTTAGTAAATAGTTTGTAGGCAACGGACAGTAAGCTGATCGGTCTATAATTTTTCAAGTCTTTGGCATCCCCCTTCTTATGGATTAGGATTATGTTAGCGTTTTTCCAAGATTCCGGTAGGCTCGACGTCATGAGGCATTGCGTATACAGGGTGGCCAGTTTCTCTAGAACAATCTGCCCACCATCCTTCAACAAATCTGCTGTTACCTGATCCTCCCCAGCTGCCTTCCCCCTTTGCATATCTCCCAAGGCTTTCTTTACTTCTTCCGGCGTTACCTGTGGGATTTCGAATTCCTCTAGACTATTTTCTCTTCCATTATCGTCGTGGGTGCCACTGGTACTGTATAAATCTCTATAGAACTCCTCAGCCACTTGAACTATCTCATCCATATTAGTAATGATATTGCCGGCTTTGTCTCTTAACGCATACATCTGATTCTTGCCAATTCCTAGTTTTTTCTTCACTGTTTTTAGGCTTCCTCCGTTCCTGAGAGCATGTTCAATTCCATCCATATTATACTTCCTTATGTCTGCTGTCTTACGCTTGTTAATTAACTTCGAAAGTTCTGCCAGTTCTATACTAGCTGTAGGGTTAGAGGCTTTCATACATTAGCGTTTCTTGATCAGATCTTTCGTCTGCTGCGATAGTTTACTGGTGTCCTGCCTAACGGAGTTACCACCGACTTCCATTGCACACTCCTTAATGATGCCCACAAGATTGTCATTCATTGCTTCAACACTAAGGTCCTCTTCCTGAGTTAAGGCCGAATACCTGTTCTGTAGCTTGATCTGGAATTCTTCTATTTTCCCTCTTACCGCTAACTCATTGATCGGCTTCTTATGTACCAGTTTCTTCCGTTCCCTTCTCAGGTCTAGGCTAATTCGAGTTCTTACCATCCTGTGGTCACTGCAACCCACCTTGCCGAGCACGTCCACATCTTGTATGATGCCAGGGTTAGCGCAGAGTATGAAATCTATTTCATTTTTAGTCTCGCCGTTCGGGCTCCTCCACGTCCACTTTCGGCTATCCCGCTTGCGGAAGAAGGTATTCATCATCCTCATATTATTCTGTTCCGCAAACTCTACTAATAACTCTCCCCTGATATTCCTAGTGCCTATGCCATATTCCCCCACTGCCTTGTCTCCAGCCTGCTTCTTGCCTACCTTGGCATTAAAGTCCCCCATTAGTATAGTGTATTTAGTTTTCACTCTACCCATCGCCGATTCCACGTCTTCATAGAATCTTTCGACTTCCTGGTCATCATGACTGGAGGTAGGGGCGTAGACCTGTACAATCTTCATTTTGTACCTCTTATTAAGTTTCACAACAAGACCTGCCACCCTCTCGTTAATGCTATAGAATTCTTGTATGTTACCAGCTATGTTCTTATTAATCAGGAATCCGACGCCTAGTTCTCTTCTCTCCGCTAAGCCCCGGTAGCACAGGACGTGCCCGCTTTTTAGCACTGTAAATGCCTCTTTTGGCCTCCTAACTTCACTGAGCCCTATTATATCCCATTTACTGCCCTTTAATTCCTCCAATAGCACTGCTAGACTCGCCTCACTAGATAACGTTCTAGCGTTAAACATTGCCAGGTTCATATTCCAATGGCGGCCTGTCCGGATAGCGTTATTGCAGAACCTCAAGTAGACAGGTATTAGCAACCGTTATAGACTCGGTGCGCGCCTTCAAATGTACGCCCTTTGTCCCTTTCCCTCAGTGGAGGGTAGCAAACTGGATTTGCGTCTGGTTAACCGCCCTGCCTTTCCTCTCTTCTACTTCTCTCTCTCTCTCTCTCTGCGAAGACTGTACTGGACAGGAAAACATTATTCTGGTCCTGCAGGACGCGTTTAGCGCGTAGCGGGCGTCTCCCACGTAGAGACCAACAGCGAGTAAATTTCCTTTGGCAGATCACAAGTCTAACCCTCGTACTGGATTGCTCAAACAGGCGGACATTATTTGCACGATAAATCAAAATGCATAATCAACTAATTAACAGGAATTCCCCAGTTAGGTATGTAACTGATTACATCACGGCACATATTGCAATTTTAAAAATTGTAGTCAGAGAGTTCGCAGGGCGTATTTAACTAGAACGAATTCTCAGCATGACACCAGTTCCGAGAGAAAAATTCCCAAGCTTCGCTACCAAATACATTGCCGGTCCAGTTACGTTAGTTCTTCAGTGCATAAAGAGGTGTTTTGTTAAGAAAAGGGAGCGACAGTGAATTTTTAGCGCAGGTTTGATGGCGCATATCTCAAATATAGTGTCATCCGCAGAGTTATATTCTAGTGGATATTGCTTGCAGTCTCTCCGGCTACAGTCTGTAAATAGCAATACGTGCCGTAAGGTAATTAGTTAAAAACTTGGTGACTTTTGTTAATTAGTCGATTATGCATTTCCATTTCTCACGCGAGTAATGTGCGCGTCTTCGAGCAGTCCAGCGCGAGGGCTAGAATTGTGCTGCCCGTCATAAGCAATTATTTAATTTACTTAAGGTCTTCGCAGGAACACCATGGTATAGCACCCGAAAATCAGTCAGTGCTATCTTGCACCCTTCAACCTCCGTGTAGCTGCAAATGTGATCAACCAGTGCGAGCGTTAGCGTATTGTT
Organism: Dermacentor variabilis; assembly: GCF_050947875.1. NCBI lineage: Eukaryota > Metazoa > Arthropoda > Arachnida > Ixodida > Ixodidae > Dermacentor > Dermacentor variabilis. Next base: position 120,022,749 of record NC_134568.1, on the reverse strand, counting down.
CGCCGTTTTGTCTCGAACCTGCGATCTAGTCGATTCGCCATTCAGCGGACCACTGCTCTAATTCCTGTAGCAGTGCGCACGTTGTGACCTGTGCGCTGATTACTAACCTCCTAAACGACTGCGCGCTTTCGTTAAAGCTCGGTGTCCTTCTCCCATTAGGCCTGCAGATGCAGTAGTTGCTGCACGATTGCCTTTACAAACTCCAGAGGCAGTTGGGATAGGCCTTCTGTTCCTGTTTTCTTTTTTTTTTCCATGCCGCATGTATATATTTTGTTCGTCTGGACCAGTTGATCCGTGGATTTCTAAGGTAGGATATTTCATTGCACTAAGACAGCAGTCCGGCAAATACGATGCATCCGAAGAAGTACCGATTTTCACGCCCAGTTGACATTGTCTCTCAGCTGACAAGGTTAACTGGTTGAACTCACAAGGTTTAGTTGGAACTAAACTTGCACATCTATGAAATTTTGTGGAAAACAAGGGTATCCGTGCATTTGGGGTAAACTGAAGCGCCGTTTTTCTTCTCCGTTCCATCGGCACGGGAGTTAAAACCAATGCATAAAGCAAGTCGAAGATAACCAGTAGCGCGTAGTTTTTCCCAGAAGGTTCGTGAAAATAACAGAACGGGAATAAAGCGGAATATTTTAGTACAAACAAGATTATATGTGTAGGTTCTTTTTCTTCTTTCTTCTTTTCTTTTTTGTACTTGCACGCAGCGTTAAGGAGTTTAGGCTGAAATAGTAACATTGTGACCTTAGTTCCTTTTACGTTGTATAGGGTAGTGTATAATACTTTAGCAATTAGATTCTTGAACAATTACTTTCGTGTATGCGTGTGTAACAGTTTGTGTTATCGCTTAGCGGACATGAGTTCCTGTTACTTATTGCAAGTGTATATTGATCCCTCCTATTTAACTTTAGTTTTTGTCTTGTTTACATTTAGGATTGTCTTTTTCTTTTTTTTTTGTAGCCCTATTATATCCCATGTTTGAGTATTTATGGTAAGAGTGCGCGTGGTAGATGTGGAAAGATGTAGCCTACATTTCTTAACAGTGCCTTGGGATAGCCTGCTCTTATATAACCCCTAACTCCCCATTCATCTACAGTTATTATTCAACAGTAGTGGCTCTGACTGAAGCCGGAATCGGTGGCCGCACTTTTCAGTGGCGGTGCAGTTATTTGATTGACAGGCATTTCTTCGTGATGATCGAGGATGGCGCCGCGACTCAACACCAAACATTCCGTGGAGTACCGCAAGGCCCGACGCTATTCAACCTAGTGCTCGTTGGCCTAGTCAGATGCTTGCCCAACCCAGTTCAAGTATCAATCTATGCGAACGACATCTGCATCTGGGCGGCTGCTGTAACACGACGGCAAGTACGAGCAAGGCTACAAAAGGCAGCTAGGTTAACATCACGGTACTTGCAAAAACAGAACTTAGAGCTGTCCTCAGAGAAATGCTGCCCTGTTACATTCACTCGAAAGGCAACGAGGTCTTACTCTGTAAGTGTCAATGGGCAAGCAATTGCAAATGCACCGAAACACTACTTTTTATGGGTAATCCTCGACCGCGGCCTATCATGGAGCCTGCACATTTCGGACTCAAAGGCAAGGTTAGTGACAATAATATAACTCCTCAAATTTCTCCTTGGAAAGTTACGGGGAACATCGGTGCGGTCGATGCTGCAACTTTATAACGCCTTGTTCCTCGGTTTCCCAAGATACAGCCTCTCTGTGCTAGAAAACACCTGCAAAACAAACCTGCGTGTACTCCAGGTACTACAAGCTCAAGCCCTAAGGACGTGTCTCGGTCTTCCGAAGTGTGCGTCTACAGCGGCAACGATTTTCATAGCTCGATAATCCTGTGGTGGCGTGCGTAGCAGTGTTGTACGCATATGTGACGAATGGAAGCACGGTGTCCCAATTGGTTTGGTCTGATGCGGCGTACATTGTCAGCATATCACCGAGAGTGCGATTAAATCGTTCAGTTAGCCCATTCTCGAGAAAATCTCGAGAAAAAAATGACGATGTCGTCAAGGTAGCAAAAACAGGTACTCCACTTGTAGCCAAGAAGGATGTTATCCATCATCCGTACGAAAGTAGCCGGGGCGTTGCACAATCCGAACGGTATGACATTAAACTCATACAGTCCGTCAGGAGTGACGAAAGCCGTCTTCGGTCGGTCAAGATAGGCCATTGGAACTTGCCAATAACCCGAGCATAAATCCAAAGACAAGAAATACTCTGCTCCTTTCAAACAATCGAAAGGACCATCGCTGCGCGGCAGTGGGTATATATCCTTTCGAATTATCTTATTGAGGCTGCGGTATTCCACACAGAATCTGATAGATCCATCCTTTTTGCGCACAAGTACATCAGGAGAAGACCAGGGATTCTGGGACGGCTGAATGACACCACGCTTAAGCATATCATCGATTTGTTCGTTGATAATACGCCGTTCTGCCGCTGAAACTCGATATGGTCGTTGGCGTAAAGGCGCATGACAACCGGCGTCAATGTGGTGTGCGACGCTCGTTGTACGACTCAAAGACGTCCGTAGTGGAAGTCTTCAAAACGGACCAAGTGGGAATGTCCGTCTCGTGGTTGCGGTACCCCGTTGCGCGATTTCCGCAAGATAAAACATGACGTGAGTCAATTTCGTTGGATCGTCCCATTTGTTATTGGCGCTGACGCGTTCGTACGTCGACAACCAATCTTCAACATCTGAATCACCTGAGCCGGTAAAGATTGGCGGATCCCGTTGACGGTACACGGCGCCGCAGATGGCATGGGCGGCCGAAGGGTCAGTTTGAGTCGAGGTGTCGTTGGCCATAATGGGAGCAGGAACAGAAGAGAGCGTCCGGTAACGAAGTTTCAGGATGGTGCAGGGGACCCACGCAACCTCCACCAAATTTCACGTGATTTATTGACGGCTAGACGTCAACGAACGACAAGAAACGTCAAAGATCAGTGTGAAGAAACGGCGGGCGTCAAGCGGCCAAACACACGGGCAAGCGCAAGCTGGAGTCGCGTGGCTACCACCAACAGTGTGGCTTGCTTGCTTGGCTGCTTTGTCGTCGTGTTGTCTTCTTCATTAATATATATATATATATATATATATATATATATATATATATATACCCAACTGGAAGGAATGTGCATACACCTGACCCGTCGTTATAAGTACGGTGTAGATGATACAGCCATGATCACACCGTTTACAATCTTGCTGCGCGCACTCGTCTGACCTTTAAAGCAACTAGTATGTGGTGGCAAGTAACTAGTTTCTTAATGGACTCAATTAACAATAGCCAACTTCGCATCGTAATATCCTAGTTGCAGCCCGCATTATTATTATTATTATTATTATTATTATTATTATTATTATTATTATTATTATTATTATTATATTATTATTATTATTATTATTATTATTATTATTTATCGTAGAAATAAAGTCACTTCACGTTTTTTCCACGGCAGTTCCATTGGCCCATCTTGCCTTCGCGAGTACGGGCCAAATTTCACGGTTAACAGCGACCACGATGACGATGGAAACAAATTGAATGGAATTGGGTTTATTTGCAGCAATTTTATGGGAGACCACGAAAAAAGATTAACTGATCAATCAGCTTGAGAGCACCTTGCCACCCTACACACACGTCGTCATAACGATAGTTGCAACAAGAAACAAATATGTACAATGAAATCTACATGGCTCACGTACAGACAAAGCATGCTTGCGTATTCCACGTGTCAGAAAATTATAGAAACAATATTTCGCGAGCAATTAGGGTTAGATTAAATAACACAGGGCTAAGTACGCCGCCTTGGGGGTCGCTGTGGTAGCAATAATGTAGAGAAGTATGGCCTTCCTCGGTGCTTACATAAAAGGAACGTATGGAGAGATAGCTGCGTATTCAATGAAACATCCGACCACCCACTCCTATTTCTTCAAGAGCAGAGAGAATGGCTTCATGCGTAACGTTGTAATACGTCCCTTTGACGTCGAGGAACAAAGAAGCGAAGAGACACTTACGACATTTCTCATGCTGGATGTAGGTGACCAGGTCGGCGACATTATCGATCGAGGATCGACCACGTCGAAAGCCCGTCATGGCATCCGTGTAGGTGTTGTAGTAGTCCAATTACCACTCCGGGCGTCTAGGACCATCCTATCCATTACTTTGCCCACACAACTTGCCAAAGCGATGGGGCATAAGAGTTTCAACGGCGACTTGCCAGGCTTCAGCAGTGGAACAAGGCGACTTGTCATCCAGCTTATGGGTAGCGTGCCACCTCGCCAAGATTCATTGTACAGCTCAAGGAGAACGACTCTTGCTCGCTCACCCAGGTGACACAGAACTCGGCAGGAAATTCCATCAGATCCTGACGCTGATGTACGGCCACGTAAGGCTAATGTTGCCTTGAGTTCGTGGATTGAGAATCGTAGATCCATGCGGTGATCACATGGTGGCGGTCATCTACTCGAAGGCGGTAGAATGTTGGGAGCTGTGAGTTGGCGCGATAATGTGGCGCAGAACTCCTCCTCCACGTCAATCTCCGGTCTCTTTTGAGAGAGGGCTAGAGCCTTGAATAGGAACCGCTGTACGCGGGTTGTCCGGAGACCTCGCACCGGTCTCCATAGTTACGATAAAGGCTTGCGTGGATCTACCGACTCACAGAAGGCAGTCCAACGTTGCGATTCGAGCTTGTCTAACCGGCGCTGGATCTTATTTTGCGCGCGTGTGGTGGTCCGTAACTCGTCCATTGCCTTCGTGCGCCGGTACCTTCATTTAGCAAGTCGTCGGCTTGCTCGAAGTCGTTCTAGTTGCACATCAAATTCCGTCAGTTTCGAAGAGCATGTGATAGTACGCATAGTGTCTTGCACCGCTCTCTTGATTGCATCTTCCAAGTCGAAAGATGGATTAGCTTCGCAGTGTTCTTCCATGACAGACTGAAATTTAGTCCAGGGGTGCTATGCAGGATGCGCCGAGTTTCTCGTTCACCCGAGTTTTACCCGAGTTTGCTCGACGGCAGTCAGTGAACGGAGATAGCGTGAAACGCGCCGAAGCTGCAGGCAAAAAAATATGTAGACAAAAAGCCGCGTATGACAACATGAGCGCACCCTGCGCGGCACACTGCTTCCACGTTTCAAGCGCAGAAGGCTGCACAACGAAACGCGCCAGCGCCGCGTATTGTTATCAACGCATTATCGCAACTTAGCGATTCCGTGACTGTCCCGCTGTCTGTCTGCACACTTGCCGTGAGCCGCTTGCCACGCCTTTCCCGGGCGCGTCAAGGGCGTGCCTCCTCTTTCTGGTGCTATCTTTCTTTCCACCGTCGAATGCGAACAGGGTACATGCGGTGCATTTTTGCACCTACACTTCCACTCAAACGAATACGTTAAAATACAACAAATAAAATAACGAACATTTTTATTTCTTTAGGTATCTGTTTTTCGTTTTCAATGCTAGAAATTTGTGATGACAAACGGAGATCGAGCTAATTATTAAATTTTGCACTTCTTGCCGCGAGTGGCGACAGTGAGGCGAAAGCTTAGAAGCGGTACATTGAAGCGGGTCGCACGCACGAGGGCGTTCATACGGGGATAAGTCGCCTAGGGGCGCTGCAGTGTTATTCTCAATAAAGTCGGTCATGATTTATGGAGGGTCATGGCCACTCTTTCGCTATTAGGGGAATAGACACGCAGCGCCGTGGTGCGGCTGTTCATCGCAGGCGCTTCACTACGCTATTAAGGCCCCCGCTTTACCAACTAAAAACGACACAACGGCTGTCGCTGCAAAATGGCAGCATGTTATTTTAGAGTGCGTAGTGACGCAGTTCAGTGAAAATGTACCATTTTATCTTTGTGCGCGAAGCCTCTGCGATACTTTGCGAAAAGTGCGTGCTTCCCAGCGACACAATTCATCGCTTGTCATCGCTTGCCCAGTGAAGGTGCCTCTGAGCGCATGTACGCAGTATATGAGTGTGTTGTGCAGTCGAAGGTGCTTGCGGATTACCTCTGCTGGAGCCAGCAGCGATCGCAGATGGATATCGTAACGACACCGCAGCACTCGCATTTTGGCAGGTGAGGGCTCTTGTGTGCAGTTATGAAATCAGACTTCGAATGGAGAAAGGTGTTGGAACTGTTGAGTGCGCAGTGCTTGTGATGAAGAAATGCCATTGCACTGGGTCTAGGAGAGCGAGTGATTCTCGGACGCTGATCGTGTTTACGACGCTGTGGCTCCGTTTCATCACCGATGACAGAGCAGCCATCTCAAACGACTGCTGCAATACGCACTCCTCAGCATCGTCGTCCCCCTCGGCGCATCGACGCCTTGCAAGCAGCTACAGTGACGTGCCGATAATTATTTAGTGTGTGCTACGCGCCACAATGCAGGCAATGAAACCGTGTTGTGGGGCCATCTCAGCCCGAGAAGATGTATGCATAAGCCAGCGACAGTCAACGCTTTGTTTTTGATAATGGTGCTTAGTACATCACCGATGACAATGCGTTGTGCGTGTTTTATGTCGGCGGTCAAGATTATTGATGCCTCTCAGCTCGACACCGCGTCGCTGTTGCCGGAAGATAAGTTGGGCGTGGCCCAACTGTAGTGGGTGCGCGCACAAGAGTTACACGCCTCGCGCGGGGCGTGACCTCTGGTTTTGATTGACAGGCGAACTCGTGCTAAACTCGTACATCGCGAAACCCCCACCGAGTTCAACTCGGGAACATGGCGGCGGCAGCAGCAGCCTGTTTCATTGCATCCAGCGGCAGCAAGCGGCAGTATGACCGTCCGGACCCGTTCACCTACATGACCGACGGGGAGTTTCAGCGTCATTTTCGCCTGTCGAAGACATCAGTGCGCTGGCTGTGTGACGAGCAAGGCGAAGACTCTCGTCTGCGGAGACAGCGTGGCGGGCTTCATTCGCTCACCGTCGTAGAGCAAGTCATCTGTGCCCTCCGTTTCTACGGGACTGGGAGTTTTCAGGGAAGCGTCGGCGCCGAGCGTTGCATTGGACGCCATCAAACTACTGTTAGCCACTGTGTCAGAGATGTGTCTGACGCGCTTATCTATGCAGCAGCGCGTAAGCGGTGGCTAGCTTTCCAGAATACTGCGGCTGAGCGGGCATATATAAAAGAATGCTTCCTACTTCGTGGGAACATTACGAACGTAGTCGGGTGTGTCGACGGAACGTACGTAGGAATTAAGGCGCCTTCAGTGTCAGCGTTACTGTGATTAACATTCAAGCAATGTTTAGACACGCCATATTGCCAAATTTGTCACTTCTGTGTAGCCGACACAAATTTTGTGTTAGCGACATCTGACATGCGGCTGCTTATGATACTAACTTTTTCGCTGGTTGATGACTTTTTGCCGATTGTACTACTTGTCTGTCAGGGTGCCTTCCAAATGGCTCATTTTCTTGGGAAAGAGGTTAATTAAGTACAAATAGATAAATGGATATCACAAATTGTGTGAAGTAACCTGTGAATCCTAATCTCATAAAGAACTTGGGGTTCTTCATTGGTGAAGTTACTTAGTATGCACAATGCTGAATTTTGGTTATGCGTAATCTATCAGCCGCACTATGAAACAACGAGGCATTGCACAATTTGTTGCAGCGCGAGATGTGGATGTTGCACCAAGCCGGTTGTGCCTATGCATGTGTGGCGAAATGAAAATGCATTCAGAATCTTAGTGTGTTGGCTTGCATGAAGAGAATACTTCAGATTGTTTGCTCTGTTCACTGTCGATGCATGTGCCAGAGGTTCAGTGTATCTTCTTTTTTTGGGGGGGGGCGGCGTTATTCTGGATGGATATATTGTATATTTTCGTCTCATAATGGGGCTCTAATTCTTAAGCAGTAGAGCAACGCACATCCAATGTTCTGCAGAACTCTCGGTACGTGAAGATATCATGAACCACCAAGGCAAAATTACATATCGGGAGAAGTGTGGTGCAGATGCCAATGAAAAGTGGGTCTTTCACCCACCATGATAAAAATAAAAATTGCAGAGCAAATAGACCATTTGTACAGCTTTAGAGCAATGATTACACAAAACGTGATATGCTCAAACGAGTAAATGCTCGCCACAGTGCCAAACTAGGATGAGCGACATGCAGCATATATTGGCATTGAACATGTCTTGTAACCGTTATTTTTATTGTAAGCCCTCGCTGTCACACCTTTCCCTTCGGCACTCCCTTTACTGAAACGTGGCACTGTCTTTCCATTGGTGTCATGATGATAATGGTAACGGCAGCAGTAAGGCTGGTTAATGCTTGCCCCTTTGATTCCTGTGAGTTTAGTGGTAAAGAATATGGCACGTGCGTACATACACCTGTGCTGCAAAATTTAACACTTGTGATTTTTTGGAGAGCTAATTTGTGTTAGGAAATTTCAAAGATGTGCACCATTGTGGCCTAATAACTAGAGCATTGGTGAGGTACGTTGAAGACTGGGTGTATTGGTATGGAAGCTTGAAGTTTAATTGCACAACAATTCGATGGGACACAAAGAAGAAAAGTGCACAGCAGAATGCTCTGCTGTGTGCGTTACTCTTCTTTGTGTGCCGTTGAATTGTTGTGCGATCCAACTTCAAATATAGCATTCGGCTTCTTTGGTGCAGGACCGAGGAAGTGTGAGCTATTCGACAACATGCCAGTGCCTTGCCACACAATTATGGAAGTCGGAAGGTTTGCAAACAAAGCTGAAAGCTTTGCTTTCAAATCCACCTGCTCATGTAATACAAGCACTGATAGAAAGAACCATCATACAAAAATAATGGTGAAATCAATGGCCTGTGAAAAGTGTAATTTGTATATTGACGCTGTTGACATAATAGGTGCCATACCGGCCTCAAAATTGTACTGGACAGAGCAGTTTGTATCCTATGTGAAGCACAAGCTCCCATTACATGCTGTGCAGATAACCAAGCTCAGTTTGTTTTGACGTGCTACACAACATTCACTGTAATCTGTTTTTGATTCTAAAGAAGTGCCAAACACCACCTCTTTTTCAAGGACGTCATGGGAATATTTGGCGAGACCTTTTGCCGCCCCTCATAATGGAAGTGTGGCCAGCCAGCTTTGCTTGGATGCCTTTATAGATTTCTGCTCCTGATCATTGTGTGCTATCAAGTTGCAGAAGTCTATGCAACTGGTGCAAGGCATTACGTGTTTCTATAGTCGGATACAACTTTAGGAGGCTGCGGAATCTGCACTTTAAGGCAGGTGAACACAAGCCTGCACCAATGGGCACGCACGCTAGACTGACATCGTGCCGCCGGACAGACTAATACCTGCTCGTTGGAGAGGGACTATTTCTTTAGACGTGGAGGCAATCAGCTGCTGCGCTTTGGTCATCTGGGCGGGGCCTCTCTTGTCTTCTGAAGTTTTATCCGACTGTAAAGGATGCTGCTTTTCATACAACACAAAAGGACAAAGTGTACAATTATTTGGCCTATGAAATGGATACATCAGAAGTGTACTATGGAAGGGCTTAAGATGTGTGAAATATAGTACATGCAATTATAAGACAATGTTAAAGAATATGTGGTATCGAACATGCATGTAATGGCACATTTGAATAGGGGAGTGTTGCAGTCATATGCACAGTCTATAGGTGATAGCATTATTAAGCTCCTGCTGTTTCCTGTCTTCATTGTGAATTACACACACCGTTCATCTTGTGGCTAATCAACACACACTGTATTCTTGCACATAGAAAGAACAAACAGCACGATGTGTATGCTGCATTAGTGTAATTTTTATTTACATGGTCCAAGAGTGGCACAGGTTGTCTTACGTTTTTGCCTATTTTGAAGGGACACCAAGTGCATGTTACAAGTCTCCTAATATGCACAGCACAATGTTTACTGCAATAATTTTATTCTTGTTCTTGAATAATAAGCAAAATATTAAACTGAAAGCTCCTTTATAAGGTGCCTTTTGTGGTTTCAACAGGAGAGCAGTGAGGGCACCGATACTACTATTGCAGAGCAGCCCTTTGGACCTCTGCCACACTCTCAAGAGCACGTGCCTGGCGCTCGCCTACTGCCACCAGGCAGTTGAGTGCCTCCAGCAGCAGAATGTTTTGCTGCAAAAAAGTGTATTGGAATGAATCAGCCGCATACAAACCATTATTTACAAAGAAAAGTGCTCGTTGCACTATTAGTACTAAGTGCCCTTAACTGTGGAAACCTTTATGTAGTATTTATAATAAAACAATGTGTCGGGACAACGTTGCTTTATTTTTCATCACTGGGGTTTTCTTTTTCAGAGCCAATTGTCATGTTGATTAGTGTGCCAGCAGCTGAGGTGGCCCCGCACCTTCACGAGTCTCTGCTGTCGGCACCACAAACCTATTTTTGTTCGCTGCAGAACAAATGCCTCACCCTACAATCCCGTCTTATACGAGCTGATTGCATCCTATGCCTACAAACATCATATTTTTGTCCCATTACGCAATTTTCTGCCATCCTCGGCTGTAGTTCTCTCTCCTTGACATCCATTCTGTCATGCTTATGTAATCACCTGTTATGAATTGGCAACAAGTGATCGAATACGTGCATGGCCTGCCTGCCGATTCCTTTTTTTTTCCTTATCTCAGCTAGCATATCAGTTGCCACGGTTTACTACGCCACTGTCTTCCTGCCTTAATGCTATCTCCAACAATTTTTGTTACTTCGCTTTCTGCAGAGTCCTTGACATCTCAAGTTTCTTTGTTAACCTCCGGGTTTATGTCCCATATTGCATAACCGGTAGAATGCAATGATTCTAAACTTTTTTCGAGGATATCGGTAACGTGGCAATCACGATTTGTATAAGTTTCCTGCTTTATATCAGTACCTGCTATTGATATTTCACCTGGATAAAGATACTCTTCCATAAATTTTGTGGGCTTAATGTCACTCATGAATTTCTGTTTTCTCACCGAGTTAGTGAAGGTTACCTTCATCTTTTCCATATTTTCGTGGGCCCACTTGCATGTAAAAGCACGAACACTCATTGGTTCTCACTGCCTTCTTTAAACTGCTGGACATTCAGTTCGTTACTACGAAAGTGACTTAATCCGTGCACTCTTATTATGCTAAATATGAAACAGTAGAAATATACTTATCTGCAGTTTGTCGATGTCTCCTTCACTGTGTTGGTAGCGAGATCAATCGTCGCTTCCACCTCCTTGTCGCATCGTAGCTATATAGGCTGTCTGCCTTTTGCCCACACTATGTAATGTTCGTGACGCTCGCAGTCACGCAGATTGGAGGAACTCGGCGCACTCGCAGAAGCAACACCGGACAAGTTGTTTCTTCAGCACTGCGTCGTGAACAGTAGGTGCGCGTTGCGATCTGTAAAATCGCCGAAGCTATTGGGAGTCTTACGGGGTGCACGGAAAGATTGCTGACGGAGGAACAGAACCAAGAAATAGTGGTCATCGTCGAGCCTGATCACTAAGTCGCGCACTGCAAGCTCGTTGTACGAGTTTGTTTACACTGGGCCTCTTCGATGTTTAGCCGCCATGCTCGCCCGGTGAATGGATGTGATGACGCCACCACAGCGTTCCCTCGTGGTATAATGCGAAGCGTACTAAATTACAAATTAGTCTAATGCACGTTCAGTGTACATGTTGTAAGCTTTAAAATGCTTCTAAACCACGTTAAACTAACTAATAATATTGTACTAAATGCGTTTGTTTTATAACTCGCTTGTGCATGTAATGCACTCGGTGGAACGACAAACAAGTGAAAGAAGGCAAGACCATGCACCGACGGTATGATCACGTGAGCCCCAGTTTTTCGACCGCCCAGAAGGCAACGCCCAAGGAATGATAGCCAGCCAGAGTGAATCTAGATAAACCAATGAAACTGGAGGCTTGTCGAAAGATAAACTGTGTCTCAGTACCATTCGTGCTTTCATCTTGGGGTGTCGCCAGAGCTCGTGAAGATCCCGAGTTTCGCCAAACTCGGCGCATCCTGCATAGCACCCCAGCCCACTCTTTGGAACGTATCCTGTATTTTGATAGAAGACAATCCTCTGATTTTGACGTACGGGGGGATATGGTCGTTTACATGCATCTATATGTCCGCAAACCGCCCAGCACGTCTTACAAGGCTTCGTGAGACAAAAGCCAAGTCAAGACAGCTGCTGTATGTAGAGCGACGTAGAAACGTAGGACTTCCATCATTCAACAGCCAAAGTTAATTACTGGAGGTGAAAGATACCAGAGCTCGGCCTCTCGCGTTGACTTTGAACTTCCCAAGAGAGTATGATGCGCGTTGAAGTCTCCAATAATGACCCACGGATCGGGAGTTGAGGACAGGATGTCTCGTAGTCTTTTGTGACCAAATCGACTTGACGGAGATAGGTAGGCGATCACAACAGTACAGAGAAAATTCTGTTTCTTTACTGTTAGGCATATATATTGATTATCGTAATGAGGTAGCACAGGCTGATGAATGTGAGTGAAGTCACAGCGAATAAACACCAAAACCTAAGTGTTTTCACCAACAGTTGACGACATAAACGACTCATATCCAGAAAGCCTGATCGTGTTCCATAAGTTCGGCTCACGCATGATGATAATAGGAAAGATATTGGCATACACGAAGCGACGGAAATCCGAAATGCGCGCTCTCAATCCGCCGGCATTCCATTCAAACATAGCTGCTTTTCGGACCTCATCCCTGAAAGACAGTGGCTGGGGAGCCATAATCTACTCAAGGGCTGCTAGCACCGGACTCAGAGCGTCTAGCACTTGAAGAGCATTTCTGGCAGATGGTGTGTGCATGCTGTTTAGCAACACGCGAATGGCATTCATTAAAGGCCTAAGAGCTATCACTTGCTCATCTGTTTTCCGCGACTCCTCGGATGCAGCACCTTCCTGTACTGGGGGCGGCTTCTTCTGTTGTTCTTCCGCCAGCCATGTACGCGTAAGTGGCGGCCATTCCTATGTGGAGAGAGATCTGGCAGTTTTCTACCTTCCAACATCGGTGTTTTGGGTGCTGGAAACTTCCGCTGATGGTGCTGCTTGACGAGTCGACTTTTCTTGAAAAGTTGATATTTTCCGTCGTGAGGACCTCCGGTGGTGACGTCGTCTTCGCCGGACTTTCTGGGGGGCCTCTTTGTCGGTAGAGCTGTCTCTCACCCTTTATTTGAGACTGGAGATCTCTTACTTTATCTGGGGGCAGTTTTTGGAAGAAGCTCAGTGATCACCTTTACATTAGGAAACTTCAACGTGGTTGCGCTGCAGCTGTCTTCTGAGTGGGGTTCGGCGCATCGAGGGCACACTGCGGAATTTCTGCAAACACCATTCACATGGTCAATCTTCTGACAGTTGAAGCGCTGCATTGGTCTTGGGACAAATGGTCGAACATGGTGGCGAAAGTGGCCAACCTTCACGTAGGAGGGAAGACAGTCACCTTTGAAGGTTATCCTCACACAACGTGTCTTACCGAGGCGACCAACGTGCGCAATGACGTTGTGTTCACTTGCTGCTTTCATGAGAACTGGTAGGTCTCCGTTAGGTATTTCATTGTCAGTGTCATATAGATGACTCCTGTTATTGTGACACCATTCGCTGGCACGATGGATTGGATCTTGATGTTATCCAGCTGCGTTACATGTTGTAGTGTGTTCAGCGCACTCGGGTTCATCCCATTGATTGTCAGGATGTTTATCCCAGTGTTTATCCTGACATACTTGATCTTGTTCGGCACGGTGTTTTCTAGATACACCGGGAGTGCTTGCCTGTTGAGGACGTGTAGGTTGTCAGTAGCATTCTGTGGCACAAACAGGATGGAGTAAGGCCATCGTTGAGGCGCAATTTGCACAGTAGTGGAACTTGACGCCGAAGATGCGCTGACAATTCTTTGTTTATCCTTGCGGTACAGGACAGGTTGAAAGCTTTCTTCCGAGGACTCGTCACCTGATGCGGAGTACAGCTCTGTGTCCTCGCTATCGCTCGATGTATTGCCTCGCTTCCTCAAAGCGATGTTCGCGGGTTAACGGGAAGCGGGAGGGGCCTCATGATATGTACCTCCATCACCACGATGTAGGAGGCGGTAGACCCCACAAGTGCAGTGAGAAGTCCAGAAAAGCACAGAGACAGGCGAGATGTGTTCCACAGGAGAAGCAGCTGCACTGACCTTAGAAAACTCAATGCACCTTTGGCATCAAATGTTTATAAGAACACTAAACCCACAAAGTTCCGGAATTGAAAATCTAAAGCAAGATTTTAGAAATGTCAATGCACCTTTCGCGTGAAAAGTTTATGAGAACTTTATACCCATAAAAGTTCGGAATTGAAATCCATGCGCGCCATAGATTCCGCGGCCTGCGCGAGATGCCTCGACGAGCCCGCTCGTCATCAAAACGCCCTTGAAGATTTGTGCTCGGATGGAGCTTTTTGCGTTATGTGACTCCAGGTACATAGGCGTTGCCACGAAATCCAGCCCGAGTTCGCAATGTTCGCGCCGAAATGTCTCTTCGAGCGTGAAAAAGACCATTCTAGACAAAATCCAGAATGATTTCCGGCGCCGGAGCTTGTTTTGTTTTTGTCGGCGGTGCATGACAGCACGAAAAAATTTCCGGGAGGGGGGGGGAGGGGCTGAAGCCCCATAAGCCCCCCCACCTGGCTACGCCCCTGGTCACAGGCTAATCGGACGCGAAAGACAAGCCATGTGCGGAAACGGCGTCGTCCCCTCAGCAGAAGGCATATACACGCCTACACCAGGCTGCGTTAGTGTCATGATGCAGGCTTCATTCGTAGACGCCGACTACGTGGGGGGGGGGGGGAGGTTGGAGATAAGCGATGGGGTCAGGGGCCATCACCTCTTCTTTTGTACGGTTTTGGAGAATTCGACTGAAAAACTGCAGTTCCCTAAAAGTTGAAAGAACAGCACAGCCTTAAATTTCCGCGGATAGATATATTTGTCTCGCACCAACAAAGAAGAGGGATGACAACACCAAGAGCTTTAGATCCAGTTCACGATCAGGGATTCCGAATGACAACGGCAGCTCTCCGAACGTCTGCTGTTCCAAGTCTCTCTGCGGAATAAATGAACGGCCACTTTATAAGTGCAGAGTATTCTGTAGGAGTCCACCTATTGGACATGAACATTTCGTTTGCTGCTGATCTTATGATTGGCTGTGCTGGGGTCCGCGTCAGACAGAGGCAGGCACTCCACCCAATCAGCACTTCAGCAGCAGACGAAACGGATATGTCCACTTGGTGGACTCTTACAGAATACCCCCGCCCCTCGGTGTTCCTATCGAGCACACTATCTCCTAAGATTTCGAACCCTTCCCAAACACCCAAATCAACTCTTTACTCGAAACATCAACTATGAACTTTCCTTTTAAAATAAACGCGGCAGAGACTACACATCATCCTTGCCAATATAAATAATATATTTATGGCAAACTTAATGGGACTCTGAGCTCCATAACAAACTCCACAGCATTAAACCCATCTTGAGCGAGTGGCGGAGCGCCAGACACTGGGAACGGTTCTACGAGGCGGTCTTGTGCCGTCCGAGGATTGGACACACACACTTAACCCACAGCCACCTCTTAAGAAAGGGGGACCCACCGGTCTGTGAAGTGTGCTCGGACAGCTATCATCGATAGATTCCGGTTAGTTTTTCCAGCAGTCTCTACGGGAAGCCGTCGTTTCGCTCCTGGGTCTCCTTCGCCACTGCGGCGTGGCATCCTATTACGCTGAAGTTCCAGCGCTTACTCTTCTTCCGCTTCGGAGTGCAAGAATATATGTCAACCAGAGCAATTGAAATTGTACTGAAACCTGCCGTCAACTGTCGGAATCGCAACCACCACGGGACAAAAACCTTGTGCGTCATCGACATCCGGAATCAACGTGACCATTAAAACTGCAGACTCGACAAGCGACGGCTGCATATTCCGTGAATAACCGATGCCACTCCTGCTCTGCTGACTGAAAGGTATGCTAATGTTGTCGCTGGAAGCGACCTGTAAGACTGCTATGTAAGCGTTTTCAGTCATGCGTTGTTGGAGTTGTTTATTCAATTCCACTATCATGCGAGGAGAGATATATAAGTAAAACTGGTCGCTGTCTTAAAGAAAGGCTAAAAGAACATAATTACAATGTGCACCGGGTTATACAGGGACACTCAGGAATTTACTGTCGCGACTGTGGATGTAAACCCAATTTTTATCGGTGTGAAGTGCTAAAAAAGCACCGATCACAACTTACGCGGGAGATCATTGAAGCTGATCTCATAGCAAGGACTGGCAGCATGCGCGTTAGCCTGCCATCTTTGTGCCTATCTCCACAGGAAGCAAGATTTCTTGATCAGTTTAACCTTGCATGACGAAACTGCGCGTTCTGTGACCCATGATGGTGTAGCCTTCTATCGGTGGGACGTTTAGTGAAGTGTTGTGACGACTTGTCCTGATGCTTTCTTGTAGGTATATGTTTCGTGCAACTCGCTAATAAACCAATTGGAAGTTAGCGCTGTGTTCCTTTATGTGGCCGGCTCGGCTTGTTTCTTCACTTGTATGTTGCGCTGTACCAGTTCTAGAATGCAATACCAACTCGCCCAATCCTCAACCCTAGTGTACACAATGACGTTTGTCGAGGGAGGGATGGTGCGAGGTGCATGGAGATGAATGAATTACATGTGCTTATGCATGTGTATATATACCTGGCAGGCTGCCAGGTTGGAGTATTAGGTGAGGGGGAATAAAAAAGTATTTACAAAAGGAAGAAGGGCACAACATTATGCAATACTAAACAAGCAATAACAGCAAAAATTACCGCCCATGCACCCCGTACAGATGGCAAACCGGCGAAGCTTAAATGTGCGGCTCCACTGTTTATCACTGGGTTAATTCCGACGGTTTATTAAAGTCTTTCTCAATTATTGGTTACGTCTGTTTCTTAATAAGGTTACACACACGTTTGGCTTGGGTTTATCGCATTGTTTATTTGAAATGCCACACATCACCCTTCTCATAATCACCATCATGGAGGGTGCAATGAGTGGTTCATTGTATTAATCCAGCGGGTTCATCAAAGTCTTTCAGAATTATGTTACGCATTTGTGTTTCGTAATACGTTAATCATAGTATTTATGACTAGGTTATGCACTGTAGTTACCAAGTGACACACTGGGTCCATTAATTACACGGACATATTTTTTAACCTATTGCGAAGTCGGAGAGAGACTACTGCACGCGCGCTCTGCTGCGAGAGAGAAACGACGTCACTATCGGTATAGGAAATGGCCCACCACACCTTTGCATCAAGATAATTATCTCATCATGATCTTGTCTTAACTCTGTCCCCCTCTGTGTCCTTTCCCTGCAATATTACAAAAATAAATATATATGTTTTCAATTCGTAAGCCTTTATATGTCTACCCAACGAGAAACTTGTCCATCCGTCACGTAAGACAAATGCAATGGCTCATACCCCCTCAGTAGGGTTTCTGTGGTCGGACCACGAATGTTTCGCCTAGGCATACACAGTTTCACTGTAAAAAGAATGAACACCCTTCTGGTAGAGACCAAGACGATCATAAGGCGCACTAACAAATGAAAGTTTGTCGAACATGCCGAGTAAATGCTGGTTGACAAGCAATAAATCTAATTTACACAAAAAGGAGAAGCAAGAGCTGATGTGTGTCCATACAGATCCCAACAGGGAACGCATCCATCTCTGAAAGTGCAACAGAGGCCATGCTCACACAAGGTTCTCCTAGTGTCTTTACATCTACAGCTTCCATAATTTCTCTAGGCAGCCGATCCGCAAAGAATGCTAGCTTCTTCCTCTGTAATGCATCCTCGACATTTGAGCGTACATTGTAAAGGAAGAAGCAAGCATTCCGACGTAATGAGTATGCGGAAACCCGCAAGGTGGAGAGAAGTAATAAATAAAGGGAAAATGAGACATCCACCCAAACGTAGCTAAGTGCTACAAAGGGAACCCATACGGGTTCTTTAAAAGAAAAGCTTCGCAGTTGAAGAAAAATTCGTCCTGGTCCGGGACTCGATCCCGAGAACACCGCCTTTACGGGGCAATCGCGCTACCATCTGAGCTAACCAGGCAGCTAGCACATGGCAGGCGAAGTCGAGTTTATCAACAACTCAGAAGCAAAGGCAAAGGTTTGACATAATAATTCTGCGGAAACCCGCAAGTTGGAGAGCAGTAATTAATAAAGGGAAAATACCCAATCGCAGCTAAGTGCTACAAAAGAAAACCATACGGGTTCCTCGAAAGAAAAGCTTCGCAGTTGAAGAAAAATTTATCCTTCGAAGCTTTTCTTTCGAGGAACCCGTATGGGTTTCCTTTGTAGCACTTAGCTACGTTTGGGTGGATGCCTCATTTTCCCTTTATTAAGGTAGCATTCTGTTCAGATCGGCTGCCTAGAGAAATTATGAAAGCTGTAAATCTAAAAATGCTGGGAGAACCTTGTCAGCATGACCTCCATTAGAAATAGATGCATTTCCTGTCAGAAAACATACATTAATTTTTGCTTCTCCTTTTTGTGTATGTTCGGTTTATTGCTTGTCAGCCAGCATACTCGGCGTGTACATTAAACTTTCGGTTGTTAGATCAACTCGGTTTTCTTGTTCGTCCTGTGTGTCCTCTGGTGCTGTTTGCAGCCAGGCTATTCTTTATTTTTTTTAGTTTGCAACACGTCACTTTAATGGCCCTTATGATGCTTCTGTGTAACTTATGTAATTTTTATTTGGGCAATGTGGCAAGAGCGTACAGTGTTAAGCAGTAAAAACAGGGCATGCTAACCTCTAATTAAAAGGTCTATCGTGAAAATGCAGTGATTTATAAAGGTTACCAGAAAGTAGTACAGCAAGAAAGCCTGATAAAGACCAGTGTCTGATGAAACCAAACAATCAAAAACAGGAAAGAGAGAAAATACAGGTAAATATACAAGTCAAGGGGAAGAAAAGCCTTGTGATCACCAACTGTGCATGCGACTACCTTCCAATACACAATTTTTTTTTCAATGGCATGGAACTGGAAGATTGTGTTTGCATAAGCAAGCTGCCAGTCTGTCTATTGGAAAAAGAATAGTGTTGCTTGAAAGGGGCTGGCATGCATGATTGGCGATTGTAGTGATTTGCTTTTTCCTACACTTGGAATTTTTATCTCTGTTTTTTTTTTCTGTAACACTTTTATTTATGTTTCGTTGCACCAAACACCAATTTTCGCTTTACCTTCTTGCTGTCCTTTTTTTCTGGTAAACTGTACACATTGTCTCATTTTCACAATAAATCTTAGTTGGAATGTAGCCCTCATCCCTCTTTAGTGTCATCCTGTTGATACTGCTTCATGCTATGCACCCTTGCAACATTTATGCGTGTGAGTGCTATAGATTTGAATTTGAAATCAGGGCCTTGTGCAGGGGCATTGTTCTCTTGTGCAGCCTCATGGATTCATTAATTACAGCGCAACAGAAAGACAATACACAAGAACGAAGTGTATGTACAAAGTGCTTTGATCTTGCCCGTTGTCTATTTTTTTCGCTGTAGTTAATAATGAGTCCATGCCAACTCATCCAGTTTTCATTTCTTATCTTGGGCTCATGAGCCCACTTGTGTCCTGGAATATCTGCATGACTATGTATCGTGAAATTTAATTTCTTGGCCATGTGCTGGCAAATCACATGACAATCTCCCAATTTTCCTGATAGCCTTGTGGGATGTGTAGGCCCCGACAGTTTCTAGTGAATGCATGCTGGCATGAAGGAGGTTGTAGTCTGCGAATTTGCACTGCAAGTGCTGCTTTGATTGCTCTGAATTCAGCTTTTCTGGTTGTATGGTATTTAACTTTATGTAGTCTCATACTACTGTTACACTGTTATTGCCCCGTCAGTGTACTACATGTTCCTGATGTTTGTGTCATGATTAGCAACCTCTTCTGTGTGTTTGGGAATCGCATATAGTCTCCTGGCCTAATTGTTCACCCCCCTATTGCACGATATGGGCCCGTTATGTTTCAAGTTCAGGTGCTCCCGAGGTTGTGTTCCTGAAGGGAGTGGTAGTCATCTTTGCATCTCACATGCTAGCTGGCATAGTATCTTGCAACCAGGGTCTGAGGTTTTGAGGCAAAGAATTTGGGCCGCAGACTACAATTCTACTCTGTCTAGGTGCTTGTTCGTTTGTTCTTTCTCGTAGAGGTCTTCAAGCATGGTAAAGTTGGTAAGACCTGTCAGTACCCGACGCCTGTATTCGATTAGTTGTCTTTTTTGTGGCCTGCTGATAATTCATACTGTACAATGCCTTAGACACAAGTACAGCATCTGGGATTTTCCATAGTATCCGCTCTTCCCCCCCCCTTATTTTGAGATTATTCTTTTCACTGGGTCAGGAGCGTAGCCATGGGGGAGGGGGGGGGGGGCTTATGGGGCTTTAGCCCTCCCTCCCCCCCGAAATTTTTTAGTGATGTCCATGCACGGCTGACCAAAGCAACCCCCTGCGCCGGGAATCATTCTGGATGTTGTCTAAAATGGTCTATTTCACGCTCAAAAAGACATTTCACCGCGAACATTGCGAAGTCGGGCTGGGTTTCGCAGCAATGGCAATGTACCGGGAGTCACATAACGCAATCAGCCCCATCCGAGCACAAAGTTTCAAGGGCGTTTTGATGGCGAACGAGCTCGCCGCGGCACCTCGCGGTGGTTGCGGAATCTACGGAGCGCATGTATGTCAATCCCAGAACTTTGTGGGTATAAATCTCGTGAACTTTTGATGTGAAAGGTGCATTGACATTTCCAAAGTTGTGCTTTATATTTTCAATTGCGGTATTTTGTGGGTATAATGCTATTATAAACATTTGACGACAAAGGGGCATTGACTTTTCTAAAGCCTTACATCGGAACATACAACGAGACAAGCCAAATCAACACACTATCAGACAAGTTGACAAAGCACACAGCGAGGTCCTATGAGACGAAGCGTTGTGGTAGATCATTTGTGCCGTGATGTCACACAAAAAATACCAACATTTTTTTTTCACCTACGCCAAAGCAACCATGTCAAGACACTAAAGCCAGCCAAGGTAACTACGTTCTTATTTATTTTTTCTGCTTTGACTTTTATTCGCGCGGACACATTGAACCTCTTCAATGTTACCCTACCCGCGAGCTGCCAGAGCCAGCCAGAGCGCACACGTTTTTCTCGTGTTGCCCCGACCACCACGCGGCGCACTTCGGTGCGCGTTCGGTTTACTATGGCCGAGTGGATTTTCACCTGGCAGAGTTCTGGACGCTTAGTGGCTAGCAGACGAGAAAAAGAAACAATGGTCGCTCGCCGCCATCACTGTGGGGACTCGATGGATTGCACCGCGTTCGCCTGAGCGCAACCTCTCCAGAGAGTCTTGTCTAGCCGGTGTAGGATACCGAGCAGTATGGTATAGAGTAAGCGTCTCACGTTTTCTTCGATATTTCTTCGGTAGCCACATTAGGTGCCAAAAGTAGGCACTCGATTGCAGCCAACATACATTCCTTTACGTTTCTTCATTTCGGATTGCCTTTCTTCATTGCCTCTCCCCTTGTGTATATCTCTTGCCAAGGAGCATGCGAGGGGAGGGATGAAGAAAGAGAGGGTGAATTCCCCCCCCCTCCTGCAGATTGAAAACTCGGCGCCTATGACTTCACTTCGCCGCTCCTAGATGGCGGCATCATCGCTGTCAATAGAGAGAGCATATTTTACGCGTTCGTGCGGGCGTCACATCCGTTACGGGAAGTTGATGGTAGACCCCGGCACAAATCGATTTCGCGTTAAAACACTGAGCGCTCGTTTTATGTCCAAGTCGTACTCATCATTCACTGTTCTTAACGGACGCACCGACTGAATGTGAGGTTTCCTCGCGAGCTTTTCGTTAGCAGGACCGCCCAACTTCTCTGCTGCAGAATCTAAAATTTCAAGCTGCGCCTCTACGTCAATACCCCGCGGTTTCCAGCATCGCATTTGAAATCGGCACAAATCCATGTTTATCGATGGTTCTAGAAGCCGCGTAAGTGTGTTCGCACATGTCAAGGGCATATCATGCAGGAAGGGAACGAACTAAGAAGTCTGTAAGGAAATCAAACAGATGATGCTGTTGTTTCACGCATGGGTTCAGCGCACATGCAGCATTACGGGACTCGATAGCCAGCCACATGGATAGCTCTCGACTGACTTTACACCCTGGCATAGTCAAATTCCGTGCAGCACACACTGAAGTGTACAGAAGACACACTGTATGCATGCAAAGTTGCAATAGTCGAATAGATTTAAGGGAAACCACTGGCATTTCGGGAATGAGTGCCTGGAATGAAAATGAAACTATGTATAGTTGCGACAAGGTCCACCTTCCAGTTTAAGAGCTGTTCAGAAAGTGGACGTCTACCTGCCATACACTGCTTTGGCAGGCGCCGCATAATACACGATGCGCATGAAACAAATGTGGTATTTTCAGTTGCAATTTTTAAGGAAGAAAGTTTGCAGCACAAGTGACTCCGCCGTGGGAACGTAGTCAGAGGAAACCACTAGTGCTCTCTACCAAGGCTAAAATATTACCAGCCGTTGAATGGAAAAGTGAGTACAAGCACGCGTATTAAATCAGTAGAAACATAGAAAACCTGGGATAATTTCTAAATTTCCGGATATGACGTGAGTTCAAGGTACTTCGGCACAAAAAGGTTGCTGAAAGTGCAAACAGTTTCGTAGAGGCATCTACGTAGCTGACACTAACATTGGGACCTTTTTTGAAGCTGGAACCATGTCCCGGAAATCCTAACTCTAGACTCTTCACACGAAACACTAAATAGTTGCATATCCAGCAATATTGGACATCGGGGCTACTTCGCGTGTTACGCAACCTGAGTAACTGGAACATATTTTTCGCCTTTGCAGCAATCATTGCATCTCTTTAACATCTTCTGTGCCGAGACTGCTGTGTTATTAAATTCAATATTTACCGAGAAATTTGTTTCACTTTGTTCGTTCGCAGGTCTAGCTTATGTGTTGCTTTCGCTGCACTACACCAATGCCTTGCGGTTTGGTGGATGAGAAATGTTGAAGAAAGCGAATCTCAATTGCAAAAAGTTCTTTACCCTGTGGTGCTTTGAAGTATGTTTTCACCTTCCACAAATGCTACTTTACATAAAAGCGCTGCAAATGTCATGTTTTTGGGGCATCTGATGGTCTAACAGAAGGTAGATGCCCGTGTAAGGTGGCTTCACTGCATGCATTCCTACAAAAGTGCCTTTTCAACGTCAGAAGCCTTGAAGCATTGAGCCAACCTTGCCACGTACCAAGAGTGAGCCATACCGATTACGTCACTTCAGTGACTTTGGTGGATGAAGGCGCATTTCTCCGGTATGAATTTCCAAAGACATCGCTACGAAGTTTTCAATGGTGCAAGAAAGTCGCCGTTGAACCCAAGAAAGTTGCAGCACTAATTAGCAATAATCTGCACGAAATACAGATTATATAAGTGAAAATACCTGGATGTATAAGGAATCATTGCTCTGTCGCCAATTATGGAAATTCGTTTCCCATTGTGTGACGCGAAGCACAGCCCCCGCCGCCAACAGATGGCGCCAGTGGTCGATGGTCAAAATTTCGGGACATGAGCTTGACATAAATCTCATCCTAAACTTACCGCCGTTTTAAGAGTCGCCAAATACTCTGATGAAACGGATGCAAACAAACACAACAACGTATGCGGCGCTTGATAGTCCCAATAGCCTTTATTCTGCTAAATAAGTTCGCACAAAGCGGTTCGGCCACACCTCTGGCACAAAAGGCACGGGCTGCGTGTTCGTGCCTAAGCTTAGCTCGGCTCTTATGCTATACAAACGATCGCGCCGCGACCGTTTTTCTTCTCCCTCCCTCTCGCCTTCATACCAACGTCAAGATGCGACCAGCAGGAAGGGCGGACACGTGGCCCGAGGTTATATCACGCTCCACGCCCCCGCAGCACGCGCGCATATTTCTCATCGTTCCGCAATCCACCCTTCTCGGGATTTTTGCCGGCACGCGAAGCAGCGGCAGCTGGCGCATATATTGGCCGCATACGTGCGCGGTAGGTCGGCGGGCAAGCCGCTAGCTGCTCCGCCTTCAATCGGCCACTGGCGCCTCCACAGAGCCACGGCAAGTCAAGTAGTCAGCTTCCATGCACTAACTCGCACTGGCAAGCTTCTTCGGGCGCTGCTCGCCCAGTGTGGAATGCATTCCAGACGCTCTGGAACGCTATGGGTGGCTCATACATGACCGAAACGTGCCACTTCGGGCAGAAACGAAATTTCCGTTCCTGCAATGAGTTTAGCGGATTGAGCGCACGCAATGTACACAGCCTTGGCAGATATATAGCAATTCCAGTACCTATCGGTTGTTATATGACATGCAGATTCGCATACTGTACTTGTGCACGTGCGAACGGGCTACAGGCCTCTGGCGCTGATTAAATAAAAGTTATAATGAACATGCCATGGCCGTCTAGTCAGGCGTTATGTAGATTATACAGACGGTGCTTGCTCTTCCGGATCTCTCGTCGTCGTCCTCATTGTCGTTGTTGTTCTTCGCGTTGCTCGTGCGAGAGCATGTGAAAGAGAGAGAGAGAGAGAATTTAATGGTAACTGAAAATTTCAGACTTCCTATATGCTGGGCTTGCTAGTTCATATGAGAAGTTTGAGATGCACGATATGAAGTGGAAATAATATAAGAGGTGGAGAAGAGAAATGCAAAGAAAGAGTAAAAAATAAAAAGAATTAAGAATAAATAAGCAAACTAATCAAGCACAGATGGCTAATGGTGGTGGTGGTGGTGGTGGTGAATTGTAGCAACAGGCGGGTTTAGCCTGGCGAACAAGGCCGGCAATTGCTCCGCCCGAGCGTCTCGCACAATACCGCTGAAGGGTTTCACCATAGGTCTATCAAGCCAGTCTCTCTTAAGAATTCGATGAGTAGACGTGAAGTTTCTTTGCGGGCTATAACTGATCCCTCTGGAAATATAAGGTGTTGCAGGCACGCATGCGGAAGGTCCTTGTTTTGCAGATTCTTCAGGAGAGTGTCTCTTTCATTTTGGAATTGCTGGCAGGACCACAAAAAGTGCTCAATGTCTCCTGTCTCATTGCATGCCGTACAGTTCGGAGAATTGATTCGCCCCGTTTTAAATAACCAGGCCGGTGTATTAGCAGATCCTGTCCTTATTCGATATAGAAGTGTCGCTTCCTCTCGGTGCAATCTCTTGGTTACGCAGGGCATATGCGGTGGAACCCAAAGCGACGCAAAGTGATTTCGAATGTCAGATTTTTGCACTTGATCACTCTTCGGGGCCTTGATTTTGGGAGGATGATAGAGCGCTGCGTATGCAAGCGCATCAGCTTTTTCGTTTCCTGAGATACCAATGTGGGAGGGAATCCACTGAAACTTTACTGTTAAGCCTTTGTTGTTCCGTTCTTTCACGATGGCTAGCGATTTGCGTGGGAACTTGAGGGATGGCAAACCATGGTATACTTGTTGTAATGCAGCCTTTGAGTCCGTAAGGACAACAGCATTCTGCCGAGGCAAAGTCTTTAATTTGCGCAGAGCAGAAGCTATTGCTACGCCTTCAACAACTGTCGACGAGGCTATACAGTCCAGACGGCCAGACCACGTATAGCTTAGAGAGGGAATACAGAATGCAGCTGCGCAGCGGTCTTCGTCTGCCTTGACAGAGCCATCTGTGTATACTTGTAGGTGATTCGGGTAAGTCGTGTTCAGGTGTTCCAGGACTAATGACTTGGCTTCGGCAGATGGGATGCAGCTCTTTGATTGCAATCGTGGTACACTTAAGTTGCATGTGATGTCCACGAATGTCCAGGGTGGTTCTATCCTTTCCCTCTGTCTGGAGCAGCGCAATCCTAATACGCGAAGCGTGTTCAATGCTGCATAAAAATGTGAGCGCGGCCTGTTACCTATACGTCGTAAGAGGGCTCTGCCGGGCGTAGACTCACTCAATCGTAGTAGCTGGATCATCAGAGCCTGGGAAGCCTGAAGTCGTAGAGGGCGTGACTCAGCTTCGTAGAGCACTTTCTTGTTTGACGCTGGCTGAGGGACTCCAAGGCAAAGTCGGATACCTTTTCTGTGGATGGCTTCTAAGCGCTCGTATTGGCTGTCTGAGGGTGACATCAGAGGTAGCTGATACAGGATTCGACTGGTAACCAACGCTGTATGTAGCCGTAGCATCGACAGATGGCTAACAAAAGGTCAAAGAATGATCAAAGAATGTCTATAAGACCTGACCAGCGTAAGTATAACACCAGGACCTTCGTGACACGGATTGCATTTCCATTTTTGTCCCAGGGTCTCACAAGGTCACTCGCCTGTACTTGTCCGCGCATACCAAGTAAATTCATAGCTTGCCCAATGTTAAACAAAAACTACTGGTGTAGGCTGCATGAGGACTACACAAGGCAAGGCAAAAATAATACGAAAAGAAACATGAATGCTCTCGAGGGAGCCACGACCGCAAGACGAGCACTGCTCGCGAAAAGTCTCGGGAATCCATCCTCACACATCCGCACTGCTTCTTTTAAGCCCTTTCCCACAACCGGAGGATAAAGGGGCTTAGTTTCCGCTCGTCCTCCTCCCCATCGTTTACTTCCCCGCACGTGACGTCATCGCTGCTGTCATGGGGACAAGTTTTCTTTGTGGTCCACCAACTAACTCTAATACTGCTATACTGCTGCTACTGCTGCTGCTGCTGCTGCCGCCGCCTTGCACGCCGCGTTGGGAGGTGGTTCAGAGCGTGCATATACATGGCAGGAGCGAGGCAGAGAGGAAAGGCGACGCGAGAAACTTGTTTCGACCTTTCCATCGGGTTGTCACACCGCCCTCTGGCGCTCCCTTGACGTAGCCACAATGCCCTATCGACGAATATAATTATCCGCGACCTCTCCGCAAAAGCATTGAAGAAACTGCAGCGCTTACATTTGTACTAGCGTGCAACAGTCCAGAAGAGAAGTTAAAGAGACACTAAAGGCTAATATTAAGTCAACGTGCACTGTTGAAATACCATCCCAGAAACCTCGAAACGCTTGCTCCATGCGAAGAAGATACTTATTTTAGGAGAAAATGCTTTCTGAAGCGTCCGCGTACCTCTAGCGCAGTTCAAATTGCCGCCCTCCGATCGACGAGTGGTGACATCATGGTCTCATAGTGACGTTGTGCCGTCGGTGAGTAAAACGGCGACCGCAGACGGCGCTACGGCTTTTCTGCGCAAAACGCATACGCGCGGCCAGAAACAGAGTCAAGACAGAGCCGACAGCAGCGCGAACGCAGAACTATGGTGGCTAGCGGAAGGGAAAGCGTGCAACGATAAGCTGATGCTTTATTTTATGACGCCAACTTTGACGCTCGTTGCAATGGACGACCCTGATAACGACACATTGGCTCGCGATGCTGGGCTCGACTTCAGCGATTTAAGCACTGATGAACGTGACCTGTTGCTGAGGGCTCGGGCTGCCGGCGTCTTTGCGTACTACTACGACGGCAACTGTATGTCATGACTGTACATATTCGCACATTTGTAGCTTTTCCTTCGTGAAAAGCAAATGCCGCACTTCGACCTGTAGTTGTTCTTGCGCTTCGGAGAATGCAGGCAAGACCGACGGAACAGCACTATACGGGAAAGCATTGCTTTGAAAGGCAGTCCACACGACTTCAGTAAGTCGGCGTTGAACTCGTAATCCTCTGGACCAAAGGGCATCGAGCGCACTATGCAATTTTTCGGCTCTTTGCCAGCGCGCTGTGTAAGAGGTACGGCACTTAACCACTTCGAACGGAGAGGTTCACTCGTTGGCACAGAGTGATAAGTAACGTTGGATTCGCCGCTGCAACTGCCCTTGGTCAAGTTCAGCGGACCTTTCAG
This sequence comes from Dermacentor variabilis, assembly GCF_050947875.1. Taxonomy (NCBI): domain Eukaryota; kingdom Metazoa; phylum Arthropoda; class Arachnida; order Ixodida; family Ixodidae; genus Dermacentor; species Dermacentor variabilis. The sequence goes on along the minus strand of NC_134568.1, from coordinate 119,994,842 downwards.
CGGACGACATCACATGAACGGGGCATTCTCGCTGCTTGTTCCGAATGCAAGTTTCGCGACCCAGCACAACCGTCGCAGCATGACGCGATAACGAAACAACTGAAACTCCAAAGCGCGCGCGGCGCAGAGGCGAGCGCACAGAGTCGAGCGCAAACGAAACCTTTCGACCACGCATACTACTAAAGGATAACGTCAAAATGTTAATTTTTCTTAGAATCGAACAGAAGTAGACAAGTAGCACTTTCTTCCGTCTTATAACCTAATGAAATGAGTTTTTCTAATACGAGTAGTTGAGTACTAGTGACATAAATTATGATGAGGAGTGCCTTCGTCATCGGGCTAGTACCGGAATGTCGCTGGGGGGGTCTGAAATCGTGTCATGCATTTATCTCAATTTCTCGGTTACTAAAGCTCTGTTCGCGATTATATTGACGCCTTAGACGTTCTAGAGCATTGCTTTGACGAGAGCTCCGCCGTCAGTGTCGGTCTGTCTTTTCGCGAGCGCTATGGTTCGACTTTGTTGCGTTGGGGACTGAAAACGTATCGACTGGCAATATGTCAAGCTGCGACATCGTATCCCTCTGCAAGCCAGTAGACGAGCGGACTGGCTGCAGCGCATCGGACTGCCGCTATCCGATCGGCGCCAGGATTGCAATGGCTGTACTTTTCAAGGATAGCGGGAAGATTCCGGTCATGACTCGGTGTCTGCCGTATGCGTTACAACTCATCTTTATTGTTCTGTGAAAATCCGTGTCATGATCAGGGCCCGCTGTGAGTTATTAGAGAAGATAAATGTTGTGTAATTACCCGCGAGTAAAGCACTAGTAGATAAATTGGAAGGTTAATCGATCAATCGCCCAGCCCTAGCAATGACTACATAATCTCACTGTCAGAGCCCGTGCACTGCCGAAACACAACTTGAATTCTATCGCTCAAGCATTTGCAGCGCTGCCGGACCCAAATGACCAGTAGAAGTTGTCGTAAATCAAGAGGCGGGAATCCTGCGCCAAATTGCGCCGAAAGCACTAAAATGGACGAAACTGCGCCACGCAGCGCAAGAACAGCTTTGGCAGGCGTCCGCGAAAGATCGCCGGCGTGGTGCCGGGCGTTGTGTCGTATATGTATCGGAGAGCTGTAAAAGTAACTTTCGTATTCTGGCCCCCATGCATTGGGCATCAACAGCCGCACTCAGTTAAGCCCGCTGAATAAAACTAAAGGTAGTAACATTATTTCCTCTTGCCACGTGAGCTGGCGAGCGAGGGCAGGCGAGGAGGTCTGTGGCTTATCCGCGCCTCCCTGTTGGTGGAGCGGAGTCATGTGGTTGTGCTGGCGCCGCTGGCGCAGCAACGCGTGCGAGCGTCCGCGCTCTGCCGGCCGCGCCGTTTTTCTTGAGGGTCGTTCGATTCACCTGCACTTCTTCAACTAGTCCACGAAGTTCTGCACTCCGCTATTCGTTTCACCAGTTCAACGTGGTGGCCTCTGCACATCGCCATTCGTTTCACTCAGTCCAGGCTTCGTGCAAGACGCGTTCACACCTTTCCCTATACACTCGTCAGAAAGGTAGCGCAGTTTTCATGCAGAGGAGGTGCCGTGCCGGTTCCACGCGAGCAAGAACTGGCACTGAACTGGGGCGAACTACACATCATGAAATAGTTCATGATGTCTAGGGCGAATCAAATGGCCCTTTGTTTGTTTGTTTGTTTGTTTGTTTGTTTGTTTGTTTGTTTTGGTTTTCACTGGCGCCGGTGCCATGACAGTTGCCCTTGATCGCGGTGATAGCGGATCCTGATATCGCGTCGATCTCACTGCTGCACAGCGCGATCACCGCGATCGAAAAGGGCAAACATATTGGGTGAGCGGCGAGGGGACTTGGAAAAGGAGAAGCCAAGACATGGGAGAGACAGAATAAACTTTACTGTTGCTCAATAAAGGCGTCTCATTGTGAGCCATATGGTCACTCAAGATTTCCATCTTCTAGTCCAGGGTCCTCACGGAGACAGCCGCCGCGCAGCCTCGGCCTGTCAAAACGAGGTTGTCCTTCAGGACTGCGCTGTTCAAGGCCGCCTCCCACTGCTCCAATGTGAGACTTCTGGGTGTAGGCACTGCCGGGTTACGTTGGCAGGCCCACGTGGTGTGGTATAACGTAGCCCTATCCCCGCAATGTGAACATTTATCCTCACACACATAGCATGAATTTCGTTAAGTATATATAGGCATTGATACGATCTCGACTGGGTGAGGTGGGTCTTCACCGCAAGAATCAGGAAATGACGACGAAGCTGGGCATCGTGATGATAAAAAAAGTAGAAAAGATTCAATCTTAAAGCGAATCGCATCGATGAATTTTGTGTAACTAAAGTTATGAAGTGCTTTCTATTCTTTATGGGCGTACTGAATTCTCTACTCTCTACCGCCCGCCGACTGGTAAACCTGAATGCTTGTTCCCGTTCTTAGAAAAATTTATTTTGTACACCTTTGAATACGAATATAATACTGTATGTGGAGATGATTTCAACATAAACTTTCTAACCCAATGTAAAGCTAAGTGTGACCTCGTTATTCTGTTACAATCTCATGGGTGCTCCAATGCCATCACCGCGCCCACAAGGGTTACATGCTCTACGGAAACGGGCCTTGATTTTTTTCATAACCAGTCTCGCCCCATGCAGCATAAAGGCGGGTGTTTTGTCATGCAGCATTAGTGACCACATGCCAATTTTTCTAACTTTTAATCGCTACAATAAAAAAACAGACTCGTGCACAGATACCATTAAGCCGATTACACCCATTCGGCTTGAGCATTTTCGGACCGAAGTAGGTCTTATTAACTGGGATGATGTCTACCAAACAAGGAATCCTGACGAGGTGTATAATATCTTTCTTGACAAGTTTTGTGCCTCCTACCATAGAAATTTTCCATGCCGCATACGAAAGAAACGGCCAGCCAAAATTCGAAAACCATGGATAAAAAATGAACTTTATAATCATATTCCACGGAAAAATCAATTGTATGAGAAATTTAATAAATCGCGCGACATAGTTGACTTCGAAAATTTTAAGAAATTCCGTAACAAGCTAAATCCTCGGTTACGCAAAGCGAAAACAAGTTACAATGAGAATTATTTTCAATCTTCTGAACATGGGCACAGCAAAAAGATATGGAACAGATTGAATTCGCTACTCAACCGTTCACCGAAAGATCGTACGATAGAATGCATCGTACATGACGGAAAAGAAATACGAAGTGAATGCTTGGCAGATGCTTTCAAGAACATTTTACTCAAATCAACAACCCACCTGTGAGCATGAACGCCTGTCAAGGTGTTCGGACTCCATTTTCTTGAGCCCTGCTACTGTGTCTGAAGTAGGCACCATTTTCCGTGAATTGAGAAAAAGCACCACATGCGATATTAATAATGTACAAGTCAGCCCAGTGAAGGATACTATTGATACTACAGCTCCAGTATTAATGTATATTTACAATGTCTGTCTTTCTTCTGGTGTGTTCCCGTGTAAAATACAGATTGCCAAGGCACTTGCAATATCTAAAAAAGGAGATAAGACACAAATGGGTAATTATACACCAATTTCGGATATTACCTATCGTTTCCAAAGGATTAGAAAGAATTGTTGCCTATCGCATAACAGCATTTACCGAAAAAAAGATATTAATTTCTATTTGCCAGTATGCCTTTCGTAAACATTTATCCACGGAAATTGCCCTTCTTCAACAGAAAGAATTCATTCTTAATAACCTGGAAGAACGTTTTTTAACCCTAGGAGTATTTATAGATTACAGTAAGGCATTTGACAGTATCAGTCATGTTATACTGTTGCTAAAATTAACTTATTGTGGTATACGGGGCATAGCACTCGATTTAATCACATTGTACTTGAAATACAGAAAACAGCAAGTGCAAATCAATACTGTATCACATGTCAGGCCAGTCAAGACTGGCCTTCCACAGGGTAGCATCTTGGGATCCCTTCTGTTTAATTTCTACGTAAATGGCTAGGTAATGTCGATTCTAACACAAGATATGTTATATATGCTGACAACGCAGCAAAGGTAAAGCAGTGTTGTTTCAAGCTAAAAATAAGAAAGTTACACTACAAACAGATTTGCTTATGGGGAGCTCCCAAATTGAATTTGTAAAAACAATAAAAACGCTTGGTGTCTTCTTCGATGACCATATGACGTGGGACACCCATTACGATTGTTGTAATGGAATAGAAAAGTTTAGAATAGCTTTATGTTATAGCGTCCATTATTTCCGTAATTCATCCCAGCTAACCCTATTGCGCACAAATCGTCGCTCGCGAAGTTGTATACAGTCTTTCTTGCTTCAATTATTGCGTTATTTAAGTTTGTTAGACCTATTATTTCCTCTTTATCCGCTAGCATTTGAAAGGGCGCTATAACCTAAAGCTATTCCAAACTTTTATATTCCAATTCTGCAATCAGCCCTCCGCGATTAGTCAAAAACTTTCTTGGACCACGCCCCAGTCGCCTCTCTGTGCCGCGCGGTCACGGAAACCGCGATAGTTCCCCATCTGATAGGACGTGTACACACTGATTATGCATGATTGGACCGAACAAAAGAAAAATAGTTATTTCTGATTAGACGCCTTTTAGCCATTAGACCTCGGCTATTGGTCAAATGTTTTAGGGCTGCAAACCCACTTCACCTGCCTGTCACGCGACGTCACAAAACCGCGGAAGCTCACTGCATTAACGTGATTTGTACACGTTAACGATGCATTAATATGCCGAAAAAAAACTGATTTTTTTTTCTGAATAGCCGCAAGCTGCCCCGTTACGATGGGAATAAAAGATGGCCGCGACCGATCGCTCAGGCCCTGGCTACTCGCACCTGCCAGAGAGCATGGATTTATTTGCGTAGAATAAAAGTTTTTGCGTGGCCGTGTAACGCTTTCGAGCACATTCGGCACGTTTACGACTTCGCTCTCCCAACTCTTCTTTGCTGAGGATCCGTTTTAGCAGCATTCTCAACCTCCGTTGCATGCCGCCGCGATTTTCGACCAGCCACCGCAAGGTAAAGGAAAGCGGACCAATCGCAGACGCCGGCACCACCATCTTCATCCGGGTATCGACTGTCATTGCACTGGCTCGGCCCCGTCGAAACTCTCTCCACTTGAGCGTGCTCCATCGCCTCTTCTCAGCCAATTAGACAAGACAAGCCGCTCAGTGTAGGCAATGTTATTCGCTTTTAAAGCAAACAAAAGTGACCTCCTTTATAAATGAGGAGATCGCTTGATTGGTCTCTTCACCCTGCGGGTCACCGCGCGCGGCTTGCGTCAGCGTTTACGCAAATTTGACTTTAGGAGATTGGAATAAAAACATAATGTTAGTTTTATGTTATAGGGCCCCTTTCTACTATTTCATTCAGTCTTTGTTTCCTTTATCGCGTTATTAATATTTGTTGGGTATTTGTCTGTCATTTTTAACCGCTAACATTGTATAATTTTTTCGTACCCCTTTTTTGGTTAATTCCCTCTATCCTCCCCTCGCGCAAAACTCCTTCGGGAGCCTGTGAGGTAATTGAATAAATAAATAAATAAACTTCCTCCATGACACTGGCAAATTTTTTGTCCCCTGCCGTGTCCTTGGAATACCCCCAATTTCTGTGGCAGGCGTCAAAATCACCGAGGATGATCAGGCTATTGTTCTTGGCCTTGCCCAGCGCCTGCCTCACAAGTGGGTCAAAATCTGGCCTCATCTGCGATGGTGGTCTATAGACGTTTAGAACGAAGACGCTACGTACTTTTTCTGTTGGTTGGTATGACCTCGAGGGAGACGTGAGCGATTTCATCTTAGTCAGGTTGATGCTGGATGGCCGTAATGTACATGGACACCAAGGCTCCGGCCTACCCCTCAGCTCGGTTGGCATATGCGTCGGGTATACCGTATTGGTCGGTTCGCATCTGTTCTCTTGAAGCACGATTGCGTCTGGAGCGATTAGTTGCTTTTTGACCAAATGTTGTATAATATTGTGTTTGCCCTCATAGGTACGACAATTCTACTGCCACATCTTTCAGTTTCCTATAGATTCCCCGTATCCGATTAGCCATGATTATTGCCTCGCTCAAACGAGATGCTCAAAAATGAGACAAACGGCCCTGTGACTAGACACGAAAGATATCCACGAGACGAGAGACAAGATAAAGTAGTGCAATTATTAAACCTCCATGAATCGAATAGTGACCTTACATTACAAGCCAAGAAACTCAAACGCAACTATCAATCATTCCTTCTCACTACTAACCTCATAGTCGATCGATAAATGTTGTCAAATTATGTTTGTATATATTGAGATGAATTTCTTTTCTTTTTTTTTGCTGGTAATCGCGAAAATTTAAACAATATTGTTAGATTCCATTTCAATGTATCTTTTTTAAATGTATAATGTATTGTAGCGCGTGTTGAATACACATGTATAAACAAATACGTATGTTATCCGATGTAGAAAAGCAGAGGCATTGTACTTAATGAAGTGTATATTGAGTCGTGTCAACTGCTGCAGACTGTCTTGTTGGTCATGGGGCCAAGACCTCGTCAGGCTTTCTCGCCTTTAGTCTTTGCCTCCCGCACGGAAATATTGTATTCTTCCTGCAAAATAAACATGATTGATTGATTGATTGATTGATTGATTGATTGATTGATTGATTGATTGATTGATTGATTGATTGATTGATTGATTGATATCGAGGCGGTGAAATATATGGAAAGATGGAGTGTTCCGAACGAAATACTGCGCCGTGTTATTGGAGATGGAGGATTGACCATCAAAATATATATCTTGATGGTCATTTATTTGGTCATATATTTTTCCTGTCCTGCTTCTTGAAATTTGATTTTGTTCCATTCATGTCATTGCTTGCTTGCTTATTACGCCTCGCATTTTTGTGGCTGCCGATACGAGGGAAATACGCTGAACATTACTTTTCATCACTTTACGACCAGACTGCCACGCGTGCACAGATACCTTCTGCCTGATATTGCTTGATTTTGCTTCTTTCTTTTTTTTATCCTTCTCTCTCTCACCTATCGCATCCCCTTGCCCCTCCCCCAGTACAGGGTAGCCAACCGGAGATAATCTCGGGTTAACCTCCCTGTCTTTCCTTTGCCTTTCTCTCTCTCTCTCTCTCTCTCTCTCTCTCTCATAGATAATTTTGCTCCCTACAGGGATGTGCGCCTCTAACCTCTCGATAACTCCGCAAAAACTCCAAGCGCGTAAATTGATAAGTGTGGAGGAAATGCTAAAGATATAACACAAAGCATCCTGAGAAATTCTGCATTGATAGGTCATACTCCTATCTCTTAGGCAAAAACTTTTGATGCCACTCGCTGCAGAAAAACGAAAAATTTTCGTTCCTACGGTGAGACTACAGACCGTTCTACTGACAGTAGTCGAGACTTGTACAGACGGCGATGTTGAGAACGCCGAATCGCAGAGTTGAACTTGTGCTGCCATCTGTTGTACACAAATCACAGCTTTTCCACCTGACGGCGCGTTCTCCGAGATCTGTAATGCATACGCCCACATCCAAGTCTGCAGCGCTTGCGCTGGTGCCACAGCTAGTAAAAATGGCTCGTGCAAATTTCAAATATCAGAGGTCATCTCCACAATGAAATGTCAACCTTAAGTATTAAGCTTCAAAAGTAAGCCTAATTATCGAGGTGATTTTGTCAAGTCGATAACAATCGAAGGAAAAGGCACAGCTATGCGAAGCTGACTCAGAAAATCGTTCGTGCATTTTCTTGTTTTTCTGTAGCTTCTTTTATTTATCTAAAATTTTCACAACCTGACATTTTCATACCGTTAGGAGTTATCATAAATATTAAGTTTTGTGAACATTTGTTTTCGCTTTCGGGTGACCAGATGGCGCGCATGAAGCTGACAGCGCGCGAGAAACTTTGAGAAAGGGTGGAGAAAAGACAGTGGTAATAGCTGCATCGAGCGCACATAGGATGGCGCCACTAGTCTGTTGGGTATGGGGAGCATGGTCATCGGGTATTTTTGGCCAGGCGTACCTGCGATCGTAAAACCTCGAAATAATTGCTTTGCGTCATCTGGGCCGGTATTTTGTAGCGATGCCTTTTCCGATTCTATGCTTTTTCAGGCTTTTCGCGCTTGGCCAGTGGTCAGACCGACGGTCTGCCCACATTATCAACGGGATCAGGCGGCCGTGTGTGGTGGATGATAAGAATAGCATAGAATAAGGCATAAGGCATCGCTACAAAATAGCGGCCCTGGGGCGACAATGCTGATCTGCTAAACACGTTACCTCCCCGCTTCCTGTTAGAAGCTAACAATCCCGAGCGCTTCATACTTGCAAACGCCTTCAACGGCACTTTCTGTTCTGCTTGATCTCCGTAACGGTGCTGAATCTGCGCATCGAAGACAATTAGCGTTTCCATTTTGGAACTGTTATTTAAATAAACGTTTCGTCGTGACCCGTCATGCTTAAATCAGCTTGAGTATTGTGAGTACATCTACCGCGTCTTCGAAACAAAATTTCGGAAATGTGTTCCTCGGAACGAAGTAAACGCCGCCGCCTGAAGTGATGTAGCTGGCTGTGCTAATATGTTCGCGCACATAACTAAACTCTTCTTTTGTTCCGTGGTAGTTTATATGCATCAACGGTCCTATGGTGGAGAGACTCGTATATTATGCTCCTAAAGGCACGCACAGTCTAACATTTGAGCGTCTTTTCATCGCAAAAAATCATTCTGCATGCCTGAGCTCAGTGTACGGCAATTGTCTGCAACAAATTCGTAGTTGTTTGGGGAAGTAAAACTTGTCCTATTTCATTTTTATTTTTTGTTTTCGTCGCCAGCGTGTACCGCAGGTTCCTCGCTGCTGTCGAAAAGAGAGCTTGGATGGAACGTGGAATTCCATCGCTTGCCCTGGGAGCTATCCTATGTATATTTCAGTGCGCACTGGTTCGATACAGCTAGAAGTCATAGCCAATCGTCATAGCCGGCTTGCAAGCTCTGTCTAATCAGCATGTGCTGAAAGGGACATTTACACATAGTCCACTCAGGGGACATTTACGGAATAACTCCCTCTAGTGAGCGTTCGGCTGTACGCTCGACGTAACGTCACTCAATAATTCGGAATTGTTTTCAACACAGTTCCTCCAAAAGTAATTGCTGAACTTGCCGATGTTTGGTCATCAGGATGGAAAATGACTGGTATTAACCGTAGTGTAGCCAGCGTTAGGCATTCACATGTCATCGCTCTCGCAGGCAGATCTGACGATCCTTTTTAAGCGAGCCTCTCACGGAATTAGCCACTTTAAAGACTTTACGATGCTGAGCAGCGCGCGCGCGTACGTGTGTGTGTGTCCTTTAACAACAATTGCACTTAAAGAAACTTCGTGTGACCTCGAAGAATAGTCCATTGAAGGGACATTTGAATATAGTTACAAGACCTCATAGTAGTCCCCGCACACCATCGATAGACTGGTGTCTCTCGGATGAGCCACACGATAGGTGAATTCAGTTAAACACGTTGGGAAGATATATGTCTTGTGCGTATTAGGTCGCACAAATACACATCAATGAAGAAAGACATGTAACACCTTCTGAAAGTTTTAATACACGTAGATACAACCAAGAAATATTTTCCTGGTGAAAGGTCATATGAGAAGATAAGACATAACGTATATAAAATTTACAGAACGTATAACAATATATGAACACAACTTATGAATATAATTATTAGCGGAAAGCAATGCGACTCCATGACGCAATAGTTTACTTGCTTACCACAACATGCTTTATGACATTGGTTTCAAATATTTCCCTGCGGCGGAATAAAGTATTGTAAGGTAATACAATATAAGGCGCACAAATAAACAACCATATTAACAAATAAATGAATAAATTATAAGACAGCGCTATCTGAAAAGCGCGAAAGGACACGAGAAGAAGCAGAGACAGCGTGGATTAGGTTATTAAGCAGCTGATAAGGCATATGACAAAAACAATTGATAAGGAAAATTCACAGCATAGACTATACAGTTTCACCAATAGCGCAACCCTTTGCGTACCCAAAAGGCCTCACCCTGCTTGCGCTCTTATGCGCCCCATTTTCGTTCCTTTGTATACTTTTTGCGTTCTTTTCTAAGCCAGGTGGTTTGCTGGAAGCTTGCCTCACTTCCTTAAAACTTCCTTCACTGCTTCCTCGCCTCATATTAGCGCCTCATAACTTTTGCCAGCTGAATATCTCATGTGTGCCTTACTTGCAAAGGAGCACTCTGTAAAACTGGCACCCTGGAAAAAAACGGGTCAGAGCTATGCGATAGCTCCCAACATCTTTCTTTGATCAAGACTTATCGCCAAGCAACGTTCATGAAGACGTAGCCGTCCATTAGAACGCGAGCCAATAATTTTCCGAATCAGTCAGTTACGCCGAGGCCAGTTACGCCGAAGCAGTCAGTTAAGCACGCGTTTTATCCTATAGTTTGTAGTGACTGCACTCGGCTGTCCGTGCGCCTGAGGAGTATACCGCATATGCGGGTGGCGCGCTTCATTTTGGAGGTAATCTGCGCCGAGTTCAAGCTGGCAATCCGAGATGGCTGGTCCCTTCGCGTGTGCTATCTTCCCCGCGCGCCTAGTGTTATGTTTCCCCTGGCGCTTGTGCGGAGGAAAATACGCTTCCTTCTCAGCCTCAGACGGGTTCTGGCGAAGTACCGCTAAGCGACATGTCCACTGTACACTTTGTCGTTGGTGCTCATGCTGTGTTTGTAGTCGGTGAATGCTGCGACATCCGCATCCGCGGTAGAAGCGAGCTCGACGCATGTTTTCTATTTCTCGTTTTATCTCTAGTCGTCGCCGGGATGTTCCATATGAAGTCCAAAAGCCATATGAATTAGCGGCCCATACATCGTGGCTGCGGGAAAAAGCACGTGCTTCGCAGTTGAAAAAAAATTCGTCCTGGTCCGAGACTCGAACCCGGGACCACCGCCTTTCCGGGGCTGCCGCTCTACCATCTGAGCTAACCAGGCTGAATTCTTTTCACCACCTTAGTACAGTTATCTTAGTATTGTTTAATTGATTAACTTCTCAAATATTATAAGTAGGTGAAAAGTGTCAATGAGAAAATTGTAGAGCGACATGAAAAACTCTCGTTACAGTTTTCTGCTGTTCAATACGTGCTACATAGAAGTAACACGTACTATAACAAAAATCTTAGCAAAATATCAACAGAAATCAAAAAAGAAACTAATTTACCGAATACGCTGAACCATACCTTTAGCGGAGAGGGACATTAAAGCAAAACAACAAATGAGTCTACACGGATATAGCGTTCTTTTGAAAACTCTCTTGTCGTTCTTTTCGAAATAGTAGGTTGATTAGTAGAAGTAAAAATGAAAGTCAAGGGTTCAGTTTTTTAATTTCGCACCAAATCCCTAACGCCGGCACGTCACTGTGACGTCACGGCTTTCGAAGTATTTTTCGTATTTAGGCCGCGTTGGCTCAACAAATGTTGCCGAAACTCGCCATGTTCAATCTTTGGCCCCTTGACAACACATCTTAGCATATTTTAACCGCTAAAGAATTAAATGCACCCTAAAAGACACTGTCAAAATACATGAAGTCACGGCGAGCTGGTGCAGAAACTTCTAGGAGGCGTCGCCACCGGCCTTTTGTTGCGCTTTTTCTGTTTCACCAAGCGTCTTATCGTGATAAGAGTGATGTTTTTGATATTGGAGAAGGTAAATTTACTGATACAGAAGAAATATCTTTTTCTTCCCTTTAGTTGCCCTTTAAGGGGCTGTGTGGCTGGCTATAAACAAGCGACGGTAGCGAACAGCGGCTAAAGAAAGTAGCGGATAAATCCGTTACTATGCCCCGCCGTCTTCTGCGAGTCGGCTCATCCTGTCTGCGCGGGCGTCGAAACGTGCTGTTTCTGAGTGGGTACACGGCTGTCATACATTCAACAGAATACTGGGGGGCTATGACGTAAAGCTATTCCTATCTGTTCCTGTTCCGTTTCTACCGCTAGCCCACCACGAATGGTCACAATTTTTTGGGTAGCCAACCGGAACTGCCTCTGGTTAACCTCCCTGGCTTTCTATGCATCTCTCTCTCTCTCTCTCTCTCTCTCTCTCTCTCTCTCTCTCTCTCTCTCTCTCTCTCTCTCTCTTTCGGGTGCTGCCGGTCTGTCACTCGACGTTACGAAAACTGCCGAACCTCCCTATCTGATATGACGCGATTAGGCCGAACAAAATAAACATAATTCTTTCCGATTCGACCCCGTTTTCGTAATTAGCCATCCGCTATTGCTTAAAATTTTTCGTACTTCGCCAACTTCGCCTGTTTGTCACGCGACGTCGCAAAAGCGCGAAAACGCACCTCGTGAAAGTGACGTGTACGCACTAAAGATGCACTATTATGTCAAACAAAACTGAATTATTTTTCGAAATAGCCGGAGACTGCCCCGTTCTGGATGGAATAAAAGATGGCTGCTATCTGATGGCTGTGGCACTGCGCTACGCGGAACTGCCGGAAAGAACGGATTCCTCTGCGTGTAACAAGAGTTTCCGCGTGAGTTTATAACGTTGTCGAACAGTTGTAATCTTCGCCAATGTCTCCACCCCGTTATCAGACTAAACGCCGCACGCAACAGCCGCGTCACATCAGGTTGGAGTTTGCGCCGATCCTAACTCTCTTGCATGCGTAATCGTGCGAACGAAAATTTAAATTTGGAGTCGGATATCTCGGAGCACAGACACGCTAGAATAATTCTTCCAACTGGTACTGTGGAGAAACACGACTGCCCTCTAACTTTTAAATACAAACATAACCACTTACTGCAGTCAATAAAAGTTAATTATATTCAAATTTAGTTAATTGGGCTGGTGACATCGATAATTATCATCTCACTTTGGGTCCCCCTGGCCACATACTTGCAGTGGGGGAATATGGCATAGGCACTAGGAATAGCAGGGGAGAGTTATTAGTAGAGTTTGCGGAACAGAATAATATGCGAATAATGAATACCTTCTTCCGCAAGCCGAAAGTGGAGGTGGAGGAGCCCGAATGGCGAGACTAGAAATGAAATAGACCTCATACTTTGCGCTAACCCTGGCATCATACAAGATGTGGACGTGCTCATCAAGGTGCGCTGCAGTGACCATAGCATGGTAAGAACTCGAATTAGCCTAGACCTGAGGAGGGAACGGAAGAAACTGGTACATAAGAAGCCGATCAATGAGTAAGCGGTAAGAGGGAAAATAGAGGAATTCCAGATTAAGCTACAGAACAGGTATTCGGCTTTAACTCAGGAAGAGGACCTTAGTGTTGAAGCCATGCACGACAATCTTGTGGGCATCATTAAGGAGTGCGCAATAGAAGTCGGTGGTAACTCCGTCAGACAGGATACCAGTAAGCTATTGCAGGAAACGAAAGGTCTTATCAAGAAACGCCAATGTATGAAAGCCTCTAACCCTACAGCTAGAATGGAACTGGCAGAACTTTCGAAGTTAAGAGGAAGCTTTAGCTCGGGTGCTCCTATTTAAATACATGTAAAAGCAGAATTCGTTTTTCTCTGCAACCACTGCACCAAATTTGACGAAATTTGTTGCATTTAAAAGAAAAACTTATAATCTAGTGACTGTTGGTTTCGAATTTTTGAGTTAGGTCGTCAATCTTTTATTAAAAATTGGCAAAAATCAAAAATTTTCAAAAAACGAAACTATCAAGTTTACAACTCTGTAACTCAACCACTAAAGATTATAATACAATTCTGTGAATTGCATCTAAAAGTACATCCATAGCGGACAAAATTGATATGTTACACATGAATATAAAAAAATTTAATCATAGGGAAATACAGCTTTTGCAAAACCCTTGTAAACAACGTAACAAATTCATGTAAGATCTAAAATGACATATCCAATTTGTCCGCTTTGAATGATCTAATGGATGCCGTTTACAGAACCGCGATATCAGTTCTTGATGCATAGCTATCAATTTGTAAACTTGGTGCTTCTATTTTTTTCAAACGGTCAAATATTTGAAAATCGTTTTAGGAAAATTCAAGCCCTAAATCGAAATTCCGCTTCCAACAGTCACTAGAATTTAACTTTCTCTTTCAAATGCAACAAGTTTCATCAAAATCGGTCCAGGAGTTATCTCATAAAAACGTTTTTGCGTTTTACATGTATTTGAATAGGCCGCGTCGGAGTTGGGCCCGAGCTAAAGCTTCCTCTTAATCAACGAGCGTAAGACAGCTGACATAAGGAAGTATAATATGGATAGAATTGAACATGCTCTCAGGAACGGAGGAAGCCTAAAAGCAGTGAAGAAGAAACTAGGAATTGGCAAGAATCAGATGAATGCGTTAAGAGACAAAGCCGCCAATATCATTACTAATATGGATGAGATAGTTCAAGTGGCTGAGGAGTTCTATAGAGATTTATACAGTACCAGTGGCACCCACGACGATAATGGAAGAGAGAATAGTCTAGAGGAATTCGAAATCCCGCAGGTAACGCCGGAAGAAGTAAAGAAAGCCTTGGGAGCTATGCAAAGGGGGAAGGCAGCTGGGGAGGATCAGGTAACAGCAGATTTGTTGAAGGATGGTGGGCAGATTGTTCTAGAGAAACTGGCCACCCTGTATACGCAATGCCTCATGACCTCGAGCGTACCGGAATCTTGGAAGAACGCTAACATATTGCTAATCCATAAGAAAGGGGACGTCAAAGACTTGAAAAATTATAGACCGATCAGCTTACTGTCAGTTGCCTACAAACTATTTACTAAGGTAATCGCAAATAGAATCAGGAATACCTTAGACTTCTGTCAAGCAAAGGACCAGGCAGGATTCTGTAAAGGCTACTCAACAATAGACCATATTCACACTATCAATCAGGTGATAGAGAAATGTGCGGAATATAACCAACCCTTATATATAGCTTTCATTGATTACGAGAAAGCGTTTGATTCTGTCGAAACCTCAGCAGTCATGGAGGCATTGCGGAATCAGGGTGTAGACGAGACGCATGTAAAAATACTAAAATCTGTCTATAGCGACTCCACAGCCACCGTAGTCCTCCATAAAGAAAACAACAAAATCCTAATAAAGAAAGGAGTCACGCAGGCAGAGACGATCTCTCCAATGCTATTCACAGCGTGTTTACAGGAGGTATTCAGAGACCTGGATTGGGAAGAATTGGGGATAAAAGTTAATGGAGAATACCTTAGTAACTTGCGTTTCGCTGATGATATTGCCTTGCTTAGTAACTCAGGGGACCAATTGCAATGCATGCTCACTGACCTGGAGAGGCAAAGCAGAAGAGTGGGTCTATAAATATAATCTGCAGAAAACTAAAGTAATGTTTAACAGTCTCGTAAGAGAACAACAATTTACAATACGAAGCGAGGCACCGGAAGTGGTAAGGGAATACATCTACTTAGGGCAGGTAGTGACCACGGATCCGGATCACGAGACGGAAATAATCAGAAGAATAAGAATGGGCTGGTGTGTGTTTGGCAGCCATTCTCTGATCATGAACAGCAGGTTGCCATTATCCCTCAAGAGAAAAGTGTAGAATAGCAGTGTCTTACCAGTACTCACCTACGGGGCAGAAACGTGGAGGCTTACGAAAAGGGTTCTACTTAAATTAAGGACGACGCAACGAGCTATGGAAAGAAGAATGATAGGTGTAACGTTAAGGGATAAGAAAAGAGCAGATTGGGTGAGGGAACAAACGCGAGTTAGTGACATCTTAGTTGAAATCAAGAAAAAGAAATGGGGGGGGGGGGGCACGGGCAGGACATGTATTGAGAAGGGAAGTTAACCGATGGTCATTAAGGCTTACGGACTGGATTCCAAGGGAAGGGAAGCGTAGCAGGGGGCGGCAGAAAGTTAGGTGGGCGGTTGAGATTAAGGAGTTTGCAGGGACGACATGGCCACAATTAGTGCATGACTGGGGTTGTTGGAGAAGTATGGGAAAGGCCTTTGCCCTGCAGTGGGCGTAACCAGGCTGATGATGATGATGATGATGATGATGTATATGGATGAGTTCTTCGGGAATTTTTTGTTACCCATATTTCCCCTTCCCTAAGTGTAAGGTAGCCAACCGGTCAGGTCCTTAGTTAACCTCCCTGCATTTCCCTCCTGTCGCTCTCAAAAAGCGCTAGCTGCCAGGCATGAATGATGCGGCAAGCTGAGGCGCGCTCACTCTTATAGCTGTTGCTTTGTGACGCGACGCACGCGCCAAGCGTCTCAAAGCGCCAGCTTGCCCGAGTGATGGGGAGTGGTACGGTTATTCTCTCATTTCATGCATGTATTTGGGGTTTTGTGTGTGTGGAGCAACGGGCGGCTTCGCTGGAGGTCGCTGGTTCAGATCCCACTATCGGACACGTAATTTTGTTATTGGGCGAAAGCTTTTGCTAAACGCTTTCTGACGTCGGCGTGACGGATAAACCCGACGCAACAATAGGCAAACGTTATACTCTCTCAGGGTGAAACTCAGCACCAACACCGGCCCACGCCAAAACCAGAGGAGGGGGTAAGAAAAAAAAATGCTCAAAATAGATCCGGCGACGGCATTCAGTGCAAGAAATCTACAGTGGCTCGGGCGTATTCGTCCATGAGTCAACGGGCTCCTTGGCTCCAGGTTGTCACCCTAATTGCCCATCGCTACCTACTCGGGTGCGCATTTAAATTAACCTGGTGCTAATCACTCAGCGCGTTCGCCGCATCGTTCGCACTGGAGGACACGGACAGACTGCCGTCGGCACGGCGCAACTTGTAGCCAATGCGGCCAAGGCGCGGAGCTCCGGCCCGATTTCCCACGCTAAACATTCCGCGTGAGCGCGACGGAGCCCCTGGCGAGGATCCCTTTGTTGCGGCTCGAAGGAAAGGGGGGGGGAGTGGCTAGGCTAGTCTGCCATCCATCAAAGCTGCAAGCAGCCAGCCATGCCGTGCCTCTGCCGTAGCAGCCAGCCGTTCGCGATCGCGCCCCGCTGCCGGGCGCGCTACCTGGCGGTGTCGAAGGCCCTGTTGTGCGCTTGCTGCCGTGCCACAGCATCGCGTCGGCAGCGAGACAGCCGCGGGCCCGCCCTCCTCCGCCTGGGGCTGCTGCACAATGGCGCGCCTCTGACTGGCGCTATTCAGCCCCGACAGCTGAAGGAAGCGGTCGCTTTCGCCCCTCTTCCAGCGGCCTCTTGTTGCTTCTCGTGCGCCCTCTCTCCATCGTGCCCTTTTGTGTATATCCGCCGCCGCTGTTGGTGCTTGCGGTGCAGTTCCTCCGGTGCTGGCTGCGCGCCTTGTATGTTCGTGCATGCGCTTTGAAAAACGCCAGGCCATTGGAAAGTTGTCAATGATCCGTTCTCGTCGTTTTTACTTGAGGGCATTTACCTTTTTTTTTTCCTTCTTCTCTCTTGATCGCGTCGTTCTTCTTTCGCTCTTTCCTTCCTGCCGGCTGCTTGCTTCCGTTGTTATCAATGCTTTGATTGTCGTTTCTCTCGTTTTTTTCGGTCGTGTGTGCGCGTCTTACTGCCATCTTCCTGTTCTTTCTGTAAGCATCTCTTTCCCTCGGGACGGCCGTTTGTTGTGCTGAGGCCGAATGAATGCGGTGTCCCGTCGATTCGAGGAGAAACGGTTGGACCGCGCTCTTTCCAAGAGCGCTCGCGAACGGCCCCGGCAAAAGTAACTCGCTGATATAAAGAGGGAGAAAATACATATCCGATGTTTTGGGAATGCCATGTTGACAATGAGGTGTCTCTCGGGGCTTCTACTCGAAGTTCTTCAAGTTGCGATTGGGCGCTCGGATATGGGTGACGAGCCAAGGCGCGGGATCGAGCGCCCGCACAAAACGCTACACGATAGCAGCGACGTTGCGAATGAAAGCAAAAAACGAATGTCTCCGCGCAAGGCGAATGTGCCCGCTGTGGGCGATATTTCTCTTCCTGTCGCCGACAAGGCAAGCAAAGACAGTCGATCGTTCGCGCATTTGTTTGGGGCTGTCCAACACCCAAGCGACCTGCGGTGGTTTTTCTCGAGATGGTATAACAGCCGACTGTGTGCTGAAGTTGCCCGACAAAGCAGCGAAACGGCCGATGCCAGAGCTTCTTTTTTTTTTTTCTCGCTTGTACCTCTTTTTGTCGTCAATTTATTTGCAACCTATCCTCGCGAGAGAAGTTAGGCCATTCTTCCGCCTTAACTCGCCATCACCTGGTAATATCTCGGGCACAATTTCTTGAGACCATTCTTTCCTCGGACTGATACCGAAAATCACTTCGGCGGTGCATGTTGAAGCTAAAATAAGTTCACTAAATTCTGTGTTATTACGTGCCATCACAACGATCTGATCATTAGACACACCGTAGTGGGGAACTCCGGATTAATTTGGAGCATCTGGGGTTCTTTAACGTGCCCCTGAATCGAACTACACGGGCGTTTTTGCATTTCTTCCCCAGTGAAATACGGCAGCCCCGGCAGGGAATTGAACCCGCGACCTATAGCTTAGCAACGCAACGCGACAGTTACGAAGTTACCGCGGCGAGTGCACGGTGAAGCTGGCATTAATCCATCTGGGTTGTAATGAAAAACCAGGTTTCCAGCCACATGTCGATGACATATATATTAGCCATGGTAGTGCACCGTTGTCAAAAGTGCACGTATAGTCAGTGCGGCGCATCCGGGGATGCAATCTGCGACGATCAGTTCAGCGATACTATCGCCTTCGCTGTCTTAGTGTTGAACCAGCCAATCAGCTCATCCGAATTTGCTCAACCAGCCAATCAGCGCGCGCCTCACGGTGATACTGTCGCTGAAAGTGGTCGTCGCAGAATACGTCCCCTGATCGAAGCCGACACCGAACTGTGTAGCGAATTTATCTATTGGTTTGTTTGTTTGTTTGTTTGTATTATTGATATTTTTTCATGTTCGGCAGTACATGTATGCGGCACAGTAAAGCTGCGCCGTGTTCTACTGATTCTACCGCATCTGGTGCGTTCATGAGAGCGCATTTCTTAAACGTACCAAATCAATATCTTTCGATATATTCTGATGTTGATGTCTAATTGAGCGCCACTAGCTCTGAGCGTAGGCCTTTTGTTGCCTTGATGCGTTCTATTTTTCGTTCAAGATAATGTTGCCCACTTTCGTCCTTTGTTTCGTTTTAACTCAACACACACACACGCACACGCGCACACGCGCACACGCGCAGACGCACACACACACACACACACACACGCGCGCGCACGCACGCACGCACGCGCACGCAGGCACGCACACACACACACACAAGGGCACTCGCGTACACAAAGTGCGTACACAAATTATAAATGTTCCTGCGCCGTTGCAAATGAGGTTTTTTCGGCGCATCATTCCAAGCACAACACTCGCGTACTCGAACTCAAGAGCCACAAAACATGAAAACCTTCAAGCCCAACATATAACAACACTGTTGTTACACTATAAACATGGATACAAGCAAGTAAATTACATTTATTTACTGTGCCCAAGAGACAAACATAAAAGTAAGCACAGCCAAACGCAAACCTCCTCCGCTCTCAGAGACGGAAGAAGAGAGTAATGCACCGCAAGACACCCTAGACGAAATTCTGCACTTTACGCGAGAGAACCTACAAAGTGTTCGTACCCTAGCGAATCGTGTAGAGGTTGTCGAAAACAAAGTCGTCATAAAAATTAAAAACAAAGCTAGTCAGCCACAACAGATGGACACGACGACGCACCCTTCGGCGCCAATAAAGTCCTCGCAAAACCATCATGGCTAACAGGACACGGGATACTTTAGAAATTTGGCAGTGGAATTGCGCTAGCTACGCGAAACGTAAATCCTCGCTGCAACAGTACCTCAAAATTCAACCAAAAAAGCCGCACGTAATACTATTACAGGGAACCCTATGCGAAACCCTTACGCTCTCAGGGTACTGCACCGTCTCCCAAAGAGGAGGGGACGCCAGGAGAGGCATCGCCACGCTCGTTAGTAGAAAATTCGCGCATATCGTTCACGACGTCCTACCGAAAAACAGTCACATCGAGGCGATCCTAAGCGAGCTCGTACCTAACCGACTCTTAAAACAAAGTGTTTTTGTACATAACGTCTACAGCTCCCCCGCGCACTACAACCAATCCTTCCACGCAATCCTTACTAAAGCCACATCATTGGCACGAAACTTACCGTTCATTATCGCAGGTGACTTCAACGCCCCCCACCCGTCGTGGGGTTACCCCACAATCAGGCCTAGCGGCAACAACCTCTCGCGCGCAATAAACGACCTGTCCCTCACCCTGGTAACGAACCACAGGTTCCCCACCAGATTGGGTACGTCGACGCGGCACGATACTACGCCGGACCTCACGTTACTCCGAAATGTTGCAAATTACACATGGCCCGCGCCCGCGCGATTCTCGACCGCATCGAAGCGGATCGTGAAGCCACCGCATTTGTGGACGCGGCCCAGTACGGCAACACATTCACTTTCGCAATAGCAGTCGCGGACGGCAATGGAACGCTACAATCATCCGCATCGGTTAAAACAAGCACCAGCGCTAAAGCAGAACAAATAGCCGTAGCCATCGCCATGGCAGACCCCACATATTCACTCATGTCTTCACGGACTCGCGTGCCGCAATTCGGGCCTACGAATGCGGCAACGTATCTAAAGAAGTAGCGCGTATACTACTAGCGAGCTCAAAAGAGAGCAAACGGTGCCTCTCCTGGTTCCCCGCTCACATGGGGAAAGACATTCACCCGCAACAAGCTAACATCAATGAAACGGCCCACGACCGTGCGCGAGAACTTGCCCGCCGCGACGGTCCTACGGCCTCCGAGGGGTTGAGCATTCAATTTAATGACCCACTGCTAACATACCAAGAAATCACCTCACACTATCGAAAAAGCAGAACCAGATACCCGCTCCGGCACGCCAAACTCGAACGCGCGCAGGCGACCGCGTTTCGAATGCTACAAACGGACTCGTATCCGTCACAAGGCCTACTAAGCCACTACAACTCAGAAATCCCGGCAGATTGCCCAGACTGCCCAGAATTTTACTGCTCACTCTCGCACATGCTACGGCAATGTACCGCGTTACCAAAGGGCCCTCTCTCCAGTGGGCCCGAATGGGAAGAAGCCCTCAAAAGCCCGGACCTCAAACTCCAACTCAAGGCCGTCCAGAGGGCCCAAGAACTGGCGGAGCGTCACCACGTTCCCGTCCCGACTTGGGCGTCGCCTACGGTTTCGGCCGGAGGAGTTCCCCGCGTGGGATCTCCAACGGCTTGAAACTCCTCAGGACTTCAATAAAATTCTTGACTGACTGACTGTTGTAAATAATACGTTCGTATGACGTTGAAGACAAGAATACAACTTTAAGGTGTATGTACATGCTCTGAGTGACACTTACCCGATATTATACCCCAGTATGACTTGACAAACTCCAACATTCAACGTTTCTTTTTTCGTTGCCCTTTATACCCGCCGTGGTTGCTTAGCGGCTGTGGTGTTGGGCTGCTAAGCACGAGGTCGCGGGACTGAATCCCGCATTTCGATGATGGCAAAAGGCGAAAACACCCGTTTGCTCACGTTAAAGAACCCCAGCTGGTCCAAATTTCCGGAGTCCGCCACTACGGCGTGCCGCATAATCCGGAAGAGGTTTCAGCTCGTAAAACCCCGTAATATATATATATAGTCATATCGTAAGAAACAAACAAACACTGGCACCAAGGACAACATATTTGGGAAATTACGCGTGCTTAGTAAATGAAAGAAAGAAACGATAAATTAAAGGGAATAAAAATGGTTGAAAAAACAACTTGCCACAGATGGGGAACGATCCCACAACCTTCGCATTTCGCGTGTGATGCTCTACCAATTGAGCTACCGCGGAGCCCTTTCCCCATCCACTTTCTTGGGTATCTATGTTTCCTAGTAGAACCCTGGGAGTGTTAGCCAGCGCCACTACTCACAGACCTTGGCGGAGGATGTGGAACACCCTTTCTGCCGCAGACGTCCTGAGAACGTGATCTTTTTGGGTGAAGGAAACAGGTCAATAAACCCACACATGCTACCTGAAGGCATCAATGTTGCCGGATTCGAGACCCTCGTTATGTAATAAACGAGGCGAAAGGGGGTTAACCGAGGGGTCCGATTTTTATTGTTTATATCATAAGAAGCCAACAAACACTGACACCAAGGACAACATAGGAGAAATTACTTGTGCTTAATAAATAAATAAAGAAACGATAAATTAAAGGAAATGAAAGTGGTTGAAAAACCAACTTGCCGCAGGTGGGGAACGATTCCACAACCTTCGCATTTCGCGATATATATATATATATATATATATATATATATATATATATATATATATATATATATATATATACTTGGCGTTGTTGACCTTCGCTGTTTCTTGCGTGGGGCTATAGCGGGAATTGCATCATTGGTTAAACAGTGCTACAAAGGCTTGTGAGACGCACAGCAGTAACACTAACATAAACGAAAAAGCGCTTCATTGGATCATTGTAGACATCAGGAAAATTTCTGTTCTGCGAAAATTTAATGCCAAACACGCTACATCCCCGACGCGTTTCGGTGGTCGCAGGATACGCCTTCGTTCACCGACCGAAATGCCACTGACCTCTGAGGGCTTATGCGTTTCATGTCGCGTAACACAGACAGGCAAGCAGTAGATGAGTTGGCCCCCTAACTCAGCTGTAGCTTTATTTCTTCAAAAACATGATACAATATTCTTCCCCCTAGTGTCAGAACACAAAGGCCCAGTTATAGTTAGCGGTGACGTTAACATATATATATATATATATATATATATATATATATATATATATATATATATATATATATATATATATACCCGCAATTCACACAATAATGACTTCACGGGCCTGTTAGAGTCCTTTAATTTTCGAAATTTGATCACTATCCCCACTAGAATAACAAGCACATCTGCAACGCTCATTGATCATGTTCTAACGAATTTAACCTCGGATATTGTTTCGGAGGTATGCAACGAGTCGATTCAGATCACCTCCCCACCTATGCCATGGTCAAAAATATAAATAAACCTAGACTAATATACGCCCCAATGAGTACCAGAATCGACTACGCTTTACTGAGATCCAACATCCAGTCAATCGACACTATAGTACCATATACCACGATGACGTTGACACTGAACTCTGCAGTGCAATTGACGCTCTGTCATACGCTAAAACTAACAGCCGTACCAGGAAATCTGTTCGTTCATATAGGGCGTTCGTTATATAGGGCGTCATATAGGACAAGGCACATTTTAAGAATACTGTAGCAGAAGGATTTTTGGTACCATAAATGGGAACAGCATAAGGACAATAGCTATTACTTGGGTCAGTACAAAAAAATTCGCAATAAATCGGTAGCCCTTATGCGTACCCAGAAAAAGGAATACTATGCACTTCTAATCGCACAGAGCTCCGGTAACTCTAAAAAACTGGGAAATTGTGAAGATTGTTCTTGGCAAACCGCGCAAACAGACGTTTCCGTTGATCAACAGCCGTTGATCAAAATGTTGTAAACAGGTTTAATTCATATTTTGCTACCGTTGGAATTTCTTCAGGTGCCAATATAGCTAACAAAGATATAAATTCTTTCTTACCAAGCTCACTCCCAAATACCTTCTTTTTGAACGGCATTGAGCTCAACGAGATACATTCTACACTGGCAACTATGCCTAGTAACAAGGCCGCAGGTGTGGATCCCATAACTGTACGTAAATAAAAAGAAAGCATAGATGTTTTGGGTCTTATATTATGCCGCATTCTCAACCACTGTTTGCAAACCGACAGGTACCCAACATCGCTAAAAATATCCCGAGTTGTTCCAATATACAAGGATGGAGATCGCCCAATCCCTTCCAGTTATCGACCTAATCGATGCTTAGTGTGATTAATATTCTTTTTGAGAAAATTCTTGCTAATAATAATAATAAATTTATAGAAAAGTATCATATAATTTGCCCACAGCAACACAGTTTCCGGCCGCATTATTCAACTGCGTCAGCGGTGCAATCATTAGCCTAGGTCATAAACTCTGCTTTAAACGATAACAAACTCGTGGCTGTAGTCTTTCTAGATTAGAAAAAGGCTTTCGATGCGGTAGACCATTCAATCCTTTTGTACAAGCTTAAGCATTGCGGGTTTAGAGGACATATTTTCAAGTTGTTTGCTAATTAATTTAATAAACTTCGTCAGATAGTAGTAATGAATAATATCTCATCGTCACCACAGCTTATACATGCAGGTGTGCCCCGGGGGTCGGCTTTGGAACCCTTGTTTTTTTTATTTATATGTTTCCGACCTTCCGCATGCCCCACACTTCGGAGATATGCTGATGTATGCAGATGACACCGCTATAATAATTACAGGAGATAATACCAAGGAAATACAGTCCAAAGTAAACTTAGATTTGGCAAACATCTCCGAACGGTTCTCAGCAAACAAACTTTCCGTAAATGTTTTGAAAACAAGATATAATATATTTCACTCCCGTACTAAACAGGTATACCTTAACCCTGTGCGCATTAGCACTGACAAGTCCGTACTAGAATATACATCTTCTTTTAAGAGGAAGCTTTAGCTCGGGCCCAACTCCGACGCGGCCTATTCAAATGCATGTAAAACGCAAGAACGCTTTTCTGAGATAACCCCTGGACCGATATTAATGAAGTTTGTTGCATTTGAGAGAGAAAGATAACTTCCAGTGACTGTTGGAAGCGGAATTTCGATTTATGGCCTGAATTTCGTTACAAGAATTCTCAAAAATTCGGACGTTTGAAAAAAATAGAAGCACGAAATTTAAAAATTCATAGCTCTGCATCAAGAACAGATATCGCGGTTCTGTGAACGGCATCCATTAGATCATTTAAAGCGGACAACTTCGATCTGTCATCTTACATTTTAAGTGAATTCGTTACGTTGTTTACAAGGGTTCTGAAAGAGCTGTATTTCCATATTACAAAATTTTTTATACTCATGTGTAACATATTAATTTTGTCCGCTTTGTATCTACTATTTCATAGAATCGTATTTTCATTTTTAGTTGTTGAGTTACAAAGTTGTAAACTTTATAATTTCGTTTTATGAAAATTTTCAATTTTTGCCAATATTTAACAAAAGATTGACGACCTAAATCGAAAATTCGAAACCAACAGTCACTAGATTTTAAGCTTTTCTTTTAAATGGAACAAACCTCGTCAAATTTGGTGCAGTGGTTGCCGAGAAAAGCGAGTTCTCCTTTTACATGTATTTAAATAGGAGCACCCGAGCTAAAGCTTCCTCTTAAGGCGTCGTTTCCGATAGGCACCTGCAGTGGCAAAATCATTTATTAGCGGTGGGGGCAAAGATGGGGGGGGGGGGGGGGGCTTCAGGGTGCAATAAACTGATACAGGCTCGTGACTTCTTTGACAAAAGTACATTATGCGTATTATATTTCTCCTTTATTCATAGCCACCTCTCATACTGTCTCGAGTCACGGAGATGGATATAGAATAGTTACCGCGAACCAATCCAAACAATACCGAAACGATCATTAATAATCATGACTCATTCTAAGTGGGATCACACCAGTAAGCCGCTATTCGACGACCTACAGATACTAACCTTCGACTCATTGCGCCTGCAGAAAAGAGCAACTGTTGTAAACCACATCGTGAGATATAACCACTCCTTCCATATATCCTTCTTTTATACATCATGTCAAACTACTAGAAATGTAACATTTGGTAACTTTAACCTCCCGCCTACACACAATGTATATGGAGAAAGACGGCTCGCTTTTATCGGGGCGAGAATACAGAACACCCTTTCACACCACATAAAATATCCTCGAACGTTTGCTGCTGCAGCGAGACAGTTCTTCATGCACATGCATTGTTTATCATAAGTATATTCCACTTGTTGTGTGCATCCAATTTTACCATATAATGTTAACATGTAAAATGTTCTCTTGAATTGATGCACTTGCTCCTTGTCATGCATTCTTTTCTTTTACATTTGTACTCATGCAAATTTCCCTCTCCCCGCTGTTTTATACTGATGAAGTGCCTACATTATTGTGCTTTATTTTTGGGACCCATGACTAACCTACGGCTACGGGTCCAAACAGTGTTGGACACATTCCTATTGTGTTTTCAAGGATTAATAAACAATTTGAATTTGAGCTGATAAGGATTATAATGAATGATGAGGGGTTTTATGGGTCTTATCACGGTTCCTAATGGTTCGACGCGGATGGATAAGATGCTAAAGAGCGATAAAGGCTTATAATGGTGGCGACAATTCTGATAAGGGTAAGAATCATAGGTAACAGTTAATAAGGGTCGGATCAAGTCCGATAAGGACCGCTAAGAGTTGATAAGAGTAGGACAATGACCTATGAGGTTGATAAGAACAGATCAGGGATGGTAAGGATCAGATACACTGCGATAAAGTTGATACCAATTGATAAGGGTTGTTAAGGTTTGGATCAAGTCCGATAAGGTTGATAACCAATAATGGTTGATAAGGACTCGGATCTAGTCCAATAAGGTTGCTAACAACCAATAAGGATTGATAAGGGTTACTACTGGTTGAATCAAGCTTCATAACATTGACAATGGCACCGGGCTGCGTGGAGATATGAGCACGTGACACAATGGTTACGCGTACTTATAAAACTCCCAGAGGAGTTCCTGCGTCATTTTTTTATTATTATTGATAAGCCTGGCCACTACAGCCATACTTAACTTATTTAATCCACAACGACATGTAATTCAAGATATTTCTGGAGCTGCGCGCACTCTTATTTTGTAAAGTAACGCCGAAGAAATATTTTCTGTGTCAGCGCAAATGGATATTTCGTACGCTGATGATTTCTTTGCAGACCATTTCTGTTCTGCAGTGTGTTTGGTGTGTAAAATACTTTGACCTCAAGTCACCTGGCGTCTTCGCATTTCACACTATGTACACGGAAACATTATCATCAAGTGTATGAAGCAACTCAAACCGTGCCTTTCTTGTGGCACTGATGGTATCCCTCCTGTACTGCTTAATTAAGATGTATGGGAGCGTACTTATGCCTCTTCTAACAGGCACCTTCAATAATCCCCTAAACTCTAGCGCATTCCCTGGTGCTTGGTAGGTGACGCGGGTAGTGCCCGTACATAAATCTGGCGATAGAAGTGAAACCACCTACTATAGGCCCATATCGATTCTCTGCGCTACGTCTAAAGTGTTTGGATCAGTGTTGCATTCCCTGCTTTCTGCTACTGCTAAGAATGCTTTAATAGATGAGCAGCAGGGCTTTGTATAGGGACACTCCACAACAACCAGTTTAGTTACTTTCGTGAATCATGCTTCCACAGTGCTACATAGTTGGGCTCAAGTCTACTTTGACGTAAACAAACGGTTGATGTAGTCTGTCATGAGTTCCCCATTGCAAAGCTCACGTAAATGGACGTATCATCTTTCCTTACTGCCCTGTTACTTAACTTCCTAACCTATATATCTAGTTTCGTGAGCATTAACGGGCCTCGTGGATCCGTTTTTGACCCTCTACTCTGCTCACTGCTTGTAAATTACATTTCGACAGCAATAAAAAAAATATACTCCTTTTATGTATTAACTACGTAAAGGTATTTCATATTATGAAAAGTGTTTTTGCGTCTGCAAATACATCACGGAGTTTTAAAATAGTGGAACCCAAGCTAGGGTGCCCCAACTAACGACTGCCTTGCGTTCCAGGGTTATCCATGCAGAGCGGGCGACATTTATTTAGGCAGTTTCGTAAATAACGTATCCAGGCGACTTTGCGTGTACAAAAAAAAAACCCTTTGCGTTCTTTTGTCAGCCCGGAGGTTTGCGTTCCCTAACTGTGGGAGCGCAAAATCTAAAACTCCCTGAGTTCCGGGCTTGCGTTAGCGTGAAGCGCTTCCATCGCCGTTACGACTGCAGAAGGAAATTCTAAAAGCAGTGCTTGAGAATCAAAGGCATGAATTATTACGTTACGTACATTGCTACACGTTTACAACTCTGGGAAATAGATCAAAACTTCCTCTCGAGGCAGTCTGTTCATAATTGAATGTATATACAACCGTATAGCGTTAACATGACGAGTGCAAGAAATACGACACGACAAACGAAGCTGGAGTTCGTTCGGTTGCCTTTCTTGTCCCCGTCGTGATAACGCTACGGTTATTGCTTTATAATTTATAATGGCCAAGAAGACGTGGCTTAGCTAAATAATTTGTCCATGACACGTTTGCACTAACGCAGTCTTGGTTTTCCTCTCGCATGCTACGCAGAGCAACTGTCATCATCAGCTGTCATCATCAACTGTCATCATCAACTGTCATATATTACTTTGTGAAAATTTCTTGTTCACTGATCTCTCACGTTCAAAAGCATTCGGTTTGTCTTTTGCACAGATTTTAACCCATTACCGCATGTTAGCGCATTTCTTACACTGTATTTTTGTATATATATTCACATATGTATTCTAATTACTGTATAACCTTTGAGTGTACTCGATCTCCCCCTTACACAATGCCTCTAGGGGCCTGTAAGGTATATTTAAATAAATAAATAAAGGCAATGTAAATTACAGTGGACGTAGCCGAAAACATCCCGTTTTAGTGCTACGCGGAAGCTGCGTGCGTGCGTGCGTGCGTGCGTGCGTGCGTGCGTGCGTGCGTGCGCGCGCGCGCGCGCGCGTGTGTGTGTGTGTGTGTGTGTGTGTGTGTGTGTGTGTGTGTGTGTGTGTGTGTGTGTGTGTGTGTGTGTGTGTGTGTGTGTGTGTGTGTGTGTGTGTGTGTGTGTGTGTGTGTGTGTGTGTGTGTGCGTGTGTGTGTGTGTGTCATCTTTCATTACTGCCCTGTTACTTAACTTCCTAACCTATATGTCCTGCGATTCGTGTGTGTGTGTACGTACGCAATTATTGCAGGACGCAGCACTGGGGCAGTACTGTAATTCGTACAGTGCAGCTGTTGGCTGAGCACTGTAATTCTTACATTTATTTTGCATCCCCATAAAACAGCCGGCAGATCCCACGCCCTATGGAAATCGATGAGCCTACCAAGTTAACGAAACCGCCATGAGAACACAAAGGTGTAGGCGGCTGTTTCAAGACCTACATGACACGCATGTCATGACCTATCATTTATGTTCGTTACACATTTTGTCATACTATGCCAATTTTGGTACGTATACCAAATTAACGAAACGACCACGAGAGCACAAAGGCGTAGGCCGCTGTTTCATGACCTACATGACACGCATGTCACGGCATTCATGTCATGACCTACCATTTATGTTCGTCATACAATCTTGTCATACTATGCCAGTTTTGGTACCTACCAAGTTAACGAAACGGCCATGAGAGCACCAAGATGTAGGCGGCTGTTTCCTGACCTACATGACACGCTATCGTGACGTATCATTTATGTTCGTCACACATTTTCTCATACTATGCCAATTTTGGTATCAAGTTAACGAAACGACCACGAGAGCTCAAAGGCGTAGGCGGCTGTTTCATGACCTACATGACACGCATGTGATGGCATTCATGTCATGACTTACCATTTATGTTCGTCCTGCACTCTTGTCATAATATGCCAGTTTTGGTACCTACCAAGTTAACGAAACGACCATAGATAGATACTGTCACAGTGACAAATGTTCGCCAAGAAACTGCAGCGACTCATGGCGTACGCAAAACGAGGGCGTTGTTACACGGCTTAATCTGACTGACATGAACAGTATCGGGATAGCGATGCGGCAGGTCCCACGATGACATCAAAGGCTAAGTTCTTGACAAGCGAGGTGCCGTCTGTGATGTGGTAGGGACCATGATATATATCATTACAAAAGTAATTCTTTCCATTGATCTTAGAAACTTTGTTTATATTAGCACCTAAAAGTATTTAGGTTCAATTGATATAAGTGTGCAGATTTTATTTGTGAACGTAACATAAATGTATGCGTCCAGAACAACCGCATTATTCAATCGAGCATAGTCACCCACATGAAGAAGGCAATCAGGGCGGGAAAAATAGCACCTGTAAGAGAGAGAGAAACGAAAACAAAAAAGCGAAACGAAACAATAGAATGGATAGCATGCGTGCTCGCACGTCACATTCCCCTGGAGAAGACGCTTCTCATTCTTTCTGCAACGATCCCATGTCCCCGTGCTCTTCCCACGGTCTTCTCTTGCGACTGCGAATGCATTCCCAAAGTGAGACGCAACTACGGGAAGATCAATGTATGGGTGTTCCGGGTATTGTCTCCTCGCATTCACTTGTAAAGTCTGCCGGCACCGCTTTCTCAGTCCTGCCGATGTACGGATAGACGTGTGAAATACATTCTCAGACACTGACGACAGACGCCGTTGGTTTTACTTCGCACGGAGTGAACATTGCACAAGCATTACTGCACATTTGCTAGAAAAGGTGGCGATAGCACAGACGATATGTTTTTTTTTTTCGAGTTGCCTGCAGGTGACCGACAGAGGCAGTGGGCTTCATCAAATTCGGGATAAGAGCTAACCTAGCGCTTTCCATACAACTTCGTAAGCGCATATGCAAACGGTTATCTCTAATGTTGCGTACTCCAGGGTAGCGTACCGTACTGCTGCCGAGAAGTAGCGGCGCCTGCCTATCGAAGCTCGACCGACATTACTTATTGGGTAGCGTGGCGTTGTCGGCGGGCTGCAGGCATCCGGTAGATCATGGCGACCAAGCAGGGGCGAGACGATTTGCTAGTGCGAAACTTGCACGGTTTATTCAAAGGTAGTTGAAAGAAAATAAGAAAAGCATGAAGTATGAAGTCTCAAGTAAGAAGTATCAAAGTACATTTCGGAGCCCCTTAAATAGCTCTCTACAAGTGTAGGCGGGATCTCGCTTCCATCGATGACACGTGACAGGCACGGAGAGAGGGCCCCTCCTCCTGCAATACCAAGCACGGGAAGGACAGGTCGATCCTCTCATCGACGAATCCGTGGAGAAGGTCGGGTGAATGACCTCTCCGGTGCACGTGGGCTCCGGTTCAGGGAAGTTCGGGTGAATGACCTCTCCGGTGCACGTGGGCTCCGGTTCAGTAAGGTCGGGTGAATGACCTGTCGCCACGTGGTGTCAGACGCCAACCCTAACACTAAGTCAAGACAAACGACAATGTCTTAGCGGGCATATATTCTATAGCAACGCCTTTTCTGACATGATAATCTTTACCAACCAGGTCAACTTTCTGTCGTTCTAAAACATTGTAGCCGTTCGCAAACTAGCAAGAAATAATCGCACCTCTTTTATGGACTTGACCCTAATGGCTTCCATTTTAACACTTTACATGAGCCCTTAGACAAAAACGAAGAAAAAACGAATAAAGGGAGAATTTTTCTATTCTGGAAAGCGGGGAAGCGTCTGGCCACTGCAGGTCGACGAAGAAGAAAAATTCTAAATCAAAAATCAATTTACGCCATATCTTACTGATTTTCAACTATAGGCGGCGACACCGTAAGTGTTCTGTTTCGCCGTCAGTACGGCCACTTCCTTTCAAGTTCGCTACATTTCGCGCCATTGGATGCAACTGCTGAAAACTATATCAGCTTCACGAGGATGAAAGAAGATGTGTTGCGTGTTTGCACGAAGAGCCATGGTATAAGAAGTGTGGGAAGTATTAAAACAGCTGGACTGTATGACGTCGCCGTGCAAGCCGCTGAAGTCAATTAGTGCGTGTTATAATGCGGTGATTGTTTTAAGCAGTAATGTATACCTGAAGAACCCTGCACGTTACTGCATACGTCATTTCTACTTCATAGTTCGATGGATGTAGCAGCAACTTTCCAAAACAGTGTTTACGGGGGTTATTTCTCAATGACCATTCTAGCGGTGAAAGTTTACTGCGTGAAAGCAGCAGAGCCCAAGGCGTGCGTCTTCTCAAAAGCATCATAGTGCTTCAACATGCTTCAACATATTCCCACCACCCGCGTCTTCAGCACGCGATTAGCAGTTAGATATTCTAAGAAAGCGTAGACGTATGTATCTTTCATTTACTCTCAATGAAAGTGGGCCAAGAAGGAGGTGATCGGGCATGCACCTGTTACTCGTGGCGGGATGACGCCTTCGCAGTCAGGTGAAAACATAACGGGGAACGTTTTTCTTTTAAATTTTTGCCCCCTTTGACACGTCCCCCCTGGCACACGAAAGGAAACGGGGAGAACTGGGTGTGCAAAAAGACGTAGCGATGTATGCATCCCCGGTGGAGCACGGGGGGCAGTGCTCAACAAGTTGGCGTAAGCATGTTCCCCTTCGCGAAGCCACGTGGGCGCGGCGCCACCCTCGGGAAAGATGAGCTGGGGAGGATGACGACCGCCTATTTACTATCGCCGCCGGTCTGACCCACCGGTATCGCGGGCCGTCCAGCCACGACACGCAGGGCCCTCCGTGTCGGGGGACGCCCCGCAGCAACGCCGCCCGGCTGCAGGTGCACCTATTTAGCGCGCCCTGCGGCACCAAAGGAGCCGCCGCCCCGCAAACCTGGAAGGGAGGGCCACCGACGCGTGCCGGGCTCGTGCGGCGGCGGGGAGAATCCCGCGGCCCCGACCGGTGGACAACTCGCGGACTGGGGCCCCGACGGTGCTCGGAACCCCGCCCGGGTGCACAGCATGCGGCCCCACGCGTCCACCCCACCCGGAAGGCGCCTCCGTCCCGCACCCTGGGCCCCCGTCCCGCATGCGGAGAGGATCACACCACCACATCGCGGGTACTGGCGTTGCCGAGTGCCGTTACATGGTGACAGCAGGAGGCTGTTGCTTCTGCCGTTGGATGCTGCAGGTGCGCGTGTGCTCGCGTTCTTTCGATGCGAAATGCCGCTAGGAGTCCGTGCGACGGATCGTACGGTGCTCACATAACAGGTGCTTCCGTTAATCAAGTGCTGTAAGTTTCGTCGGCGCGCAGAGGGGCAGCAAGGACGGATAACAGCCGAAGGGCTGTTTTCCCGTGTTCTCCCGGCACGCTTCGCAGCCCGCAACGGCCCCGCCCTTGCCTCCTCACCTACCACACGCGAGGCGTGAACCACCCCAAAGTTTAACTGTTTGGTCTTTGAGGCGGGACACCCTGGCCCCATCCGTTAGCGTACGGTAGGCGAGAAGACAGAGGACTTCCCGCCCAAATGCGGTGGCAGCAAGACGAGTGGGACAGCACGAAAAAGTCGCTCTAATACCCCTCTCACACTGGGCGTTTTAATGTCATTCGAACCGAATGGCATTAGCATCGAATGACATTATTCGGTTGCTACACAGCGATATTTAATGCCATTAGCACTGAATGACTTCCGCAATCGAATGAGTTTGAGAAACTCATTCGGCTTCGCACTCGGAGCGAATGTGTACTCTCAACCCCAAAAACAAAGCAAAACAGGACACAGCATTTGCACATTGAAAACCGTACTCGTATAGAAATATAACGTTTGCGTGTTTTAATGGACTTGTTACTTTAAAGAGACAAAATCTGTGCGGCAGGCTGTCGCAAAATCTTGTTACTCTCCAGCTCAGCAGCGTCTGGCCGCCGCCCATGCCGCCGGTACTCTGCTCGTCGGCCATAGAACTTCTCATCGCTTCCGCTGATTATTACGCCTTGCTTGTAATGAAAAGTACGCAGCAACTAATCACTTCACCTCCTGCAACTTAGCGTAGTCGTCCAGCGTCGCCATGTCGGCCATTTTGTTTGTTTTCATGGAGGAAGGAAACTAAGGAGAGGCCCTACCCCCTCCGCGCGCTATTGGCCTCGAGCTCCACCACTGGAAAAGCTGGCGCCACCGTCGGCGTGACGTGCTAGGAGGGATCACGTGGACATAGCGGCCGCGTCGGCTGCTTCGGGCGCGCCGAAGCGAGCTGAAAACGAGAGTAAATTCCCTCGTACGCTGCGGTCCTCATTTAGTGGCGAGATTTTCCCGCTTCTAGTGTCTCCTTTACAACGCTTGAAAGCACTACAATAGGTAGTGGCTGCCTTTGAAGGCGCACAACATGGTAGGCTACTGCTCGGTGCCGCAATGCCGGACGCACGCGACGGAGCACGGTGTCAGCCTTATTCACACGTAGCCGCAGGACAAGAAGCTGTGTGAAGCTTGGCTCGCGAAACATAAAACCGGCAAACAGTCATCCGCTACAACTCGGGTATGCAGCAAGCACAGACGCAAGGAAGATTTCTGCTACGGCGCCCGGTCTGCGATGTTCTGAAAACGCGCACTGAAACGCTCGCCCGAGTCCGCTGCCCGACTAATGTCCTGACGGTTTGGTCTATGAACTTGTCGATGCTGTAGATACTGCAAGTTCAGTGGAGTGGAAAGGCAGCGGTAAGAAGCACATTTAAAAAAAGCATGGCATATGGTCATGTTTGTGTTATGAATTAGTACACTGGATTACAAAAAAGGAGCAGCGGGGAATTGCACGCTGAGAACACCGATAAACATACAGTGCGACGCAACTCGAGAAATAGTATTGAAAGGTCAAAGAATTTAGTAGAAAAAAAAGATTGAATCGTCGCGACGGCACATCACAGTCCCCGTAGGCGTCGAAGTCTCTACAATGAAATTATTTTTGAACAGCTCTGATAGCGCCCACGCAACAATGGTTGCTTGTATACTGTCAAATGCTCATATTCTGCGGCCTAAAGCTCATGCCACGGTGCCAAAACGCGCGCGCGGAGAAAGCGAAACAGTGCGCGGACAAGCATGCAGACGCGCAGTCGGTCGCTGCGAATCTGCGCGATCGCTGCATTGAGGCTTCATTCTATTACGCTCCATTTAGTTATACAAGCACTATAAGAACATATTTCAGATAGTTTGCTCTCAGCATTTACCTACCTTTCACGCAAGAAGCCGGTTCGGGAGACTCCATCGCGGCGACTGCGCGCAGTGGCGTTCACTGTACGTATTCGGTAAAGAGATAGCGTCTGTAAACGATTGTGTGCTTTCAGTTTGCCCAAGATTATTATTTAGACAGTAAGAAACTTCTCTCGTTTCGAAAGTACTTACAGAAATGTCCGGGAGAGCTCGCGGGTGGTGTTTTCAGTGAGCGCTGACAGCAAAACCTATGAGGAGCGCGCCACGTGATCCCTCATACTACGCCAGCGAGGCGCTTCCGATAGATGGCGACTCCGTAACTCCTCGCCGCCAATAGGAGAAAAGTGTGGAGGAAATGACGTAGTAGGTTCTCCTTTGTTTTGCTGTTTTTTTTTTATTTCTTTGCTGTAGTGGCCCCGCCTTTCGGGCCACAATGGCGGCTTTGTTATTGTTCTGTGCGCTCACACGTGTTGCTCCGTAGGTTTCGTACCGTGGAAAAGGCGCCGTGCGGGCAGGTTTGCGTTGGTCTCCGTGTTTTGTTGCGCTGTGTTATCTGAACCGCGCTCTACCGGATGTTGCTGTGGCCAGGTGGGACAGGAGGAACTAAAGCTCGTGAAATGAACGCGCATGCAACGCTGTACGCAATGTACCGCGCCACGGCAATCGCAACGGACGAAGGAATATCTGCGGGAAATTTTGCCCTCTTTGGCGGAATCATGCTAACGTGCTAACGATTGTTTAGTATTGCTGCGGAGCGCGCGGGTCCGAGCAGCACGGTTGCGCGCAGCGCGGCGTGGTTTCGCGAGAAATGTAAACAAGAGAAGAGAGCTGGCCCGATAGACGGAGCAACGCCATGAGCAAAGCCAACTTCCGGCTTCACTTTCGCTTCACAAAGAGTGACGTCAGGGCCTCTCCTGAGTTTCCTTCCTCCGTGTTTGTTTTCAATTTATCCGCTAGTCAGGTGGCTAAGCCTTGTTTTGGCTTATAGCGGCCATATAGTCTGATATAGAACAACTTTTTTTTATAGGCATTACTAAAATATTTTTATTCAGTGTAGTGACGTCCCAAAAATATATTTAAATATATGGATTGCTTGTGCAAGCACTTTATACCTACCTTGTTCTACTTTAGTTGCCACGTTTTTTCGGAATGGTCGCCATTGATATCACAACCGAATGACATTAATTTTTCGAGTGTAGCACCTCCGCGGGCGAATGACATTCGTTGCACCGAATGCCATTCGATTCGAATGACATTAAAGCTCCCAGTGTGACAGGGGTATAACTGGCGTGTCTGAGGTGCTGTCGGTCGTGGTGGTGGGTAGTGCAGCCCGATAAGTGGCGCAGAGTCCGTCCATCGGCTGTCGTACATGGCCGGAGGCAGCGCGTGCTGTAAGCCACCAGAAACGCGACGCAGAAAGTGTGCGTAAGAGGGTCAGTATGATTACTGCGCGAGGGCACCACACACCTGCCTGTGCACCTAGGAAAGGTGAGGCGCGTTAGAACCTTGAAAAGTTCGGCACTCGTATCGATAACTTGATATCAGCTGTGAGACGCCCACATATGCTTCGGCGTCAGGTATAGTGCAGATCTATAACGTGTACACGTTCCCGGTTGAGAAGGAAAGATGAGAAAGCGTAGCGCCAGAACGAGCGCGGATCAAGCACTCATCAGGACAGCCAGTGAACCGGGCAATTCGTCGTCTCAGTTATACCCTGTATTTCGTGATAAATTAGCTAAACAATTTAAGAAGCTTACTTACTTCGTATGTGCTAGTGGACATATTTTAGCGAAGTTTCCGGCTTCAGCGTCATATTTCCTGCGCTATTTACATTGTCTTTCGGAGAATAAGGCTACTCGTATACCTGCTGGGCATAAAACAGTGAGCATTGACCTAGATTCGAAACTGTCATTGGCTTTCTCTCTTCGAATGTCGTTATTTTCTTGTCTCTCTTCTTTTTTTTTCTCTCGCGCCGTTCTAACGGGCTGTTCGTACTTACACTTGGAGCACCGATCGTCATTTTGTGCTATTATCGCTACTGGCTCTTAACAGTGCTCATCAGGAATAGAGAATCGGGGTAGCCGTGTACGTGTGCAAGTCAACCCATAAGGCAGCCAGCCACGTGGTCCAATTAGCACGCTGTTGTCTTGTCGCTTACTGTCCGCAATCAACTTTACCGAATCCCTGACTACATGTCAATCCCTCAAGTCGGCTTTCCCGCACTCACCACCGCGCCTGTATTATGGCGGCGCTCGAGCTCCAGAAAGGCAGCATGGCAGGAAAGAAGCGCGGACGAATCTGACTCTTGCCTTGCATAGCGATCAGCATACTTCCATCCTTAAGCTAGTAGCACCATCATGCCGCACAACTAGAGAGAGGCTCAACGTGATATTACGCTGTGGTTAAACAGATTAACCACGCGGGAAAGCCTGCTTGCGGTTTCTTTCTCGTTCTCTTTTTTGGGTGAGCTTAGGCCACAGGCCAGTGGCTTTTTGATAATAAAGACCTATTCATCCGTCATTGTCTTGGATAACATAACTGCGTCACTGAGTTAACTCCACATTAGTTAGGTAATAAGTTATAGTTTGATTGATTGATTGATTGATTGATTGATTGATTGATTGATTGATTGATTGATTGATTGATTGATTGATTGATTGATTATACGCGTGACTGCTTTTGTCTTCCCGGGGGAAATTTCACTTGGAAACAAGAAGAACAAACGGACGTGCGACCATAAGAGCGTTCTACGACATTATCGCGAGGGTCACCTCTCGCACAAATCGCTTCATTCATTCGCTCGTGCACTTTTCGTGTCTTTCGATGTCCTGGGCGCTCGCCAGGTCGAGCTAATGGCGCCATCCGCTACGCCGCGCGCGCGCGCTCGCTTTTCTCCCAGAACCGCGATTGAGCGGCCAGCGCACGCAGTTCTGGACCGGCGCGCCGCTGCGCGAGAGCGCTGCTCTAATGAACGACGGCGGCCAACCAAACAGACCGAGACGCGCGGTTCGCCGTCCCGCACGACCTGCGGCCGTTTCCTTTCCCTCCGTTGATTCCCCTCACACCTTCCTTTTCCTCTTTTTTTTTAAGTCTTTCCAACCAGCCTCGCGCTTCCCGCCGCGACCAAATAATCGTTTTAATTTAAGAAAGGGCCTCGGGTCATTTCGCTTCCCTCTGGCGTGCCGCGGCCTCCGCGCAGCTGCGGCGGATTAATAACGATCCCCTTCAATGAGAGCATCCGCGCGCCACAGGGAAAAGCGGGTCTGGAAAAAAGAAAAGTAGGGAGGGGAAATGTGGGGACAGAAAGCGAAGGCACGGGGGAGAGAGGGCGGCAAGGAAAGGAAGGCGGTGGGAGCTGCATGAGTGGTGTTCCGAGCGCGCCGCACGCATATTTCTCCGTCGTTATTGAGGCCCATGAATTTTCTTCCTCCCGACTTTTTTTTTCCCACATCGGTTCCGTCGCTTCGTGCATCCGCCAAAGTGTGCGTAATAAAAGAAAGAAAGAAAGAAAGAAAGAAAGGTGAAAAGAATGTATGGCAGGGAGAAGGCTCGGGCTGCAAACTATAGCGTTGCTAAAAAGCGGGCAAAATTATTGCACCTCTACTCACGCGCGGGGTATATATAGGCGCAAAAACCACCGCACAAGAGACGAACTATCTAACGGTTTTTCAGAGTCCTTCGTGAGAGATTTGTATGAATGCTTAGCTTAACTAGCAGAGCAAATTTCAAGCCGCGAGACCGATGACCATGTCAGCCGCTTTGCCCAATGCGTGGTCGCTGACGAGGCGCATACAACGAGAAGCGTTCGTTTTAAACTGACCCGCATGTATACAGCAGCCCGGGACGGTGTATACAGCCGAATGTACGGTTTAGATATGTTTCGCAGCTATAAGCGCCTTCGAAGGATCTTCATGGCACGCCGTTCGTCGTCCACCAAAATGATTGCTCGCCTTACAATTATAGCATGGCCAGAAAAGCAAGTCATGAATTCTTAAGTAGTCATTTTATAAACTGACTCTAAGAGCGTTTG
Source organism: Dermacentor variabilis (assembly GCF_050947875.1). NCBI lineage: Eukaryota > Metazoa > Arthropoda > Arachnida > Ixodida > Ixodidae > Dermacentor > Dermacentor variabilis. The sequence continues at coordinate 119,955,932 of NC_134568.1, read as the reverse complement.
ACCACGTTGTTGCAACATTTTACGAGTCGCGGCTGGCTCCTTCAGAGCTTCAGCTGCAAACACCATTGTGGATGCTCGAAACGGTGACTGGAACCGCCATGTGAAAAACACTTCTCCAGCAGGGAACCTGTTCGCTGTCGCTAGAATAACAACATGCATATAGGGACAAATGCACCTGAAATGACTTTAACGCAGAAGCGCTTCATGAGCAAGTCTATACCAGCGACTTCTGGTCATTTAAGAGAAATGACGTCACCGCTGCCACACATTGTCGACCTCGCCACCGACGCTATAGCGGTGACGTGTAGTTGACAAAATGAGGACGATGCAAAAATATATAACTAAGCTAGCCTGAGTGTAGATGCCGACTGTTGTGGCCGTTTCCGCCGTGCAGCTGAAAAGAAAACTTTAAAGCAGCTGACAGCGTTATTGAGGGGTCAATTGATTGGTGTTCGGTGCATTTGCAGCTGGCAAATTGGTGTGTGCATTTGCCAAGAACGATATGGGGTAAAGGCTACAGGCCTCGTATGAATGTCGTCGCCGACATTCGCAAAGGTTTCCATATTCAGCAGCAGCGCGCGTCTTTAAGCTTCGAAGGCTGTCGTGCAAAGCGGGCCTGGGTGTGAACCAGTTTCTAACCGAACTCACCTTTGAACGAGGGAATTCGAGGTTGTTATTGTTGTTGCTGTTGTTGTTGAAGACACTGTACATGTAACGTTTGATCTGTTCTCTTAATCGATATTTCAAAAAAGGCATATCATCTATCTCGCCTGTCATCCATCTTCCACGCCATGCAATCCACAGCAGCAGCGCCAGTTTACCAATCATGGACCGAAGCCACAAAGCTGTTCGCTCGCAACGGATGATCCATGATCGGCTTGTACACTAGTGTGCAGATAGTTCATGCGGCGCGGTCAATCACGAAGCGCGCCCTTTATAGCTCAAGCAGCTTCACAAATTCGCAAAGTGAAGATAAAAATGAAAATGTGGTGTATTGAATTCGGCACTCTGGTATGTCACGAACAAAAGCCTTACACGGAGGCCCGCCAATAGTGAACGTTTGACGAGTACGAGAATGAACATGCTGGAAGACGCCACCAGCTTAACCAAAGGCGCGCAAGAAATGTGCTTCAGCGGGTTTCTTCTAGGGCAGCATCTGTGGTGCGTCGCATTGCGGCCGGTAAAGCGAGCACGCCGACGCCCACGGCCTTGCGGCGTGCCCAATCGGAAAGCAAGGCCGGCACAGATGGAATGTAAAGCCGGGAAATGCACGATGCGATCCCGCGGTGCAAAGCTGCAGCCCGCATCGAACAAAAGACACTGCGCGTCGAGCGCTTTCAGTCTACGAAGGGACGGATGATTTCGGGCTGCATGGCAGCAATTAGGCACCCTCGGGAATGCAGTCTTGGACGGCGTCTCCAATGTAGGAAGAACGCTTGGGAAGTCGCTCAAGACTGGCTGCGTAAAGGGTGGCCGGTGTGAAGAGGGCGAGGGAAGGCTTCAAACTGAGTGGCGCAACTAGGGGCTCAAGTGGCGACGCAGCTTCGGACGAGAGGCGAAACGCAGGATGCTAACAGCCAGCTGGGCCACTGACGAAGGCAACACAAGCGGCATCCGAGATAGGATTGTCTGAACAAGCCGCCTACCTCATTAGGCGGCGATACGGAGCACTGTACTAACACTTTGTGTTTGCTGGGGAGCAAAATTACTGAATCATAAAATGTCTCTAGATTTCCTCGGGCTCAGTGGGAGCTCGAGCTCGAGCTCCCACGCTGACTGTGAACAATGGCAACGTTGCAACAAGCTACGTAAAGGGAAATGACAACAGTAAAGGTCAGTTTTTTTTTTAAAGCTGTTTCATTAGCGATCAAGGTGAAGGAGATAGCGTTCTGGTTTGTTTTTTTTTTTTTTTTTAAGGAGGAAACATTGGGATAATATAGGCTATGTAGTGCGTATAGGGTCGATGACCGGTCGTTTAGTATAGTATAACAGAACACGTACCAAGCGAAGGGAAGCAAACTGTTTCGGAGAATTAGGGTGATTCGGTTAGTAAATTAGTCTGTAGATGGTGAACTGCGTTGACGAAGGACAGGGAAAATTGGAGATCTCTGAAAACGGTCCCTTCTGCAAGTGGATGTGGCTGGTGCTGACTACTGACTGCTGTAGTAGCAGTGTCAAAGATTGATGGTGGGGTAATTCGCACTCTCCGAACCGGAGGGGATGGGGCGACAACAAACCCACCCCGCGTGCGTTGAGTGAGGGTTCGACTGCTGACCGGCGATAAGGTCCACGCCTGATCGACCGCGAACCAGAGGCATGAGACGGGAGGCGACGTCGTACAACACACACACTCAATTTAATAAAATGAAATCATGCCCGAGACATAATAAAAAAACAAACATGCAAACTTCCAGTAGTGGGTCCTAGCTCGCGGAAGGCGTGCGGGTCACACAGCACACGCCCTGACGCCACTCGCGCGACACTAAGCCCACCACGTGGGAATCATTAACACTCGCGAAATACAATAAAATACGCGACACAAATACAAAATACGCGCGACAATAAATAGGGCAAACACTAAACTACCAGGACATATAAGAAACAACACGCGATGGATAAAAAAGGGAAAGATTAAACGCGATTAGAAAAGAGAGTCCGGCGGGAAGTTCTGAGAGCGGCCCGGAACACGAGGCTTATCTGGGGCGTGCTTGCCGAGGTCCCGATCTGAAGAGCGTCGGGCTGCTGCAACCTCGCTGCCGAAGATCCTGACGAACTTGCACCGTCTGTCGCTCGACCGGCGAAGACTTCGGCCTGGAGATCTCAGCCTGCCGACCACATCTTCAGCTGTTCCCCGGTGCACGACCCCACTCCTTCGTCCTCCAAGCTGCTCTGACGGTCGCCGAGCCGCCTCGTCTCTCCGTCGCGCTCAGGCGACCCACGTCACCAACCGGTCCGGCGAGCTCAGGGACAATGGGAAGCTCTCTTCCCCAACGCCGTTCAAGCGGCGTTGCTGCTGCTGCGGCAATGGCGGCCATCTTGAGAGGAGCGCGGGCATGCACTCTGTGACAAGCAGTAATAGTCGTAGTAGTAGTACTAGTAGTAGTAATTCGTATATTTATTTCTCTTAAAAAATAAAGGCAATACGGAAATTCCAACTGACCGCATGGTAACTGTCATAAATACATCTGCTGACCCCGCACTAGGCAGTCTGTAGTGGGGATTGGTTTAAAGGCTAGGCAGGGGGGGAGGATAAAATATAGATAAATAAAAGAAGCTAATAAAAGCGAAGCTTTTCTTTCCGAACCTAGCCGGGTTTCGGGACCGTGAGTGCTGCGACGTGGCTGTTCTGTGACCGAGCAGGCCAGCCAATCACAGCGGAGGACGCGCGCCGCGCACGCCGATGGGTTCCTTGCATCACCACCAGAGTGCGGTTGCCTCCGCGGCAGCGTTGGCGCCGGTCGTGCGGAGCGAAGAAAAAAAAAAAGAACCCAAAAGCTCGCCTTCGCCCATGCGCGGCAACGATGGCGGCATTGCATAGCCTCTCTACAATGCCTGAATAAAGCCTTCCGTGTCACTTTGTGCGGACATTCAGTAAACAATAACTCGTGTTTCGACTTTTTATGCACTCACACAAAGCTTCGCTGCATATAGATTCTAACACGTTGGATCTGCTACATTTTTTTTAACATATTGTACAAGCCGCTGGCACCAGCTGTGGCTTCAATAGCGTTGCACCGTTTATAGGCGGGCTAAGAAGCAGTACACCATTTCTTCGATGAACGCACACACACGCTAACTTGCGGAGGCACGCGCAAACAAACGCTCCGCGATCCTCAGACTAACTGCAGCCAGATAGCTCCGCGTTGACGCCCGCAGAGCTAATTACGACGAACGCCTTCCCTGTGCGTCTCGCGTCGAGAACCAGGCCGCCGCTGCCCCAGCAAGAGAAAGCAGCGGGGGTGTTCCCGCGTTTCGTCACTTCCGAACTTGTTTTAGCTCCATTCGGCCGAGCGAGCGGCGCGCCGGGCCGAGTACGCTCTTTTCTCTCGGCGCCGGCTTTCATTTATTTTTCCTTCGCTTCTTCCCGGCGGCGGCACTAGACTGCAGCGATGATCCCGGTTTCCTGTTCCGGGGAAACCCCGGGCTTCCCGTTCCCCACGGGCTGTGCGCGCCCGGCAGACTGCGTCCTGTCTGGCGGCGGTGTCTTCCCTTAGCGAGCGAGCGCGCACGGCGCCCCCCCCCCCCCCGTTGCTTCCTTTTCTGTGCCTGCACTTGTTTTTGTTTCCTCACTCCTCTTTTATTGCGTCTTATTTACCTCCTCCTGCCCGGCGTCTGCCGACCCCCACCCCTCTTGCTTCTTTTCCCTCACTGTTTTTCTTCTGTTTCATTTCTTCCGTTCGGCCACTCTTTTCCTGGCCTTGCCTTTTATGTGCTCATCTTTTTATATACATAGCCTGCGTTCATTGGTCTCTTCTTACTTTTTCTTCTTCTCCCAGAGCCCTCATCACACCTCCCGACACCCTTTTTTTCTTCCGCTCCCTTTCTGCATCCCTCTTCTCTCCCAATATTTTTTTTTCTTCCCTATAGTACGCTAGAGCACCGTCTCGCTTTCCGAAGCACGCACGCTTAGTCCTCTCGTCTTTTCCTTTCCCCCGCGCCCTCGTTGCACTGACAACCCACCCACCCCCCCTTTTTATTTCTGCCTTTTCTTCTCACCTATTTGCGGGTTTCGTTGTTATTCTCGGTTTCCTTCCCCGCGTCGGTCGGGAGGGCGATGGAAGCCGCACGAGCGTCGCTCGGCTGCGACGCCGAGGCGAGCTCGAAGCCTCTCGAACGCCAGCGGCTGCGGCGGCGAGACGGCAAGTACCACGAGGACACCGGAGACCGAGCATCGAGTGCGGCAACAAGAGCTGGAAGCCGCGTCTGTCGCGAACCCGGCTGCGAAGGATAAGAAAGTAAAGTGCAGGGGACAGACAGAGGAGCCAAAAGGAATGCCGCGTCCCGGCCGACTTCTTGAGGGCACCGTTTTACGAAATGTACGGCGCGCGATGTTTACATTGGGTGGGAAAAGGAAGGAACGAATAAGAATGGCGGGCACAGAAATTAAGCAGCGGCAGCTTGCGAGCATTTGCTTGTTTATAATAAGCGTTTGTATCAGTGACAAAGAGAGAAAGGGAGGGAAGGCTGGGAGGTTAAACAGGTGAGTGTTTCCTGTTTGTCACCGTGCCATGCGGCAAGAAGAATTGTTTAAAAAGAGGGCATATACATGTGTATACATACATATGGACGCCGGGTGACCGACGGAAACGTTAGTAATCGTATTGTTGTTGTCAAACATGTGAATATTCTACCATAATTATTTATTATTTCTCCGAACTCAGAGGGGAGCGTATATATATATATATATATATATATATATATATATATATATATATATATATATATATATAGGTCATTTCATATAAGTGTACTCGGTGTTTTGTCGACCCTCTCCGATTCTGCTGAAAAGATTCATACTGGTTTACCGCTATTTTACCTCCAATGTGGAATGTAATTATTCAAGCGTTTCCTTTTTTCTGAAAAAAAAATTTCTAATGCTGTGAGGACGCTTGGAAAGTTGCGCACACAAGTGAAAGTATGGCAGAAAAATTTCTACAAAATTACTGCTTTGATATGTTACTACGAATATTTTTTTATATAATCATCATACGGTACTCTTTCATGACTATTGTTGTTTATTACTTTTTCTCTTAATTGACATAATTTTTAGTCATAAAGAAAATCCGACAACTGCCCCTTGTTTAATATTTTTATTAAGAAAACCAACCTTTCCATGAGGAATATATTCGCGATATTGGCTTGGTATCTGTATATACTAGATGATAAAAATACTCTGAGAGGAAATAAAACCTAAACTTTCGGTTAAGGTCATCGCAAAAATGACGTTCTGACTCAATGTGTGGCTTCATTTTGACAATGTGCCGGTCTAATTAAAAATATAGTTTAGCCAGCATTGCATAATATGCTTTACTGCCTATTTATGTAGAAAGTTTCAAAAGATTATGTTTTGTTTCCAGCGTGAAAAAAAATGTTGAACTGCACAATCACAAGGTTGCGCGGAGCATCTCTTTGTTTCGGCTTCACTGCACAGCACGTCGGTCGCAGTTTCAGCCCGGCTCATTTTACGTGCTCCTTCCTTTTCTTTTTGAAGACAAGGTCTTCTTTGGCGACTTCAGATTGATTTCGAGTTCGTGGGGTGTGAGTTTCTGGCCATTATCATGTTGTAAATTAGATGATTTCAGCCCTCCTAGTGGACGTAGGAGAAGAAAATGGGCCTCTAAGTTAAGCGTGGTACGAAAAACACGCACGAAGTTAGCGTGGAACTATGCACGGTGAAGTAATAACGCGTAATTGTTAATGAGCACGTGCTGGTGGGCTAGTTGGTTATACGTGATTACAAGGAAGGCGCCAAATAAAACTGTCGTCTGTTGTTTTATTTGGCGCCTTCTTTGTAATCGCGTAATTGTTACAGAATACGGCGAAATACATTAAATCCACGTGTCCCCGTTCACACAGCGCGCGAAAGAACAGGAACCGGAACTGTGGTTTTATTCAACAAACAGGCGATTTTTGGCGTTCTGCTAAACGTAACACAACGAAAAAGGCCACTGGCCCGCTGGATACCGAGAAATGTCTGCGAAGTGGCCGTAAATGTGGGGTTGGAATATGTCTTCGTATTGTAAACGCGTCCCGCGAACCACCGAGGTTGGGCAAGTGACGTTAAGACGACGAGAGGAGCGTACATTACGGGCAGACTATTGTTGTGTCGTCTGCTACTCTTCTTCAATATTCCGGGCAAAGCTACAGCTGGCGCAGAAGCAAACCGGCGTCCACATTTACAGTTTCTTTCCGATGGTCCACGAGTGAAGAAAATGTGTGAAATCGACGGAGTGGAGGACAGTTCTGGTGCGCCTTCGGTTTCTGAGAATTCAGGTGCATGGATTTGCGTAATAATTGACGGCATGTTTAAACTACACGATGTCTTTTGTTCACGTATTTCCTCTCCAAGACAAGGGGTGATTTTTACACCACTGTGTTGCCGGACTCACATAAAGATTCTAGCCTTACATTCGTAGGACGACGAAAAAACGTGGGTGTAAAGTACACTAACGTTTCTTGGTCTTCTTGCGTGACACATGTGGCTTATGTCAGTTAAACTTTCCGGTGTTGCATACTCCAGGGTAGCGTATCGTACTGCTGCCGAGAAGTAGCGACGCCTGCCTATCGAAGCTCGACCGACTTTACTGTTGGGTAGCGTGGCGTTGTCGGCGGGCTGCAGGTATCCGGTAGACCATGGCGACCAAGCAAGGGCGAGACGATTTCTAATGCGAAATTTGCACGGTTTATTCAAAGATAGATGAAAGAAAATGAGAAGAGAATGAAGGGATCAAAAGTACATTTCGGAGCCCCTTAAGTAGGCTCTCTACAATCGTGGGCGGGATCTTGCTTCTGTGGACGTCACGTGACCGGCACAGAAAGAGGGCCCCTCCTCCTCTGGTTATACGAGCCTGCTGAAAGGAGGAGGTCGTCACGCCTCCTGGAATTGTAGATGCCTGTCCATCTCTTCTGCGCGTTGCAGTTTCGTGGAAGTTCTCCTCTAGGTCCAATTCGAGGAAAGGGCCTCTCTAAACTCGCACGCGCACGCGCACGCACGCACGCACGCACACACACACACACACACACACACACACACACACAAACACACACACACACACACACACACACACACACACACACACACACACGCACGCACGCACACGCACGCACACGCACGCACACACACGCACACACACGCACACACACACGCACACAAGAGGCCTGTACACTGCGGGGATTCCGGCAAACAGGCAGACACTCGAAACGGTCATGGCGAATTAGGAAGTCACGCCTCATTTCGACGATGCAGGGTGAGAGATGGTCGGTTGAAATTCCTTTCAACACGTGGTGCCAGACGCCAACCCTAACACCGGCATATACGCGCCAACATATAATTCAATGGCACGTGTTCCTCGCAATATTATGTCTTACGCTTTATTTTCGGGCAATGGAACCCAATATGTCAAAACTGGACAAATCAAACATTGGCTACCCAAAATCACATTCTTTGGGGGTGCGGGGGCTTACTGCCTCCCAGGTCGCTCCTGCCAGCTCCCTCACAACAGATGTGGGAGGTGCTGCTGCGAACACCGAATCAAAGGCTACAACAAGCCCTCGTTGCCTGCGTCGTTCCTCGTGAGTGGCGATTCTAGGACTCGGGCCTGCCAGATTACCTGAGCAGAATTTTAGTAAAGTTGTGACCACCACCACGCTTTATTTTCACGTGATGAATTACCACACTGTTCTCTTAGGCGGAATGGGTGCCACAGGAGAATCTACGTGAAAAGTCAGTACATCAGTAGTGCCAAAGAACTGAGCGAACTTGATCGCCGGCTTTCGATTCTGCGTTTACAGTGCACACTGGATGATAGAGTATGTGGCCATCATCACCACCTCTACGTAAAGAAGTACACATCGCACGGAGCATCCAAATGGTGCCCGAACCCGTTTCTTGCACACATCAAGATGATCATCCGTGATATACGCTCCTGACAGTGGAGTTTCCCGGCGACGGCCGCGCCACCTGTAGCGTCGAAAGCGCAACTCTGGTACTGATCAAACTTCAGTCGACGGCGTAGTGGCTCACGTGTTGTTGTTATGACCGCGTGTGATTTGAAACTTCTGAACCACGTGCGCCACCGTCCTGCGGGTAAATGTTCTCATACCGCTGCTTTACGTTGGCAAATGTGCAAGACATCTAAAACAGCCCAGGAAGAAAAGCGTGGGGACGGCGGTACTGCTGCGTCAAAGGCTGTAACGGCCGTGCAGGGCTGCCTGCTCTCCGACTCCAGATTTCCTGGCCGGCCGTCGTTTTGTGCTCGCGCTTCCTTCCTGGAGGATCGCACTAGAAAGTATTGTAGTCAGTAGACTGGAAGTTTTTGGTCAAGAAAGAGTCTTGCCGGGCAGCCGACTTACATATTTTTGCAAATTGTCCATTTCTTTAAAGCTATTTATTTTGCTGTATACGAGGCGTACTGCGTGGTGGCTGCAGGTGTTCTGGCTTGCGTGAGTCGCTCAGCACTTCACGCTGTATAGCTCTGCTTCGGTTCAGGTTGCCGGATACGGTCACCCGAGTCTTGGCGGCAGGAGTGACCCAAGCTTGGTCGTGCCGGTGCCTCGGCAGTTGTAAACAAAGTACTGCGGTTGCTTGTCTAATAGCAGTCTAATAAAAATTTTCTGCAAGTTGTTTACAAGAGCCTTCTAGTAATTTTAAAAGATATGGCGCCTATCATCCCTGGCCAAAGAGGCTTTGCAAGCGTGTCAAAGCAGCACCACGGAAGGACACGTTTTGTCTACGACACGGGTCTACGGTAACTCAAATGGTTGGATAAGAACACCTACGGTTTAATTTGTAGCAATTGCTACGAACAGGTGGATGTCTGATTTTCCCTTCTTTAATTACTTATCTCCACCTTGCGGGTTTCCGCAGAACTATTACGTCAAACTCTTGCCTTTACTTCGTGTCGTCGACTAATTCGACTTCGCCCTGTCATCTGCTAGCCGCCTGGTTAGCTCAAATGGTAGAGCGGCGGCCCCGGAAAGGCGGTGGTCCCGGGTTCGAGTCCCGGACCAGGACGAATTTTTCTTCAACTTTGAGGCTTTTCTTTCGAGGAACCCGTTTAGGTTTCCTTTGTAGCACGAGCGGGTGGATGTCTGATTTTTCCTTATTTACCTACGCCTAACGCTTAGTAAGTTAAGCCATGCACACTCAATTGAGCTGCTTGATCAAAGCATAATATGATAGTTGAGTGTACTCAGGCGACAGATACGCTGCAGTTGTGTTTGCCTTAGTGGAAGTGACACTTCTCATGATTCAGTTCTCATGAGATGACTAATAAAAAATCGGGCCCCTCAGTTAACCCCCTTTTTTCTTGTTTACTTCGCCAGCACAGTCACACCGGCGACTTATTTTACACTGTGAACGTGCCCGGCAGCGTAGAACTTTTCCCCTCTACGACGAATTGCAGGGCGTATCCAACTGGCTAATTTTAAGATTGGTCTGAAACCACACAGCAAACCTTGCGCCATTTGCTCGTTTCAAAACAAGCACGAACAAGCGATCACGTTGGCAGATCCGCGTGGGCAGCGTGAGTAGCGCGGTCCGTCAGTGTCGGTTTTGACGGAAGGTGCCGCAAGAGACGCTGACGATCGCTGCTCGGTCGCGCCGCCTGGGCAGTGTCAGGAGCGTATAGATATCTTTGTCAGATTCGCACCCATGTTTGCATCTCATTCCAGGAGCTAGATTGTGTCAAGCTTGCATGCACCGGTGCTATCAAGTGGAGAAGAGAGGTTCTTCTTGCACTTCAGTACCTAAGGGTGTCGGCCCTTCCGGTAGTCACACATGTCGTAGGCGGGAATTGGTTGAGTTCCACAGCAGTGCAGACATCCGCCAGCAGAAAAATCGATGAAGAAAGCCCAACGTATCGTGTAACAGACGAAGGCCCGAGCCACAAAACCGCTGTACAGAGATAAGTGCGAACCTTTCCTGCACCCAGTCAGACTGCAAGGACAAAGAGACAATGCATCTATCTTATACATAGCGATTATGTGACTTTAATGGAAAATGTAAGAATAAAATTTCACGCCGAAGAAAAGCGTGAAAAGGATAGACCTTTTACCTTAGCTCCAGTGTCTTGGTCTCGAAAGAAAGTTGTGGACTATTTTGGAGCCTCGCAATGACAAGCCGGCAGCAGTCAAATTGAGAACTGAACATGGAATCCTCAGCACCGCACCAAAAAAGAAAGACCACCCGATCAGTGAGAGCATGAATACTTTGATAAAGGACTTTTATGAAAATGATAGCGTTTCATATTGTCTCCCGCGGAAGAAAGATTTAATAGCATGCCGACAAAAGTGACTGTTGCTTTTAAATTTAAAGCTGTATGCAGAGCGATAAAGGATTCATAACGTCAAGTGTGGATTTTCAATGTTTGCAAGTTTGCGACCGTCAAACTGCGTGGTAGCATGGGCAAGTGGCGCACACTCCATTTGCGTCTGCAAAGATCACCAAAATATTAAGTTAATGACCCACAGTTCCGGATTAAAGAAGTCCCCGCAAGAACTGTTGGCAACAAGTGTATGTGAAGCAGGAAACTAAGATTGCATGCATGGGAGGTGCCATGCCTGCCTCGGTACAGATAACGCCGAAACGGCGCTCCGTAAAAATCCACTTGGGGGCGTGCTCCACCACTGGAAAAGCTGGCGCCACCGTTGGCGTGACGTGGCATGAGGGATCACTTGGACGCAGCGGCCGCGTCGGCTGCTTCGGACGTGCCGAAGCGAGCTGAAAACAAAAGTTTAAAGTCCCACCTGCGCTGCGGTTCTGATTAAGCGGTGAGGCTTTCCCGCCTTGGGTGTCTGCTTGACAACATTTGAAATCACTATAATATGTAGTGGCTGCCTTTGGAGGCGTGCAGCATGGTAGGCTACTGCTCGGTGCCGCAGTGCCGGACGTACGCAACGGAGCCCGGTGTCAGCCTTATTCACACGTAGCCGCAGGACAAGAAGCTGCGTGAAGCTTGGCTCGCCAAACTTACACCGGCAGACAGCCATCGGCTACAAGTTTTGTAGGGGTGGAGCTCGCCCCAATCGCATAGATATAGGGTCGGCGAGGCTGGCTGGAGCGTTCCAGGCGACATATAAGCGCGCCGTACATGAATACAGCTAGTGTCACAGTTTGCGTCATGGTCGCAAATCATCTTAATGTTGACGTCTTTAGAGACCGAATGGTGCATGGTGTGACCTATGCCTGTTCCATGGATGCGACTTGTCAGGCACTGTTGATCTCGGTCCACTTGTCGCAACTGGCAAACATGTGCTGCCTCTCGCTCAAATGTTGGTTGGACGAGCTTGCTGGAAAATGGTCCGTGTCCTTTATGTCGTATTGTGCAGCGTCAACGTTGACGTCTTTGGCGTAGAACAAGTCTTGATCGCTTCCAGAGTCGTCCTCGACGAAGTTCCTTTTTGCGAAAAAGTCGTATTCGTTGAGTTTGCTATGTGTTGAGTGGGCTTGCGCGTTGCAGTCTTACTTGTGTCACATCTGTGCTTTCGGCGACGCTCTTCGTCGCCGTGATCCCTGAAGTTGTTCTTGGAGTTGTTGGTGTTGATCTTTGTGACGATGTTACGACAGCTGTTGAAGTAGTGTATCTATCAGAATATGCCTTCGATTTCTTTCACAAACTGACGTGGGGATCTAAGGGTAGGAAGTACACTGCAGCTTTTTGTGAGACTTGTGCGGTAGCCAGCGCATTGTGCCAGGTTTCACAGAAGGCTCTTCTGAGGCTGCGGTGACGTCATTCAGAATGCACGCTTCTGTCATTTGGCAGTGCACGATGCTGCTTCTGAAGCTGCTGCGATGATGCTTCAGTGCGAAGCTTCTGAAGTGGCAACGGCGTGTTGACGTGTAGTGTGCAGAAGAAAGCTTAAGAGTCGCGAAGCAGCTTGATCTCCAGGTGTATATGGCTCAAAACTGTCTTCACTTTGAAAGGTAGGTGCGTTGGTGCTGGTACTTGTATTCTGATTTCGTCTTGCGTGCGAAGCTTCTGAAGTGGCAATGGCTTGTTGACGTGTAGTGTGCAGAAGAAGCTTGAGAGTCGCGAAGCAGCTTGATCTCCAGGTGTATGTGGCTCAAAACTGTCTTCGCTCTGAAAGGTAGGTGCGTTGGTGCTGGTACTTGTATGCTGATTTCATCTTTGCCGTAAGCAAGTTGGCTTGCTTTCACCAGAAGAACTGATTGTTATGGTAATTTCTCTATTCCTGTTGCTCAAAGAAGAATAGCGCAAACTAACAGGGACAAGAGAGAAAACACGGGAAAGCGCAGACTAGCATTAATGGTTTATGTTGAAAGACACGCCAAATGCATCATCATCATCATCAGCCTGGTTACGCCCACTGCAGGGCAAAGGCCTCTCCCATACTTCTCCAACAACCCCGGTCATGTACTAATTGTGGCCATGCCATGCCTGCAAACTTCTTAATCTCATCCGCCCACCTAACTTTCTGCCGCCCCCTGCTATGCTTTCCTTCCCTTGGAATCCAGTCCGTAACCCTTAAAGACCATCGGTTATCTTCCCTCCTCATTACATGTACTGCCCATGCCCCCCCCCCGTTTCTTTTTCTTGATTTCAACTAAAATGTCATTAACTCGCGTTTGTTCCATCACCCAATCTGCTCTTTTCTTATCCCTTAACGTTACACCCATCATTCTTCTTCCCATAGCTCGTTGCGTCGTCCTCAATTTAAGTAGAACCCTCTTCGTAAGCCTCCAGCTTTCTGCCCTGTACGTGAGTACTGGTTATACGCAGCTGTTATACACTTTTCTCTTGAGGGATAATGGCAACCAGCTGTTCATGATCTGAGAATGCCTGCCAAACGCACCCCAGCCCATTCTTACTCTTCTGATTATTTCAGACTCGTGATCCGGATCCGCAGTCACTACCTGCCCTAAGTAGATGTATTCCGTTACCACTTCTAGTGCTTCGCTACCTATCGTAAACTGCTATTCTCTTCTGAGACTGTTAAACATTACTTTAGTTTTCTGCAGGTTAATTTTTAGACCCACTCTTCTGCTTTGCCTTTCCAGATCAGTGAGCATGCATTGCAATTGGTCCCCTGAGTTACTAAGCAAGGCAATATCATCAGCCAATCGCAAGTTACTAAGGTATTCTCTATTAACTTCTATCCCCAATTCTTCCCAATCCAGGTCTCTGAATACCTCCTGTAAACACGCTGTGAATAGCATTGGAGAGATCGTATCTCCCTGCCTGACGCCTTTCTTTATTGGGATTTTGTTGCTTGCTTTATGGAGGACTACGGTGGCTGTGGAGCCGCTATAGATATCTTTCAGTATTTTTACATACGGCTCGTGTACACCCTGATTCCGTAATGCGTCCATGACTGCTGAGGTTTCGACTGAATCAAACGCTTTCTCGTAATTAATGAAAGCTATATATAACGGTTGGTTATATTCCACACATTTCTCTATCACCTGATTGATAGTGTGGATATGGTCTATTGTTGAGTAGCCTTTACAGAATCCTGCCTGGTCCTTTGGCCAAATATATCATCATCATCATCATCATCATCATCATCATCATCATCATCATCATCAGCCTGGTTACGCCCACTGCAGGGCAAAGGCCTCTCCCATACTTCTCCAACAATCCCGGTCATGTACTAATTGTGGCCATGCCATGCCTGCAAACTTCTTAATCTCATCCGCCCACCTAACTTTCTGCCGCCCCCTGCTACGCTTCCCTTCCCTTGGGATCCAGTCCGTAACCCTTAATGACCATCGGTTATCTTCCCTCCTCATTACATGTCCTGCCCATGCCCTTTTCTTTTTCTTGATTTCAACTAAGATGTCATTAACTCGTGTTTGTTCCCTCACCCAATCTGCTCTTTTCTTATCCCTTAACGTTACACCTATCATTCTTCTTTCCGTAGCTCGTTGCGCCGTCCTCAATTTGAGTAGAACCCTTTTCGTAAGCCTCCAGGTTTCTGCCCCGTAGGTGAGTACTGGTAAGACACAGCTATTATATACTTTTCTCTTGAGGGATAATGGCAACCTGCTGTTCATGATGTGAGAATGCCTGCCAAACGCACCCCAGCCCATTCTTATTCTTCTGAATATTTCCGTCTCATGATCCGGATCCGCCGGCACTACCTGCCCTAAGTAGATGTATTCCCTTACGACTTCCAGTGCTTCGCTGCCTATTGTAAATTGCTGTTCTCTTCCGAGACTGTTAAGCATTACTTTAGTTTTCTGCAGATTAATTTTTAGACCCACTCTTCTGCTTTGCCTCTCCAGGTCAGTGAGCATGCATTGCAATTGGTCCCCTGAGTTACTAAGCAAGGCAATATCATCAGCGAATCGCAAGTTACTAAGGTATTCTCCATTAACTTTTATTCCCAATTCTTCCCAATCCAGGTCTCTGAATACCTCCTGTAAACACGTTGTGAATAGCATTGGAGATATCGTATCTCCCTGCCTGACGCCTTTCTTTATTGGGATTTTGTTGCTTGCTTTATGGAGGACTACGGTGGCTGTGGAGCCGCTATAGATATCTTTCAGTATTTTTACATACGGCTCGTCTACACCCTGATTCCGTAATGCCTCTATGACTGCTGAGGTTTCGACAGAATCAAACGCTTTCTCGTAATCAATGAAAGCTATATATAAGGGTTGGTTATATTCCGCACATTTCTCTATCACCTGATTGATAGTGTGAATATGATCTATTGTTGAGTAGCCTTTACGGAATCCTGCCTGGTCCTTTGCTTGACAGAAGTCTAAGGTGTTCCTGATTCTATTTGCGATTACCTTAGTAAATAGTTTGTAGGCAACGGACAGTAAGCTGATCGGTCTATAATTTTTCAAGTCTTTGGCGTCCACTTTCTTATGGTTTAGGATTATGTTAGCGTTCATCCAAGATTCCGGTACGCTCGAGGTCATGAGGCATTGCGTATACAGGGTAGCCAGTTTCTCTAGAACAATCTGTCCACCATCCTTCAACAAATCTGTTGTTACCTGATCCTCCCCAGCTGCCTTCCCCCTTTGCATATCTCCCAAGGCTTTCTTTACTTCTTCCTACTCCTACTCTCCTACCTACTCCAAATATATACCCTGGCATAAACGCGTGTGGCGCCTGAAAGATTAGTGGTCAAATAATGAATGTCTAGTTCGCGCAGACTCACTGATGGTCTCACCACGCACATGCCACCGGACTTATGAATAAAGAATGCTTCAGCAACCTCCCTCGCTATACTATCTCTGTGTCTTGACAGCACCTTGGTTTCTTTTAGCAATGGTCTGCACTTGCATTTTTTGCAATGTAGGCACAGATTAGACGATGGCTGCCAGTGTTGCTCATACAGAAGTTTGTGTGCATGCAGCCAGGATTTCCTGGTGATTGATCGCTGGATGATGTCGCAGCGGATGTGGCTTGACCATGTTCTTTCAAAGAAAGATTGTATCTCTGCGGTGTCGTGACGTCGTGCTCAATCGTGTGAAACATGCACTGCGGCCTTATATTCACAGAAAAGCCGTGTCTCTTGAAAATGCGTAGTGGCCCGCGCATTCGAGACGAGCGATGGAATGCGTCATAAGCTTCAACGACGACATGAGCACTGCAGCGTGCTGAAGACGAACATATTGTTGAATGATGTGCGGTTGTGAAACCTGGTTCAACGTTGGGTTTCGAAAGAACGAATGCGCGTGCATATCGCTTAGTGCGCAGTAGCTTTGCTTCCATTGGGAATGTGAAGTTCATGCTAGGCGTGCGATTACGCGTGTTCTTTCCGGGGCAATCACGACAAGGGAAACTAGACGATGATCTTCTAATATGAGCCCACTCAGCACTGGAACATTGCGACTTTGTGTGACTGCGTTGACGTACATCAAATGCCTACTGCTGGTGAATAATACAGGGTCTCCGTTGTATGCTTTGAAGCGATTTACCATTTCATCTTAGATTTTTTCCATGACTCGTTGTTATAAAATGCGTGTTAGGTAGAAGCGAACTGCCCCACCGGTGAAGTATTTATTGAAGTTGGCGACTATATCCCATTCCGACCATGACGCAGCGGTTTCGTGGAGCGAGAGAGGCAGAAGCAGTCTTCCGCGTGCCCGTTGTCCACTCATCCGGCGTACTTGGGCATGTCCAAGGCTTCCGGTTACGCGGTCATGATGCTGGTCGGTGTCGGTGACTATGCCTCCATGCCACAGCGCGACGTGAAAGATTTACATATTGATATGTGACCGGTGAGGCAGATGCAAGATCTTTATCCCGCCGACTTAGGTGACGCCAGCAGGAGGTTGCGGGCGTGATGGTGATGATGACCTTGATGTCCTTGGCGCATATCCACTCACGGGGATTGGCCAAGAGTGGGGCAGACTTTACATATGTGTCCAGGTAATAAATTTATAAATCTATAATTTTGATGAATAAATGAAAGCGAGGAAAGTTCAAAACGATTCAGTAGACTGTCATTCAATCAAAAAGAAAGAAAACTATGTGTAATATAAATGAGGCAATAAAGGGGGAATTAAAAGAATAATACGGTCAATAATGAAATCAGTTTGATTCAGTAATGAATTTTTCTAAGGCGATGCATACATTTCTGTGTGAGTGCCCAAGCACAGACCCTCCGAAAGACAGCAGTACCGGAGTGTTCAATGGCAGGTCGGGTTGTCACACTATAATTTGCAATGTCATTTTTCTCAGGGAGGAGAAACGCCGATATTCCAGTAAGTAGCGTTCAATAGTTTCTAATGATTGTAGCAAACACACTAGCACGAACACTAGCTTTATTCTTCGTCTTCCTTGCCTTCCACCCACTGTCCATCTGTACACCGTTATTATATATATATATATATATATATATATATAACGGGAAGGGCGTTCACTCAGGAGCAGTTTAAACTATGAATTTGGGAAGTAAAAGGACGAGGAATGCACTACGCGGATAATTGTGCGTTGTTGTGAAATATGCATTTAAGGCGAATTCTCGGTGAACAAGAGTTGGCACAGCAAGGTCGTATACGTGCTGAGAGGACTTCACAACGCCATACTGTCAGGCAAAAGTTCTCTTTACAGGCACAAAAAAAAAGCTTGTTACGTTTCACTTCTACAACGCGGGTTACTCGAAAGCGTATCAGTGCTATTCCTTTTTTGTGCATTGAACGTAGAACGTTTTAAAAATGCGTGTAACTGCGGCGGTTTTCTTTTTTCGATGTTTATAAGGTGTAAAGTGCCACTGGGAAAAATGCTAAGACATTGTAAAGAAAGCAATTTCGTAATGTTCTAGTCACACTATTTATTTTCCCCTTCTTCCTATTCTGGTGTCTCCTGGGCGCTCCAGGCTGGCACCTTTTGCCGGACTTGTTCAGCTCGCCCCCGGCGCTTGGTGACGACTTAGCCCCGGTATTCAGAAATGCATCTTCATTTGAAGCCCATGCTTGACTAGGGTCGGTCGACTCGCTCTCGGCCTGCCGCCGCTTGCGTCGCTGCTCCCTCTTTCTCGCTCGGCTCGGCCTCTCGATCACGAGACGAACATGGTATGTGTATTGGCCTCGAGCTCCACCACTGGAAAAGCTGGCGCCACCGTCGGCGTGACGTGCTAGGAGGGATCACGTGGACATAGCGGCCGCGTCGGCTGCTTCGGGCGCGCCGAAGCGAGCTGAAAACGAGAGTTTAAATTCTCTCGTACGCTGCGGTCCTCATTTAGTGGCGAGATTTTCCCGATTCGAGTGTCTTCTTTACAACGCTTGAAAGCACTACAATAGGTAGTGGCTGCCTTCGAAGGTGCGTAACATGGTAGGCTACTGCTCGGTGCCGCAGGGCCGGACGCACTTAATGGAGGCCGGTGTCAGCCTTATTCACACGTAGCCGCAGGACAAGAAGCTGCGTGAAGCTTGGCTCGCGAAACATAAAACCGGCAAACAGTCATCGGCTACAACTCGGGTATGCAGGAAGCGCAGACGCGAGGAAGATTTCTGCTACGGCGCCCGGTCTGCGATGTTCTGAAAACGCGCACTGAGACGCTCGCCCGAGTCCGCTGCCCGACTAATGTCATGATGGTTTGGTCTATGGACTTGTCGATGCTATAAATACTGGCAAGTTCAGTGGAGTGGAAAGGCAGCGGTAATTAGCACATTTAAAAAAAGCATGGCATATGGTCATGTTTGTGCTATGAATTAATGCACTGGATTACAAAAAAGGAGCAGCGGGAAATTGCACGCTGAGAACACCGATAAACATACAGTGCGACGCAACTCGAGAAGTAATAATGAAAGGTCAAAGAATTTGGAAGAAAAAAAGATTGAATCGTCGCTACCGCACGAAGTCTCTACAATGAAATTATTTTTGAACAGCTCTGATAGCGCCCACGCAACGATGGTTGCTTGTATACTGTCAAATGCTCATATTCTGCGGCCTAAAGCTCATGGCACGGTGCGAAAACGCGCGCGCGGAGAAAGCGAAACACTGCGCGGGCAAGCATGCAGACGCGCAGTCGGTCGCTGCGAATCTGCGCGATCGCTGCATTGAGGCTTCATTCTATTACGCTCCATTTAGTTATACAAACACTATAAGAACATATTTCGGATAGTTTGCTCTCAGCGTTTAGCTACCTTTCACGCAAGAAGCCGGTTCGGGAGACTCCATCGCGGCGACCGCGCGCAGTGGCGTTCACTGTACGTATTCGGTAAAGAGATAGCGTCTGTAAACGATTGTGTGCTTTCAGCTTGCCCAAGGTTATTATTTAGACAGTAAGAAACTTCTCTCATTTCGAAAGTACTTACAGAAATGTTCGGGAGAGCTCGCGCGTGGTGTTTTCAGTGAGCGCTGACAGCAAAACCTATGAGGAGCGTGCCGCGTGATCCCTCATACTACGCCAGCGAGGCGCTTCCGATAGATGGCGACTCCGTAACTCCTCGCCGCCAATAGCGCACACAGAACCCGTAGCAACTGCCAGAGGAGGTCAACCTAAAACCCCTCTGATAGAGGAGCATTAGGTAAACCGAGCGCGCCTACGCCTACCTTCCTCCAACGCGACGCTTCGCCTCCTTTCTCCCTCTCCGCTTTGCTCAACACCACTTAGATTTTCCTCTAGGTGGCGTTGCTTTGCCGCGTACTCCAAAACCCCTCTATTCCGGAAAGTAGCGACACTCCCCGCCTCTCGCGCACTTGTAACCTCAATTATCCGCAGATTTCGCTCTCCCAAAGGCTGGCGCGTTGCGCACGGCACGATATTCGGGCTAGCGCCCGCCGGGCGCCGCAGATGAATGAACGCGCTTCCTTCTTGTTTCCCCTGTTTGAAGCATTATTGTGGAATTCATCGCATAATGACACTGATACGGCTATGGCGAACTTCCGTTAGGTCGTGCTGACGAATATTTTCGAAAATAGACTCCGAAATAAACTTGCAGAAGAGCTCTAAAAGAATGGCTATCGTTCAGCGGCTGGCTTTCCATGACCGTGCCGCTTTGGCCATCCATGGCTCGGCGGAGTACAGTATGCGGAAATTTTAAGCAGTGCAGACCATTCATGCGTTCATTTCAAGCGCGTGGCCTTAAAAAACACTTAAGAAAAATAAGCAAGAATACAAATGATGGTTTTTTACAGTAAATCCATCTTTGTCGAGGGCACCGAAAGCACTTGAGCCAATGCCACTATGCTAGACTTATTCTGGGCTTGCGTGAAGAGTCAATAAAGGAAAGAACGCACGCGCTTGAACTTCGCTTACGTCGCTTCACAATAAAGCGACAGCATGCAACATGTACATTTCAGCAAAACTAAGGGGTCAAACGCAATGCGCCTAGCTCGTATTTTGTGACAAGCCACGAATAAAATTAAACGGCGTTGGGCTTCAATTTTTTCTTCCCATAAGTTTGCAATATCTTCGGCTCGAATTGATATAGGCCGCAAAACGGAGCTGAAACGTGTTAGCGCTTTCCGAGTACATTCGAGGAAAGAAAACTCAGCGCATTTCTATTTAATTACATCGTCCCATAAGAACGGCGCACGTATGGAGCAGTTTTTATTGTACATATGTCCAAAGACGTTAGTGATCTACTCTGTAACATCACCATCAAAAAAAATGCTCGCACGAAAAAAAAAATATCTTTTTGCTGCACAGAGACACACATAAACATACAAAGAGCAAAAAGTGTCACGCTTCCATGGCTTCCCAAGTGCTATACACAAAAGTTATGAAGGAAAACTAGGCACATGATTATTTAAGTGAACGCTGAGTCACAGGTACAACATCCTAACGGATATCTGGTTTAAAAATATTGTGAACGCGAAAAAAAAAAGAAAACACTGCACCATGACGCGAACAGCTAGAAAAAAAAAAAATAGCGACAAGTTTTACACGCGCTAAATGTGCAGTGCTGCACCGTGATGAATTTAACAAAGAATCTAGCTTGCAAGAATTATAAAAATATTCGTGCAAGCTTGCATACAAGTGTTAAGTACAGGACTTCATCAACGAGTCTGGCTTGCAGAAATTATAAAAATCCTCGTGCAACTTTGCCTACAAGTAATAGGAGTACAGGGCTTGCCTCGCAAAAAAACGGCTTGTTTCGAACGTGCGAAGTTCTTTTCTTCCCATGTTCTGGAGCCAATGTTTTTGCCGCACGAAGTCTTGTTTGCCTCCGAGGGTTGCAAACAATGCTACTTCTTTTTCCCGCCGGCTGCTGCATTGAAAAGCGCAGCAGCCAGGCATTGTTCCGGCAAACGAAGCTTACCTAACTTTCAGTACTTGCGAGACGCACCTGCGCCGTTGCAGCGCGATCCACATGTGGCCCACGAATGGCTGCCGGAAAAAAAAAAGTTAAAGATAGCTAAAACAAGTTTCATGACGTCTCCTACGTGAGGATTAGCTGATAGGGTGGTTTCGCGCGCTGCAGCCAATCAGGGGGTGGTAAACGCTTCTCTCTAAGTAAAAGAATTTAGTAATTTCGTTGTGCGTGATAGGAGCGTGTCTGTGACCGGGGAGAGAGTCGCCCGATCCGAGAACAGCGCGATCGGTAAAGCCACGCGCAGCCTCGTGGGAGAGTTTTAGAAGAAGCCCCTCGATCGCCCCGACGTGGGCAGGGAACCAAGGGATGGAGTGTGTGGAAGTGTCGCCGTGTTTGGCGCCTTTCAGAATTTGAACTACCTTCCGGGCCGCTCGGCCTTTCTGGAAGGCCCTGATGGCCGCTTTCGAATGCACCCTGTCTCTCTGACCGTCTTGCATGCTGAGTGCAATGGCCACTTGCTCGACCACCTCGGGTCCGTCGTCCCGACAGAGGCACAGTTGATGACTTTGCCCAGCGTGTCCACGACGGAAACCTCAAAAGCCTTGCCGTCTCGGTAGGCGGCGACGTCCACATGACTGTCTGCACCTCACGCCGCGTTTTCCAGACCATCGGGGGTATGAACCACTTAAGGCTTTCGCCTTAATAAAGAACAAGCTTAAAACAAGCATTCGAACCATCAATAAAGCATTGCATACCCCCCTCGGAAGTACGCTACGGCCGAGGATGCTCGCCAGGCGAGAAACGAGGTGCGACGTGAGTAGCGGCGGCAGCAAGGTGTTCGAGCGCGAGTGCTGCTTTCCCCTAGCGAGAGGATGCAATGTAAAGTCAAAGAGAAACGTCATTGGCGCGAGTCTGACCCGGCTATGCAAGCGCACGAAGCCGCAGCTAAGCGTCCAAAACGAGCCGAGAAGCCGAACTGTGAAAGCGGCAACGTGATGATGCAAGACGGCAACGCACTGATGAGGCCGAAGCTCGCAGACAACGGCTTGCCACACGTTTGCTTCACATTGCGGCTCGTTATGCCTTGCAAGAAGTCTGAGCCTTCCGATCGCATATAACTTAATGCATTGCCAAGTGGGCATGTAGCAGGCTTTCGCCTTCACATGTTACAGGAGTGTAACATGCTGTGGACTTTTTTCTTTCTGAAAAGAAAAGAAAAAGACCCGTTATCGCGCACAGACTCCGCGTAAGTGGTATACACTAGATTAGGAGTGGATTTAGTAAATGAATGAATATCAAACCATGTGAATGAATATCACAGCGCTAACAAATAATCGATAAAACTACTTAGAACACACGTTGAAGCTGAAAAATGTATTCACTGCAATGAACGCCTCTGTTTCTTTCTTTTTTAATAAAGTTGATACAGGCCCTGCATGCACCAAAGCGTAATCTCAGGGAACAAAGACACGGTTGCCCAATGTTCTCGGTTCCATGCGTAGCTCCGCACAGGAACGGACGGTCCAGCAAAGCAAACTAGCCATACACCTTTACTCGCCTCGCCGCGCGAGGCGCTCGTCGCATAACGAGCGATTTCGCAAGAATCAGATAAAAGAAGCGAGCCTGGGACGGTTGAGCAATGTCTGAGCCACGGTTTGAGCGCCCGAGCCGTGATCAGCATTGCCTATGCCTTAAAATATACGCGTGTCGGAGGCCTTGATCAGGTGCTCGGAATTGCGTCGCCGAAGGTTTCGAAAAGCGAAGTCGATGGGAGGGAGTTGAGTAAAAGTCCAAGGCCAATGTCGAGGTCGGCGTCGCGACTGAAGTCAAAGGCAGGCTGTGTGCAAAAGTCTCATCGCATCCACTGGAGAAGGAATCGCTAATACGATTCTGCACACGATAAGGCTGCGCGTCCGGGTTTACAGGCGCCTGTCAGCTCGACGGCTGTACTTTTGCCACATCCCGAATCATTCATTAAGCAAACGTTGCCGTTTGCTACACAAGACATGATCTTCAGCGGTGTAGTTGCTCGCCCTTATGTATGATGTAACTTTTTTTGTCCTTTTTCATCATCATAGCAAAAAACAATTTATAAATGTTCAAATAATAAATTCTAGGAATGACGTTCTAAATTCTGACTTCGGATATCTTCTTGCGATTAATTGCGCTGACAAGGCGTATAACATGTTCGTTGATCACATCGCTGAAATATATAAACGGCACTTTCCGCTTGAGCAACTGAAACTTGGTAGGAAAATACGCAAGCCCTGGATCACGCCAGAGCTCATTAAAAAAATCAGTGAGAAGAATACTATGTACCATCAGATTATAAAAGCTAAAGATCCCGAAAAACCCGAGTTTAAGATATACCAAAATAAGCTAAATAAAGAAATAAAGCTAAGCAGACAAAACTATTTTCATGCGGAACTTGAGCCTGCTTTCGTAAGCCTGATCTTTTGTGGAAGAAGTTGAACACTGTTTTAAATCGCAGTAACTCGTCCCCAAAAACAGATAAACTTAATATCGGTGAAGTCGAGATATCCGGTGGCGCCCTGGCGAATATATTTAATAACCATTTTGTGCAGTGTGGCGGTTATTTTCCAGTGTCTGAATTTTCAATATCCATGCCCCCTATAGTAACCAATCTTTCTTGAGGCCGTTAGCGAAGAACAAGTTCGGTCTGTTTTTATGTCTCTTCAAAACAGCTCTAGTTGTGACGTTGAAGGTATGCAAATTCGACCTCTTAAACATATTGTTGATCTTATCGCACCGATTCTTACCCATATATTTAACCTTTGTTTCTCAAGTGCCGTTTGCCCACAAAGAATGCAGGTGGCGAAGGTTACAGTATTATTCAAGAAAGGTGATCGAAATGACAAAGAATTATCGCCCTATCTCACTGTTGTCAATATTTTCAAAGGGTTTAGAAAAGATTATTCATGAGCACCTTTCAATTTTTTTTCAGAAATATGACCCTCTAATACCAGCTCAATTTGGGTTTAGAAAGCATAGGTCTACGGAACTAACCTTGACAGAACAAGAAGAGTTTATTTTATCACAGTTTTCAAGTAAGGTGGTTGTACTGGGCCTGTACATTGACTTCACGAAAGCGTTTGACTGCATTATTGATTCCATTTTACTCAAAAAACTTTAATTGTATGGAGTGCGTGGCCATTGCTGGAATCGCATAAAATCTTACCTTGGCTATCGGCGGCACTATGTTCAAATAGGGGAGCACTGTTCAGACCAAAAACCGATTGCAAGAGGAGTGCCTCAAGGCAGCATTCTTGGACCTTTTCTTTTTAATATCTATAGAAATGATCTTGTATATATACATGCGCTGAAGCCACATATATATTGTACGCCGACGATGCCAGCATATTTTTTCCGCTACAGACTGTGAGCAAATCAGCTACATAGCAAACTCCGCTCTTGTAAAACTTCTGCAATGGTCTGTGGCAAATAAGTTAGGGGTTAACACCAAGAAAACTAAGGCTGTGCTATTTAGACCGAAATCAAAACAGGTAAATATGAACATAGATCTTATCTACGGCACCAGAAAAATAGAAATAGTAAGTAGTATTAAAATTCTTGGGGTCACGTTTTCGCGAAATATGCTATGGGATATTCATGTAGATTCTGCCTGCACTAAACTGTCAAGTGTCGTTGGTATTTTAGCGAGATATTAGTCGATATTACCTTTCAGCGTAAAAAAGCTGTTATATAATTCTCTTTTTAACTCTCACCTCTCTTACTGCTTTTTAGTATGGGGATCTACCACAGTAACTAACTTAACAAAGGTGTACATCCTACAAAAAAAAGATAATTAGGCTTCTTTTTGATGTCCCCTACAATTCTCATACATACACGCTGTTCATTAAAGCAGATATAATGCCTGTCTGGAAATTGTACAGCTATAGACTAATTGTTGCCTTTAAGTGCGAATTTAAAAAAATCAAAATTTTTTTCGCTACCTAGCCAAGCTGGAAATAAAGCCCACATCCTATACTATACGTCAGTCTGAGTACTGGAAGGTGGTCACTCCCTGTGCTAACTATTCTATAGGTACACTATCGTATATTTTGCCTAAACTTCTTAATAACCTGAATAAATGTGGAATTGATTTAGGTCGTACTACAGTTCGCGAACTGCGCCACGTGATATGCTATGTCTTTCAACAATTTTAATATTGATTTCCTTGTAATACATTAAATCGAATCAATTTTGCGTCTGTCTTATGTTAGATTCCTGTATGTTTCATGTATGCTGGTGTACTGCCTTGTAGACGGGACCGTGGGCTCTAGTCAAGCTGTTCAGCAGCTTTTACCCACAGCCCCTCTATCGTTTTGATGGAAATAAAGATTATCACCATCATCATCATTATTATTATTATTATTATTATTATTATTATTATTATTATTATTATTATTATTATTATTATTATTATTATTATTATTATTATTATTATTATTATATTCTCGTGCATGCACCGCTAGAACTCCAAAGCACTCCTCGAGACATTAACCTTACTTTCTGTCCATACTGTTCTTTTTTTCTTCACTTTGTTACGAAAAGAGATACAGAAGGCACGAAACCTTGCATCACCTTCTGGTCAAGTACATTCGCTCTAAATTCCGAGCCATACTGGGAAAAGTTGTAACAATGTAACATACGACGGGCGTGCTACCGCGGCGGCACACTTTGAATTTGTCTACAACGACTGCAGTACAGGCCCAATAAGTATGCTTCGTGAACAGTGCCGCAAATAGCAAGAAGCCATTTGTTTCTATGAGCTAGCAAACTTATTGTCTCTTTTTTATGCTGTTAATAATTTGAGCTATACGTTTCTCACCAAACTAAAGATCGTACATGTACTCTATGTATATACACTCTCAGATCGGGCACACGTACTTTGAAGTGCGGAAACTGCAAAACGTGCTGCTGTACCTATACCTTGTGATTGCTGGATGTACCGAAGTCCCGCAAGACTTAATAAGTGACGAGTAAGCTTGCAAGTCTGCAAGTGACATTAATTTAGCAATAGTCGGTTACCTAAGCGGCCAGCGACTGTGTTTCTTGTACGCTCGAAAGCAAGTGGTAGTTGCATTTAGGTTATGTTGAACTATCCCTATTGCAAAAACCAGCGACTTCCAGTGCGAAACCAGCGCGTTTTTTGGCACTGGACCACACTGGGTACGCTGGCGCTCGCTGGGACTTACTGGGACACCAGTGAGAACGCTGGATAAGAGCTGGGTCACACTGGAAGAGACGCTGGTTCCACTGCCATGACGCTGGGGCGCACTGGTTTGTGCTCTACAGGCTCTGGTTCTCGCTGCAGTTCGCTGGTTCGCACTGGAAACTGCGCTGGTTGTGTTTGTGCCGCGCTGGTTCCAGTACGCAACGACGAGCGCTGATGAATATTAAATGGTTTATACAATTTCATCGCTTGATACTAGTCTCTTGTCCTAAATAACGCTATATCTTGGGGTCACAAAACCCTATTTCGTGTCGCAGCTTGGAATAAAGGTGCGTGAGCTGCCCTGTTTATTCATGGACATTTCACACTGAAGATCACTTTCGTTTTTCTTTTTTTTCATTTTCCCTTTTGAGTGGGCGGATAGGTAAATTCTTGAACGAAACCACGCAAACGCAGAGGACGCCACGTTTTTTAGTAGTTCGCACGTAACATATGACTGCGAGTTGTCGCCGTTGTCGCAGTGTTGTGGAGTGGACATGAAATGCAGAAGTCGTTCAGACGTGCGCGAACGGACCCCGAGTTCGAAGCCTATCGCAGACAGATATTATCGCACCGATAACAAAGCTGATGTGATTCGTGCGCTTCCACTTTCCTTATTGTACTAAAAAAAGTTCTGAGGCTCAAATACACACATTTTAGCTTTGGCCAGCGACCCGCGCCGAGATCGGTCCCCACCGAAGCTTAGGCCTATATATCTATAGCGTATCCGCCGAGTCCATCTTCACGCTATAGGCGCGTCTAGGCTCAGGAATCAAGAACTCCAACAAGGATAAATCACTCTATATTTCAGCTTTCGCATCGGTGTTCTTAAATAAACCATTTTTTCATGTCTACAGTGCCAGTACAAAAGTGATGACCACCGATGTGAAGCGTCATAAACGCAGGTATATGTGCTATCGCCGAAGGATCCCAGCACTAGCCTGCGCTTCTCTGACGAAGACATATGACTAGACAGTCATGTTGGCCGAAAGGCATCACTGAACTAAGAAAACGTTGCATATCCATCACCTGAAGAACAAGGAACGGCTATCGAAATCGGCAGTAACAGCCCATACAGCGTCTCGGGTCGACGGTTTATTTAGGACTTTTTTCGAAGTTAAAATACCAATCGCAAGTGAAAATCGATGTTGTAGCACTACCGAGCATGCTACTGAATGCGGACAGCAAAATTTTATTTGTAGGACAGGCGTGAGTTTCAGTTGCTGCATGGGCGATAGCGCTTCTACCATGTCTGTGCGAGACATAGCTGTGCGAAACTAAAACTGCTTCTCGATTTTGACATGGCAAATTATCCGTTTATGTTCGTCTGCTGGCGTGGCTTCTGGTGCAATCGCTAACTTTGAAAAAAGTTCAGAGAGAGAGAGAGAGAGATAAGATAATGCAGAGAAAGGCAGAGAGGTTAACCGGAGATAGTTCCGGTTGGCTACCCTGCGCAGGGGGAAGGGTTAAGGGGGGCAATAAGAGAAACCGAGTGGAAGGGGGAGATATAAAGAAAGAGAGACAAGCACGAACAAAGCGAGTACACTACAGAGCGGTAGGGGGCGGCATTCTTAGAGTCTGTCGTGAAGCCCCTTAGACCGCAGGAACCTTAATAACGCGAGTAAGGCCTTCAACGCGGATGTTCTTTCGGAGCATTGGCCTAAAGCTTTTAGTTCTGATAGTGGACGATTGTCCAACTGGTCCAGTACTCTGCACATCACTTGTCTCTGAGCACTATATCGCGGGCAGACACAGATAATATGTGCGAACGTCTCGTCGATGTTGCATGTGTCGCACGTGGGGCTGTTGGCCATTCCAATGAGGAAAGCATATGAGGAAGCATATGGATTATGGGCCACAATGCCATCACATTACGCAGGCATTCAATGGAAAGAAGATCTGTGTTATTTAGGTGTGCCTCTCTCACAGTATAGAAATAGCAACGCTCCTTCAACGTAAAGTGAATTCATGGCGAGGGCGGAATTTGTCAATGTTCATTCTTGCTGAAGTGTGCAACGTGTTCTTAGCTTCCCGTCTTATGTATGTGCTGCAAGTACTGCACTGCTCACGACTTCGCCTTCAGACACTGCATCGCGTATTTGCAACATTTATTTGGAGTTCGAGTTGGGAATCGATGCGGGGCGACAATCTGTTCCTCCCCCTTGAACGTGGTGGTCTAGGATTAGTCCGCCTCTTCGTCAGGCAAATTGTTTCTCGCCTGTTTTTCTTTCGAGACAGTGACCATCCGTTCTTGCGTGAAATGTTGCAACTCCGTTTACTTTATTATGTTCCTAATACAGTAGTGTAATCAAATGTCAAAGATGTCCCACAGGCTGCTTGGGGCTTTCTCAAGGAGGTTGTTGACACATTTCTTTTCTTGAAAGTTAGATTCAGCCTGGGGGGGGGACTACGTGTTCACTACCAGTCGAAAAGCAATTTCTGCGGTACTGGTGGACTCTATTTTCCTAGATCCTTTGTATCGTGCACCTTATTTAAGCCGACCTTATCAGGATGTACTTAAGTACGTCCGAAACATGTGTCTACCTCCTGGAGTAAAAACATTTTTCTTTAAATTACATTCGGAAACACTCCCTGTTAAGACTTGGTTGAATTCTATGGGTTGCTCTGTGCCGTGATCAACAAACTGTCGACTCTGTCCACGTGCCCCAACCATAGATCACTGTTTCATAGACTGTAGGGACGCTGTATTTTTTTGGGACATTCTCCAAGGGACGTTTAAAAAGGGACATTGACGTGACTCCATATTCAATTACGTTTCTACCGTTTAAGGTTACGGGTGGCCCTCCCTATGACATGTTCATAGTACTTGGTTTATATAGCCTATGGAGAAGTAGACTGTGGGATCGCCATGCCGAAAGCCCGCGATCTACAAAATCCTTCTTTCGCGAAAGTGCTGCTTATATAAGAAGTGTGTACGCTGCGCAGGAACCTCCCCCAGACTGGTTGCACTTGTTGGATGCATGTGTGTTATTACCTGAGTTTTAAGTGTATAATTGTGTCCACTTTGTAATACACCTTCAGTTTTGTTTTCCATGTAATGAAGAAAAGAAAAGTCTGCTGGCGTGGCGTATCGACAAAAGTCTCGGGCTTGGGATCTGTAGGCCGAACGATCGAATCCTGGTCGGAGTAGTTTTTTTTTTATTGCACTGAAACGCTCTTTGTTGCTTTCTGTATTCGAAAAAAATTTATACGGTGTCCAGGCACCGGATATTTAACGCGCTAAAGCTGTTTTTCGCACGAGTAGCCAGCTCCTCCCAGTGCGCCTGCCCAGCGCCCCAGCATCCAGCGCGCGGCACTGGGCCCATAATCCGGCGCACTGGGTCCCAGTGGCACTGGGTTTTGTAACAGGGATATAGTATAATCTATGGACTATGGACGTCCGTAAATTTCTTTTAATGCGTAAGCATTATTTCGCGAGTAGCCTAGGAAAATTTGTCGCTCCCGTGACGCCTTATATTTGCAAAATAATTACATAATTGGTCAAGTTAACACATGTAATCGTTATAATACGATAACAGTAGATTATTGGTAGCGTTATAAAAAAAATATTTCTGAACGGGAGTCGAACCATGTAGCGCAGTGTGGCAGGCAGATAGATAGATAGGAGCCACATTGCATTCATGGGAACAAAAAATAATAATAAAGAAAGGAACTGGTGACATCGCCGTCGACGCGTCAATGTCGTACGTAACAAAAAAGGAAAATAAAAAAATAAAGATAGAAAACTATGGTGTGTCAAAAAAGGAAAAGAAACGGTTGTGACGGCGTTCCGACTCAGTTCATACGATACATCTGGAAAATAAATACATAATTGGCCAAGTTAACACAGGTAATCGTTATAACAGTGTAATAGTATATAACTGGTAGCGATGAGTAGACATGTATAAGCTAGTTAAATAAGTAAGGAAAAGCGAAGTAGCAGCCAAGCCAAAAATGTCTGCGCATTAGTAGACAATTATCAGAACTTCACTAGCATTTCTATTAAAGGGCCGCTCACCAGGCCCCATAGGAAGTTTTGGTTATACCCTGGAAGTTGTTACGTATTCTCTGTGGAGCGTTCTGCCGCAAAAATTTTTCGAATCGGCTAATTAATAGCCGAGGTATAAATATTTCAGTGCCGCTAACCCATTGTTTCAGGAAGCGAACTTCACCGTCAAACGACAGACTCTCTCCACTTGCCCCGTCTAGACTCCGCAAGCGAAATTCCTTCCCTGCGTTCTCCTATACCGGACCTCGAGGATCGCGTGACTCATACGTCAGTGAGCACGTGCTGGTGCACGTGCGCCTACGTAGTTGTCTCGTGTCTCCTTCCTTCGTCCGTTGTTTCATTTGGCGCCTTCGTTGTAATCACACGTCACGGGCACTCCGTGGTCACGGGCCTGGCGTCCATTCTTTTTCCTCCTCGTGTTTTCTTTTTTCGCGGCGTACTTTTGCTGACGGCGTCGCACGCGAGCTGTCGTGATTGTCTTCTTTCGCGCAGCGCAGGATTTTGCGCGTTGTGCACGAGGACACCTGACTAGTGGTATAAGTTCATGCTATACGAATAATGGGGCAGACAAGCGGATCACAGAGCATAATCAAGCGCTGGAACACGGTAGAAAATGACATAGTTTCGGTGTCTGCGCGCGCGACTGCACGACATGGGAACAAGCAGACGAAACGGAATTACATCTCCCTTGCTGCGGTGCGAAGTAAAACAAAAACATGCAGGCATTCGGTATGTGTGTTTTATTATTCATCTAAGCTTTAATTCATCTATTCAAGCAACATATTACACAAAAACATATGTTGCCTTGAATAATTCTCGAAGTCACGTGTCACCACGAGCGACGTCACAGTGCAAACACGTGTATGTAGGCGCACTAGCACATGGAGGAAGGAAATAATAGGAGGGAGCATGCCGCAACGCGATTGAAGCCGGTGTGGCTGCCCAACACGCGGTAAAAACGTCAGAGCGCGTGGTAGGTTGTAGTACTTCCGGTTGATTTCTTTTTTTTTTTTCGATACACATTCGAAACTATTTGAAACTCTTCAAATAAAAAAAAAAAGAACGTGGCTACCACCACGGCACTATCGCTTAATGCCACGCTCAAGTTTCTGGATTGTGGCATCGAATCGCGGCGTTGCGCTATGCGTGTCCGTTCGGCGAGCCGTATCAGAGAGAAAGCCTGTCGGAAGTTGCGAAGTCAAATGTTGCAGGCGTCTCCGAAAGGTGCGCTGCGTCGCTACACTGCTGAGTGCTCTTGCGGTAAGTCTGGGCTGCGGTTCGCGTTGCAGTAAATTGCATAGTAAGGTCTGTTGTCATTTCGGAAGCTAAGCACGCATATCCTTCACTTATAAATGGAAGCTAAAAATTGTTTTGTAAACTGGTCAGTTCTCGTGTGAGGGATAAAGCAAAGTTTGGTTTACGAGTTGCAGTGCACCTTTCTATTTCGTTCACCGATACATGTTATGTTTGACCCGCCGTGGTTGCTTAGTGGCCATGATGTTGGGCTCGTACGCACGAGATCGCAAGATCGAATCCTGACGACGGTGGCCGCATTTCAACGGGGGCGAAATGTGAAAGGACCCGCGTACTTAGATTTAGATGCACGTTAAAGAACTCGGGGTGGCCCGAATTATTCCGGAGTCCTCCACTACGGCGTGCCTCATAATGAGATCGTGGTTTTGGCACAAAAAAAACCAATAAATTTTTTCTAAGATCGTATGTGTCCGATCACCGGCCACCCTACCACTTGTTCGTGTTGCAGTACGCAGTGTTCGAAGCAGGGCCAGTGTTTGGGAACACAGCGGACCGCTTCACCCGGCCATATATGGGTCTCAAAACTCCACAAGCTGAAACAAGCGCTGTTTGCAGTTGCTGCTGTTTTTCTTGGGAGCAGATAAATTGACAACGCACCGCGTTTCGCGCGAGAAAACCGCATAGCACGTACGCAGCAAATGCAACTCACCATTTCTTGCGGTAGTCAGCGTCATCTGAGGCAATAAGCTCCAGCGCGTTCGGCCTGCAAGGATGACTCCGGTCGTGCAATGCGATCAGCCGCATGCATGCCAACCCTCATGCGCAAGATGCCACAGATCCAGCGACAATGCAAATCAATAAAGCTGGCATAACAGGGCAAAGTACACACGGGCAAGGCCTCAGTCCAAAATGTGACGAATACATTTCGCTTGTTATCGCTCATAACGGTCTGTTTACTTCGGCCGAAGTATACCTGTATTATAAATGCGCCGACCTCGGATTGTGAACCTCTCACAGCTCGACCAAAGTGCGGAACGCGTGCCTTGCATGAAATGGCCGATGCGAAACAAGCGTCCAGAGAAAAAATTGGAGGACGCTTAAGCTTCGCCTTCAAGAGTGGAACGCGACAGCGTTCCCGTCGACCCGCCAAGGGGTGTAAGACAATGGGCTACGGCGCAGCGACTACGCGCCCCGCATCGGACGCGGTGAGCGTCGAGCAACGCAGCGTTCGGCGCGACAACGAAATGTGCGCCTGAGCAAGCGACGCACGCCTGAGCCTTAGAAACAGCTCGTTTCTAAGGCAACACCGCGTTCACTAGAGGCGCTTTTGTACCGCTTTGAAGCATCGAACTCGTGGCTCAGTGGTAACGTCTCCGTCTCACACTCCGGAGACCCTGGTTCGATTCCCACCCAGCCCATCTTGAAAGTTGCTTTTTATTTACATCAGTAAGTACATTTAAGTACATCATTTTACGAAGCTGTATGCGCAAATACATTCCCCAGTAGCGTCCTAAAGGCTCTAAATATGCTCACTGGTTCGCATGTTAACTTATGACCGCCCTAAAGTATAAAGATCGCTCGTACCGTAAATCCAGAAGTCTTGTGCCTAATAAGTGGAGCGAAGAATTTCACTTTTTCGGACTCTCTGCAAGCGCCTCTATAAGCGGCATCACGGCTCATATATTGCATTCTTGGAAAAGAGCACCTCCGATCGGCCGGCGGAATTTTGGAAGTGTATCCGCAAGCGATCTAGTAAACATGGAGAGTGTTTTCGCCTGCTCGACTCTAGAGGAGTGGAAGTCCAATCAGTCGCGGATTCTCATGCTGCCCAAATCTCATTCTTGTGTATGATTATTATTATTATTATTCTTATTATTATTATTATTATTATTTGTTTTAAAAACATATATGCATTTGACGGGAAAGGGAAAGCGAGGAGCAGGCTGGCAACTGCCACCGGAAGAGGCACAACGCCTGCCTACTCTTCTGAAAGGAGGTGACAAAAACACAGAAATGGAAGATAGGAAGGAGGGGAGGAAAGAGCAAAGAAAGAGCAACAGGACAAATCTTAAAGAATACAGTAGAACATACAGTACAGGTCACACACAGTAGGGCCGATCCCGGCAAGCCACGCTACTACAGAACGTTAAATAGAAGAAATAGTGTCTGAGCTAGAAACGTGAACCTAAGTTAGCTTATTCTACAAGAATTAAGTATAGAGCGCGACGAGCCTGATCGCGTCGAGACGCACAACCACTCGGGTACAAACATTCGTCGAGTGTCGTGCACCGCAGGCCGACGAGAAGATAGTCCCTCACGAGCGACATGCGCTGCGCACTGAAAGCGGGACACTCAAATATAAGGTGCTGAAGTGTCTCGCAGCAGCCTCAAGACGTACACGATGGACTGGCCACACGTCCTTATCTGTGTAAACGTTCGCGCACGTTCACGCAGCCAACCCTCAGCTTGAGTAGTTGCGTTCTAGCGCGACGAGGCAAGCCTCGACCGCGAACGTGCACGGGGCGGGAACGTTCCATTTGCGACGTGCTGGTCTGGATGCTGCTTGAGTGCGTGGCGACGAATCAGCAGACGAGCGTCGTCAAGCTCGCGCAAGATTTCAGGGCAGACACAGTCGTTACGAGCGCAAGTTGCAGCCATCCGATCAGCCTCTTCATTTCCGGCGATCCGTATACGTGTGAAGGTATCCATTGAGCAACGAGAGATACCCGACGTGATGAAAGTAAATTTGCATAGTTAGTAATGCTGCGCACAACTAGGCCATCAATCTGACTGCGTTGTAACATGCTAAGGGCAGGGCGGGAGTCCGTAAAGATAGCAATCTTCGATGCGGTTAACTCATCTTGCACGTATTTCAGTGCAACATTAATCGCTGCTAGCTCCACGATTGTTGACGAGGCTGGATGGGGTATTTGAAAAATACGTGGTACTTGAGTCGAAGGGCAGAAAAAGGCTGTAGAAGCGCCTTGACCGTCGCTGTGTACCGATGCTTATGTGAATACTTGAAGATAATCTGGAAATCTTTCGAACATGTGAGACTGAGCCAAGTGGAATATTGCCGAAATAGGCATATCAGACTTTTTGTGTATGTCATGGATTGTGAGGTGAATCGGGAATACGTGTTTGTTGATATTTTTTTTTTGGGGGGGGGGGCGGAGGCGTAACTGAAGCAGCATGTTCAGAAATATCAGCGATGTTCAGAATTAATGCCGCCATTTTGCCCCATCCTTATATACAGCTTGAGGTTTCAACGCTGGTGTCAGTCAGCAGCGCACAATGGTTCCTACATGTATTACTGTGTTGTTTGTTGAAAAGCTCGTCAGCGAATGTCTTGAGCGCTTGACGCCTTCCCTATCCTACGGCCCTGATGGTATCCCCTCCGCAATTTTAAAAGCTTACGGCAGTATATTTGCCCCAGTATGGACATCTATACTCAATAACTCTTTCCATACTTCCACTTTCCCTCACATATGGAAAACTGCTCGTGCTTGTCCTGTATTTAGGTCTGGCTGTAAAGCTCATATCTCAAATTATTGCCAGACTTCTCTCCTCTGTGCCACGTCTAAGATATTTGAGCTTGATCTTCACAAGATATTGTCTTTTACCGAGAAGTACTCATTGATTCCGAATCAGTACGGATATCTCGCTGGCCGCTCTACTATCACAAATCTCGCAAGTTTCATGACACAGATCTCCGCGCCCGTACTTCAATGCTGTACCAAGGTTTACATAATTTACTGTGACCTCAGCAGAGCTTTTGATGTAGTCAGTCACTTACTGCTTCTGATCAAGCTTACGCACTTTGGTGTTGGCTCGTCAATTGTAAATCTCTTGCGCAATTATTTTCTTGATAGATCATGTTGCGTTAACGTCAATGACCTAACGTCTTCTTTCTACGTAACAACTAGCGGCGTCCCTCAGGAATCAGTATTAGGACCACTCTTTTTTTTTAATTTGTATTAGCGACGTCCCCCCCCCTTTCCGCTATTCGGAATTCTTCCTTCCTTCTATATGCCGATGACGTTACGATTTTTAAGGAAATTCATACATTTCATGACTGTCGCATCCTGCAGTCTGACCGGTTTTGTTTTTCTAAATGGTGCAAAGATAACAGCCTCACTTTGAAAGCTGCTGAGAATAAAGTCATGACTTTCATACGCAAAACAGCAAGCATTCATTTTTCTCATTCTGCAGATTCTGTACTGTTTTCTAAGGTCTGTGAGGTCAATGATCTCCAGTGTACTTTTTGATGCAACCTTACACTTTTCAGCTCACACTAAACGCGTTGCGATGCGGGGTATGCGCTCACTTGGCTCTGTTTGCAAATTATCGAGGGAATTCAATTCTTCTACACCATTCCGCAAGTAGTACACAACAATCTGTCCTCCTCAACTCGAATACGCTTCGGTCGTCTGGAATGACATTTCTAGATCCAACAGTCACGTTATAGATCGGGTCCAGCAAAAGTTTCTAAGCATATATCATCACCGCTTTCCTAACACGGACACTGGACCTTGCTCCAGCACTGTTAGATTGTTGTCACTTCTTTTACTTCGCTGCCGATGTAATCACGCTGAACTTCTGTTTCTTTTCAAACTCCTTCACGCTGTCCTCATCTGCCCCGACCGAACTCCTCAGTTCTATCATGTTTCGTATTGCGCGAAAGACCACCAGAGAACATAGACCTTTCCATGTTCCGGCCTGTCATCACTAATACTCAACCGTCCACAGAATACAGAGTCTTTATAAAGCTTATTTTTGTGATTTTAATATTTTTCATAAATCCCTGTCGTTGTTATTTTCCGAGCTTTGCGTTGTTCTGTCATAGTTTTACTTATTGTTCGATTGCACTTCTCCTTCTTTTTCTTTTATAATCGCCTTGCGCCTTGTTGTATCTACACTTTTCTTTTCAAGAATGTCCTTTTTATTCATTTTTTTAGTTATAATACCCCGCAGGTTCTTTTTTTATGTATGCGTGCGCCAGAACCCAGACTTCATGGTTGTTCCTGGACACTGTGATTGATTGATTGATTGATTGATTGGATTGATTGATTGATTGATTGTGTGAACATGATTCAAGTAAACGGACCTTTTGAAGGGAACTGAAATAAAAAGGTAAAAGGAAAAAGAAGACAAAGAAAGAAAACAAACGTAGAGGAATGCACACCATCACACATCGCATGACACGCATAGTACTATACCATTGATGGCGAAAGTCTAGTCCCGTCGTTTACAAAAATTCCACACAGCTTTGTGAGCGATAGAAAAGCGAGCGTGTTAGAAACAGTCCATCTTTGTGCCGCGCACAAACTGATCCTGCGATAGTCCCGCCCTCTCTCTCTCGTGTCGTTGTCAGTTTTTGCGCTGCTGAAGAATGGGCAGCTTTGTGAGCCTCATATCGAGTTTAAGGGCGACCTAAACAAGCACTCATTAAGCGCCGTTCGAGCAAGATCAAGTTGTTGGAACTTGCTCAATAGAGTAGCATATATGCCACACAGCACACAGCGACTACTGTGGGAAGCTGGACATTCTAGCGCAAATGCTCAAGCGTTTCGCTGTGTAGTGCCTACAGGCACATAGAGCTCGGCATACGTTGTTGTCAGTGGAAGCGGGAGGCATTGCGCAATCAGGAAGCAGCTGCTTCCCTTCCCTAGCTTGGGAACTGCTGAAATCGAGGACTTTGCACTGACACCCTTAAACCTTACAAACATCAATTAATTCAGTCTGCTGAAATTTTTCTTCTGTCCCGCATTTTCTACGTCATCCGTATATATAAAGATCAGACAGCAGCAGAAAGACTGAGCTATCTTGATATCTTCAGGAAAGTATGGGAGGGGGGCAGTGCTGTATCCACAAATGTGGACTTCACACAAACAAACGATGAAAACTATTTTAGGTGTGCGGGAGCAAAAATCGACTATTTCATTTTGCAGTATGTAGACAGAAAACACTCATACATTTCTTAAGCGTGCTTAATTCAACGTTATCTGTCAAAGTACACTCACCTCTCCCTGTCAAAAACAGGGAAATCCACCTGCAAGCATCTAGATCTCTATCTTCTCTATCTGCTTTTCTTTATATATTAGCTGATTTTCGGCACAGCTGATCCAATCACAAGTGTCGTAGAAATGTAATGCAACGTGTTGTGAACGTCTCTATTTTCGTCAGAGTTCGTAATTCTTCATTAGGTGTTATCTTGGCTTGTACAATTATAAACGCAGTCACCCGAACGGTAAACGAGGGTGCCTGCTTGAACACGAAAAGTAATACACTGAACCCGTATTCACAAAACTTCTCTTATACCAGCGCTTTCTCAATGGATATGATTCGGAAGCCAGAAATTCATGATAGCGATCGACCAGCGGCCAAATTCACAAAGCTTTTCGTTCGGAAGTGTTCTTCATCATTGGCTAACCGCGTTCGCCAATAGTATGTCGAATATTAGGACTGGATGATTTTTTTTTCCAAATAATTCTAACGTAAAAGCTTTGTGAATACATACACAGAAAATGAGGACATCGCCTCTGCGGTAGTCGATCGCGGGCGGCACTTACATAAGAGATTTTTTTTTTTTTTTAATACACGGGTCTGATCTTTGTCATCATCAAGGTCCGCTCAAGCGTGGAACGCTCTATCTGACGTTGTGCATCAGCATACGTCGTCTGTGTCTTTGGAGGCGTAGTTATTACGACATCCTTCTAACCAACGTCTGTGCACACTAACTGTGGTTTCTTGGTTAAGACATATAGGGTCAAAACAAGAGTGCTTCGCACGTGGCTCTTAGTGCAGCGTTCTTGCGGCCGGAGAAGTTTAGTATATATATATATATATATATATATATATATATATATATATATATATATGCTTTGCAAGATCTTGTACCGCTATACTAAAGTCATGCATGTTTATTTTTTTTAATACCCAAGGCGAAAAAGTATCGTGAACTTTTTCTGCGCTACGTATGGCACCTGGAAAAGCCGCGCGGCTTCTTTTATGCGATTTGTCATGTATAGTTAGTTCCACATGCAGTTGTTGTTTGACTTGGTCGCCGTGGTCAGATGAAGAACGAAAGGGCCTCGGAGTTTAATAAACCGTAAAGGTCAACATCTTTCCACCACCCTTATTGCTACATCAGCCACTTGAGCTGCACTGGTGGCATGCGTGTACTTCTGGGGGTCTGATAAGACTGTTTTCAGTGTTTCAACGACTACGCAGCACTCTCTGCCCTCCCCTCCACCGCCTCCCCCCCCCCGCTAGCCTCTTCCTTTGACTGCACATCGTCCATACGTCATCGCCCCAATCGCCTTTCTATATAAATATATTTATCTTCAAAATCATCATCGGTTTACTTGAATCTACGGTTTTTTCTAAGTGTGAGAAACATTCGTGTCGTCCACATTACGCGATGGTATAACCGCGTGCCGGAGCGAGACAACAATCACCGACGCGGAACGGATCGATTGAGCGCATGACGCGGACAATTCGTTCTGCGGGCGCTCGAAGACAGCCAGTGTAGGAATAGTGATCGAATGGATCCAATCGCCACACGGCCAGAGGTGCGTACGCCATTTCTCGGGGGCGGCTGTTGCGCTGCGCCAAGCCGGGGCCCGTCCGCGGCGGCCAGAGCTCGTCGCATCGCCGGGCCGCGACCTCGGGGCGATCGCGGCAGCAGCAGCGGGGGTCCGATGGCCGTCAGCTTGCAGGTCACGCGGCGTGCGGCGCCAGAGGACCGCGCCGGGCCTGCTTTCGTATGCAGTGCGCGCCGGCGGCCCGCTGATTTGGCTGATGAAGAGCGGCCTGCGCCGGGCACGCATCGGCGGACCGAGTGCCTTCGCTGCGCAGCACGCCCAGGCGCGGAATGCCAACGAGTTTACGCCGACCTCTCCTCTAATACATGCAACTGCGCCGACCCGCGCGCGTGCCACCACTGTGGGCCCGATGCGTGTTTGCCCGGCTTAAACTTGGCCGCCGGGCGGTCGGAGAAGGGACGCCGCTCGCACGCCGCTGTGTAGCGTGCGCGACCGCCCGCCTCGGCTTCGCACCTCCTGCGCACGCCGTGATGCGCGCGGCTGCTGCTATGCGCGCTATTTGGATCGGACTGCTGGTACGATCTGTTGGGAACTCGGCGCTGACGCCCGTGGTTGTACCTGGGTCGCAAGCCCCAAGGGTAGCGTTGGCCTGGCGGCCTGGGGTACAACTGGAAGCATCCGAAGGTCCCGGCAAAGCATGAGTCGACTGGTAACAACAAAACAACTTGTTTATTTTAACATCGCAAAGAGTTGGCGGTCAGGTTGACCGAAGTAGAGAGACGGGAGAGCACTTCACTCAACAGAAGAAATCGGAGCCCTTTTTTTTTTGCGTCCGGGGGCAGCTGTTTTTATACTCTCGCAGTTGAGGGCAAGAAGGAACCCCTCAAAAGACGAGCACGTGAATGTACAATGGGCTAATGGTGACGCACACTGTCGTAGCGATGCCGTAGCACCATGACGAGCACGATCTCGTAGCACCCTGTCGAGCACGATCTCGTAGCACCCTGTTGTAGCGCTGCCGGTCGGGCACAATGACTGTAATGAGAGGATGGTCCCTGCTTTGGCATCGCCTGTTTCGGGCACAATGACTGGAATGAGAGGATGGTCCCTGCTTTGGCATCGCCTGTTTCGGGCACAATGACTGGAATGAGAGGATGGTCCCTGCTTTGGCATCGCCTGTTTCGGGCACAATGACTGGAATGAGAGGGTGATCTTTTGCGGTCGCATCGCCGCAGTCGCGCCTGGAAACACCTGCCGATGAGTGTTGCGGCGACGACGATCGGGCCAAAATGTCTGCCGCCCCGCCGCAGTCGCGCCGGCAAAACCACGTGTCGCAGGCGAAACGCAACAGACCGCCCCGCCGGGGGAAGGAGATCCCGATGGACAGGGGACTGCATCCGCTGTCCGGAGGGATGTCGCTCGATGATGCTCATAACCGAAGTCGGGCGTCCCTCGACGTTTCTTGAGCGCAGCGCACAGAGAAGGCCTCGTTCTCTTGTTCAGGTTCGCACGGGACACTGCAAAGTGACTTCGGGAGAGTTCACATTTTTGTTCTCGTTCCCGGTAAGCGTTAGAACTACGCTGAAACTCAACCGCTCAGTCAGCAAGCACGGCACAACCCTCACTAAGCCCTGCCAGGCTCTTTCCCCTTTTTATACCACTGCCTAGTTCCTTACAGTAGTCTAGCATCACTCAGAACGCGTCCACAAATTGAAAACTTGCACTAGAAAGCATATCATCACTTTGAAACACTAAACAAAAGCAATATGTTAAAAAAAATCCTGCCTCAGGAAAAAAAACATCAGTAACAAACAATTTTGAGGCTGATTCCTACGTTAGGGGCTTCGACTTAAGCCATCGGCGTTACCGTTGAGACTCCCCTTTTTGTAACGCACCTCAAAGGAATATTGTTGTAAAGCGAGGCTCCAGCGCAGGAGGCGGCCATTTTTGGGAGAGATGGTCTGCAGCCATTGGAGAGGGCAGTGATCCGTCTCAATGATAAACCTCGAGCCGGCTAGATAGCATGACAATTTCTGAACGGCCCACACGAGACACGCACACTCTTTCTCGGTGGCGCTATACGCCTGCTCACGACTGGTCAGCTTACGACTAGCATACAGGACGGGGTGTTCTACTTCTCCATTTTCCCGTTGGCACAGTACAACGCCCATGCCTCGCTCACTAGCATCGCACTGAACAATGAACCCTTTTGTATAGTCTGGCGATCGTAGCACAGGCTGGCTTGTTAGGGCACTCTTTAGGGCGCTAAAAGCTCTTTCCTTTGTCTCGTCCCAGACGACTGTTTGAGGCTCTGTCTTTCTTAGAGCATCCGTCAGGGGAGCCGCGATATCAGAGTACCTAGGGATGTACCTCTGATAGTAGCCGGCGACACCTAAGAACGACCGAATATCGGTCTTTGTGCGCGGTTGCGGAAAGTCTCGCACAGCGGCCACTTTTATTTCAGAGGGGCGGCGACGACCCTGACCAATCACGTGACCGAGGTAGACAACCTCGGCCTGTGCTAACTGGCACTTAGGAGCCTTTACTGTCAAGCCTGCTTCGCGCAGGCGGGTTAGCACTGCCCGCAAGTGTGTCATATGCTCAGACCAGGATGCGGAGAATATCGCTACGTCGTCTAGATACGGTAAAGCGAATTCTTGCTGTCCCCGCAACACTTTATCCATGAGACTTGAAAAACAGTATGGCGCGTTCTTCAAACCAAAACTCAACACTTTAGGACGGAATGTTCCCATTGGTGAAATGAACGCCGCATACCTACTAGCCTCTTCTGTAAGTGGAACCTGCCAATAACCCCTGACAAGATCTAGGGTGGAAATAAACTGAGCGCTACTAACTTTCTCAAGGCGCTCCTCGATGTTAGGGATCGGATAAATTTGATCCTTAGTGATGGAATTAAGCCTGCGGTAGTCGACGCAAGGACGAGGTTCCTTGCCCGGTACCTCAACTAAAATCAAAGGGGAGGTATAATCACTCTCACCTGCCTCAATAACACCGAGCTGTAGCATTTTCTTTACCTCAGCCTCCATAATATCGCTCTGGCGGGGTGACACCCGATACGCCTTGGATCGTACTGGCTCTGGGGAGGTAAGTTCTATATCATGAGTAAGTACCGAAGTCCTACCAGGCCTCTCAGAGAACAGACCTTGAAACTCTTGTAATAGCTGGTGTAGTTCGGTTTTCTGCTCAGGCGACAGCGGTGCTTTACTGATAAGGTCACTAATGACTTGACCGGTGTCTTCCCTGTTCGTCACTGAGCCTAGTCCCGGAAGCTCGACCGGAAGCTCTTCAGGAACGTTTACCATCATGCACACCACTGCTTCCCTTTGTCTATAAGGTTTGAGCAGATTACAGTGGTAAACTTGCTGTGCTTTCCGCTTTCCTGGCAGACTTACCACGTAGTTAACGTCCGACAGTTTCTGAACAATTCGCGCTGGGCCCTCCCACTGCACGTCTAGTTTGTTGTTTAGCGATGTGCGCAATATCATGACCTCATCGCCAACCTCAAAACGACGGGCCCTGGCTGTCCGATCATAATAAACCTTGGCCCTCTGCTGGGCCTTTGTCATTGCTTCACCTGACAACTCCTGTGCCCTTCTTAAGCGTTCGAGGAGCTTAAGCACGTACTCCACCACGACTGGGTCGTCGCCCCTACCTTCCCATGATTCTCGAAGCATGCGAAGCGGAGATCGAAGCGAGCGACCGTACACCAGTTCAGCTGGCGAAAACCCCGTAGCCGCATGCGGCGCGGTCCTTAAAGCAAACATCACCCCAGGCAGACACAGCTCCCAGTCAGTTCGATGTTCAAAACACAACGCTCTCAACACGCGCTTCATGACGGAGTGGAGCTTCTCAACGGAATTCGACTGTGGGTGGTACACTGAGCTGTGCAACAGCTTTACCCCACACCTTTCGAGAAAAGTTGTCGTCAAAGCGCTAGTAAACACTGTGCCCTGATCTGATTGGATTTCCGCAGGAAAACCAACTCGCGCAAATATGGACAGTAGTGCATTAACTATCTCAACTGAGCTGAGTTCTTTAAGCGGCACTGCTTCAGGGAACTTTGTCGCTGGGCAGATCACAGTCAAAATGTGTCTGTACCCCGTGGCTGTTACCGGCAGAGGTCCCACAGTATCAATAACGAGCCGTCTAAAAGGCTCCGTAATGATAGGTACCAATTTCAACGGCGCCCTCGATTTGTCCCCTGGTTTGCCCACCCGCTGACAAGTGTCACATGTCCTCACGAAATGGTCTGCGTCCCGAAAACACCCTGGCCAATAGTACTCTTGCAAGAGACGGTCCTTAGTTTTCTTAACTCCTAGGTGTCCGGACCACGAACCCCCATGCGACAAGCGCAACAGATCCTGACGATAGCATTGAGGCACGATCAGCTGATCGAACTCCACTCCTCTTCGGTCTAGATACTTCCGGTACAGGACTCCACCTCTTTCCACAAAACGCGCAGTTTTCCTGGCGATACCTTCTTTGACATTGCAGCGCACGTTTTCCAGGCTGCCATCCTTTTTTTGCTCGGCTATCAAAGCCGACCGGCTGACTTTTAGCAACCTATCAAGTCCGTCTGACGTAGGCGCGATGAGCAAATCAGTAGATAGCTCTTCTAACTTTCCCGAATCGGGATTTTCCTCTCCAGTATCTGGCGCCTTCAACGCTACAGACTCAATTTTATTCAGTTCGGGCGTGCTCTGAATATCAGCTTGCTGCGCCTCTGACCCTTTTTCGTTGTTTGATAACGTCGGCCCCGCAACTACCGCCTTTGAAGCGAGCTCCCGAACCTTCGATCTGGTTAAGGCCTGAACACTAGCTTCACCAAACAAAAGCCCCTTCTCGCGCAGGAGGTGATCGGACCTGTTTGAAAATAGGTACGGGTACTGGGGGGGCAGCATAGATGACACTGCCGCCTCCGTCTCAAGCGCTCCGAAAGGTCCTTCAATAAGCACTTTTGCTACCGGCAGACACACGCTATGAGCTTCCACGCCTTGCTTGATCCATGCGCACTCGCCCGTGAACATATGGGGTTCTACGTAAGACGGGTGAACTACATCCATCGTTGCTGCGGAATCGCGAAGCACTCGGCACTCTTTCCCGTTCACGAGGAGGTCTCGCATGTAAGGCTCGAGAAGCTTCATGTTCTCGTCAGTGCTGCCTATTGAAAAAAAAACAACTTTTGGTGTTGTTTCCGGACACTGCGCCGAAAAGTGACCCGGCTTCTGGCACGTATAACAAACGCGCGCTTGCCTCATCTCGAACCGCTTTCTGCGTTCGGCTTCGGCTGCCGCCGTCTCCTTAGGTTCGGTCGCACTGCTTCCACTCGCATCCGCACTACGCGT
Source organism: Dermacentor variabilis (assembly GCF_050947875.1). Taxonomy (NCBI): domain Eukaryota; kingdom Metazoa; phylum Arthropoda; class Arachnida; order Ixodida; family Ixodidae; genus Dermacentor; species Dermacentor variabilis. Next base: position 119,911,117 of record NC_134568.1, on the reverse strand, counting down.
GTTCCCCTTTGCTCTCATGGGTGTGAACTTCGGCCTCTCAAACTTCGAGCCAAATTCACCCTTTTGACCGTCCTTAGCTCCGCGAGCTCGACGCGTCACAAACTCCTCGGCTAGCTCAGCGGCTCTAGCCACCGTACAAACGTCTGGCCTATCCAAGACCCAGTATCGCACGTTCTCCGGTAACCGACTATAAAACTGTTCTAGCCCGAAACACTGCAGAACTTTATCGTGGTCACCAAACGCTTTCTCTTCTTTGAGCCACTCCTGCATGTTTGACATAAGCCTATACGCAAACTCTGTATATGACTCACTTTTGCCTTTCTCATTTTCCCGAAACTTCCGACGGAACGCCTCCGCAGACAGCCGGTACTTTTTTAGCAGACTCGATTTTACTTTGTCGAAATCCTCTGCTTCCTCTCTATCCAAGCGAGCGACTACGTCGGCCGCCTCGCCGGGTAACAAAGTGAGCAAGCGCTGTGGCCACGTTTCTCGAGAGAACCCCTGCTTCTCGCACGTTCGCTCAAAGTTAACCAGGAACAAACCAATGTCCTCTCCAAGCTTAAACGGCCGCATCAGGTCAGTCATTTTGAACAATACTCGTTCTCCTGCACCGTGTGCCTGACTTCCATTACGAGCGCGTTCCATCTCTATCTCGAGACGCTTCATTTCCAAAGCGTGTTGACGGTCACGCTCTTCTTTTTTCTCTTGTTGCTCTCGCTCTTTCTGTTCTTTACGTTCGCGCTCTTCTTTTTCTTTTTGCTCTTTAAGTTCGCGCTCCTGTCTTTTTGCAGTCTCTCTCTCTTCAATGGTCTCAAGGCATTCCGACAGCTCGTCATCCTCAGCCTCTAACTCAAGAATAGCCTTTATCAGTTCTGGTTTTCTTAGTTTGTCTGAGACATCCAGACCCAACTCTCTTGCAAGCTCCAACAATTTCGGTTTGCGCAACGACTTCAAATCCATGGCTGCTCTGAATGCTGCTTTCTCTACTGCTTACTATTGTCTTGCCGCAAACTAACCCGGCAGCAACGACAACCACAATTACCAGCTCTGTTTCTGACACTAACAAAAGCCTGGCAAAGCTCAGAAGAAGAAAGTCCCGCACTCACCAAACCTCGCAGCCAAGAGTCCAGCGCAGTCGTTCCGCTGCAGGCAACCAGTCATCACACAGGGCTCGTTGCACTGCTCCCGGATCGTCGTTGAGCTGCTCAGCATACAGTCAACTGCATCTCTTTGCTGCTGGCCTCCGTTGTCGCGATCTCACCGCTGGCAGACAGTTGTTTGGATCGGACTGCTGGTACGATCTGTTGGGAACTCGGCGCTGACGCCCGTGGTTGTACCTGGGTCGCAAGCCCCAAGGGTAGCGTTGGCCTGGCGGCCTGGGGTACAACTGGAAGCATCCGAAGGTCCCGGCAAAGCATGAGTCGACTGGTAACAACAAAACAACTTGTTTATTTTAACATCGCAAAGAGTTGGCGGTCAGGTTGACCGAAGTAGAGAGACGGGAGAGCACTTCACTCAACAGAAGAAATCGGAGCCCTTTTTTTTTTTTTGCGTCCGGGGGCAGCTGTTTTTATACTCTCGCAGTTGAGGGCAAGAAGGAACCCCTCAAAAGACGAGCACGTGAATGTACAATGGGCTAATGGTGACGCACACTGTCGTAGCGATGCCGTAGCACCATGACGAGCACGATCTCGTAGCACCCTGTCGAGCACGATCTCGTAGCACCCTGTTGTAGCGCTGCCGGTCGGGCACAATGACTGTAATGAGAGGATGGTCCCTGCTTTGGCATCGCCTGTTTCGGGCACAATGACTGGAATGAGAGGATGGTCCCTGCTTTGGCATCGCCTGTTTCGGGCACAATGACTGGAATGAGAGGATGGTCCCTGCTTTGGCATCGCCTGTTTCGGGCACAATGACTGGAATGAGAGGGTGATCTTTTGCGGTCGCATCGCCGCAGTCGCGCCTGGAAACACCTGCCGATGAGTGTTGCGGCGACGACGATCGGGCCAAAATGTCTGCCGCCCCGCCGCAGTCGCGCCGGCAAAACCACGTGTCGCAGGCGAAACGCAACAGCGCACAAGTGGAGTGATCGGCGGCCGCGCCCTTCCTCTCGTTCGTTAACTGCTACCGATCGCGGTGCGCCATGGATCGCCGAAGGAGAGCAACGATGAAAAAGAGCGAAGGCCGCTGGGGTCACTGCCGATACTTTTCAATTGCACTGCAACGCCCTTCGTAGTGCGTTTTCAGTTGAATGTCGTGGTGTTGAGCCTCTTGCCGAAAGACGTTCGTACCTTTCTTTCTTTGTTCTTTTTTTTTCTCTCTCTTTCTTTTCGTTTTCTCTTTTTTTATCAATCGTGCTACCAGACCTTCAACCCACTGACTATTCCGTGTAGAGGAGACATTTCCGCTCAAAACGAACCAAATGGTTATCCTGCTATCAGTGGCGTGGCCAGAAATTTGGTTCGGGGGAGGGTGGGGGGAGGGCTCACGTTGGAGCTTGGCCTCCTCACACAATTTGTCGAGGGATCAAATACATGAGTAATAACTGCATTGCAATTGCCAAAGATGCTGCAAACAAATTCTTGAACGCTAAGCACTGTCAAGACAAATAAAATATGTAGTTTTTCATAGAAGAATATATTCTTATATCCTAAAAATTGTGCCAGAAATAACTGATATCAATTCTTCCATGTTGTTTGTCTATTTATTAAGAAAGAAAATATCACACGAACTTTAGAACTATATCAGTGCGAAACCATCAAAGCAGTGCATGCCGCTGATATGATAAATGTAAAGGCCGTGAAATGAACGAGTTGAGGACAAATATGCTAATGATACTTTGTCATTCGAAAGCCTTGTTTACATTTTTGTACATATTGTTACGTTTCGCCTACGACGCGCGGTTTAGCCGGCGCGACTGCAACAAAGCGGCAGACATTTTGGCCCGTTCGGCGTCGCCGCTACGCTCCCCGCCAAGCGCGTCCAGGCATGTTCCGATGCCACGTGTCTTCATGTGCGTGTGTGAGTGTATGTGCCATTGTGCCCGACCGAAGGCGCTACGAGAGTAGAAGTCTCCTTCTCCTCCCAGCCATTGTGCCCGACCGAAGGCGCTACGAGAGTAGGAGTTACCTTCTCCTCCCAGTCTTTGTGCCCGACCGGCGGCGCTACGACAGTATGCGTCACCTTATCTCATTGTACAATGACGTGCTCGTCTATTGAGGGGTTCCTTCTTGCCCTCAACTGCGAGAGTATAAAAACAGCTGCCCCCGGACGCCAAAAGGAGGGCTCCGATTTCTTCTGTTGAGTAAAGTGCACTCCCGTCTCTCTACTTCGGTCAACCTGACCGCCAACTCTTTGCGATGTTAAAATAAACAAGTTGTTTTGTTGTTACCAGTCGACTCATGCTTTGCCGGGACCTTCGGATGCTTCCAGTTGTACCCCAGGCCGCCAGGCCAACGCTACCCTTGGGGCTTGCGACCCAGGTGCAACAACGGGCGTCAGCGCCGAGTTCCCAACAGGTCGTACCATCGGTGCGACCACAACAACCGTTGCCATCGGTGGGATTCAAACAACTGTCTGCCAGCGGTGAGATCGCGACAACGGAGGCCAGCAGCGAAGAGATGCAGTTGACTGTATGCTGAGCAGCTCAACAACGATCCGGGAGCAGTGCAACGAGCCCTGTGTGATGACTGGTTGCCTGCAGCGGAACGACTGCGCTGGACTCTTGGCTGCGAGGTTTGGTGAGTGCGGGACTTTCTTCTTCTGAGCTTTGCCAGGCTTTTGTTAGTGTCAGAAACAGAGCTGGTAATTGTGGTTGTCGTTGCTGCCGGGTTAGTTTGCGGCAAGACAATAGTAAGCAGTAGAGAAAGCAGCATTCAGAGCAGCCATGGATTTGAAGTCGTTGCGCAAACCGAAATTGTTGGAGCTTGCAAGAGAGTTGGGTCTGGATGTCTCAGACAAACTCAGAAAACCTGAACTGCTAAAGGCTATTCTTGAGTTAGAAGCTGAGGATGACGAGCTGTCGGAATGCCTTGAGACCATTGAGGAGAGGGAGACTGCAAAAAGACAGGAGCGCGAACTTAAAGAGCAAAAAGAAAAAGAAGAGCGTGAACTTAAAGAACAGAAAGAAAAAGAAGAGCGTGAACGTAAAGAACAGAAAGAAAAAGAAGAGCGTGAACGTAAAGAACAGAAAGAGCGAGAGCAACAAGAGCGTGACCGTCAACACGCTTTGGAAATGAAGCGTCTTGAGGTAGAGATGGAACGCGCTCGTAATGGAAGTCAGGCACACGGTGCAGGAGAACGCGTATTGTTCAAAATGACTGACCTGATGCGGCCGTTTAAGCTTGGAGAGGACATTGGTTTGTTCCTGGTTAACTTTGAGCGAACGTGCGAGAAGCAGGGGTTCTCTCGGGAAACGTGGCCACAGCGCTTGCTCACTTTGTTACCCGGCGAGGCGGCCGACGTAGTCGCTCGCTTGGATAGAGAGGAGGCAGAGGATTTCGACACAGTGAAATCGAGTCTTCTAAAAAAGTACCGGCTGTCAGCGGAGGCGTTCCGTCGGAAGTTTCGGGAAAATGAGAAAGGCAAAAGTGAGTCATACACAGAGTTTGCGTACAGGCTAATGTCAAACATGCAGGAGTGGCTCAAAGAAGAGAAAGCGTTTGGTGACCACGATAAAGTTCTGCAGTGTTTCGGGCTAGAACAGTTTTATAGTCGGTTACCTGAGAACGTGCGGTACTGGGTCTTGGATAGGCCAGACGTTTGTACGGTGGCTAAAGCCGCTGAGCTAGCCGAGGAGTTTGTGACGCGTCGGGCTCGCGGAGCTAAGGACGGTCAAAAGGGTGAATTTGGCTCGAAGTTTGAGAGGCCGAAGTTCACGCCCATGAGAGCAAAGGGGAACACGCGTAGTGAGGATGCGAGTGAAAGCAGTCCGACCAAACGTAAAGAGACGGCGGCAGCCGAAGCCGAACGCAGAAAGCGGTTCGAGATGAGGCAAGCGCGCGTGTGTTATACGTGCCAGAAGCCGGGTCACTTTTCGGCGCAGTGTCCGGAAACAACACCAAAAGTTGTGTTTTTTTCATTATGCAGCACTGACGAGAACATGAAGCTTCTCAAGCCTTACATGCGAGACCTCCTCGTGAACGGGAAAGAGTGCCGAGTGCTTCGCGATTCCGCAGCTACGATGGATGTAGTTCACCCGTCTTACGTAGAACCCCATATGTTCACGGGCGAGTGCGCATGGATCAAGCAAGCCGTGGAAGCTCATAGCGTGTGTCTGCCGGTAGCAAAAGTGCTTATTGAAGGACCTTTCGGAGCGCTTGAGACGGAGGCGGCAGTGTCATCTATGCTGCCCCCCCAGTACCCGTACCTATTTTCGAACAGGTCCGATCACCTCCTGCGCGAGAAGGGGCTTTTGTTTGGTGAGGCTAGCGTTCAGGCCTTAACCAGGTCGAAGGTTCGGGAGCTCGCTGCAAAGGCGGTAGTTGCGGGGCCGACGTTATCGAACAATGAGAAAGGGTCAGAGGCGCAGCAAGCCGATATTCAGAGCACGCCCGAACTGAATAAAATTGAGTCTGTAACGTTAAAGGCACCAGATACTGGAGAGGAAAATCCCGATGCGGGAAAGTTAGAAGAGCTATCTACTGATTTGCTCATCGCGCCTACGTCAGACGGACTTGATAGGTTGCTAAAAGTCAGCCGGTCGGCTTTGATAGCCGAGCAAAAGAAGGATGGTAGCCTAGAAAACATACGCTGCAATGTCAAGGAAGGTATCGCCAGGAAAAATGCGCGTTTTGTGGAAAGAGGTGGAGTCCTGTACCGGAAGTATCTAGACCGCAGAGGAGTGGAGTTCGATCAGCTGATCGTTCCTCAATGCTATCGTCAGGATCTGTTGCGCTTGTCGCACGGGGGTTCGTGGTCCGGACACCTAGGAGTTAAGAAAACTAAGGACCGTCTCTTGCAAGAGTACTATTGGCCAGGGTGTTTTCGGGACGCAGACCACTTCGTGAGGACATGTGACACCTGTCAGCGGGTGGGCAAACCAGGGGACAAATCAAGGGCGCCGTTGAAATTGGTACCTATCATTACGGAGCCTTTTAGACGGCTCGTTATTGATACAGTGGGACCTCTGCCGGTAACAGCCACGGGGTACAGACACATTTTGACTGTGATCTGCCCAGCGACAAAGTTCCCTGAAGCAGTGCCGCTTAAAGAACTCAGCTCAGTTGAGATAGTCAATGCACTACTGTCCATATTTGCGCGAGTTGGTTTTCCTGCGGAAATCCAATCAGATCAGGGCACAGTGTTTACTAGCGCTTTGACGACAACTTTTCTCGAAAGGTGTGGGGTAAAGCTGCTACACAGCTCAGTGTACCATCCACAGTCGAATTCCGTTGAGAAGCTCCACTCCGTCATGAAGCGCGTGTTGAGAGCATTGTGTTTTGAACATCGAACTGACTGGGAGCTGTGTCTGCCTGGGGTGATGTTTGCATTAAGGACCGCGCCGCATGCAGCTACGGGGTTTTCGCCAGCTGAACTGGTGTACGGTCGCTCGCTTCGATCTCCGCTTCGCATGCTTCGAGAATCGTGGGAAGGCAGGGGCGACGACCCAGTCGTGGTGGAGTACGTGCTTAAGCTCCTCGAACGCTTAAGAAGGGCACAGGAGTTGTCAGGTGAAGCAATGGCAAAGGCCCAGCAGAGGGCCAAGGTTTATTATGATCGGACAGCCAGGGCCCGTCGTTTTGAGGTGGGCGATGAGGTCATGATATTGCGCACATCGCTAAACAACAAACTAGACGTGCAGTGGGAGGGCCCAGCACGAATTGTTCAGAAACTGTCGGACGTTAACTACGTGGTAAGTCTGCCAGGAAAGCGGAAAGCACAGCAAGTTTACCACTGTAATCTGCTCAAACCTTATAGACAAAGGGAAGCAGTGGTGTGCATGATGGTAAACGTTCCTGAAGAGCTTCCGGTCGAGCTTCCGGGACTAGGCTCAGTGACGAACAGGGAAGACACCGGTCAAGTCATTAGTGACCTTATCAGTAAAGCACCGCTGTCGCCTGAGCAGAAAACCGAACTACACCAGCTATTACAAGAGTTTCAAGGTCTGTTCTCTGAGAGGCCTGGTAGGACTTCTGTACTTACTCATGATATAGAACTTACCTCCCCAGAGCCAGTACGATCCAAGGCGTATCGGGTGTCACCCCGCCAGAGCGATATTATGGAGGCTGAGGTAAAGAAAATGCTACAGCTCGGTGTTATTGAGGCAGGTGAGAGTGATTATACCTCCCCTTTGATTTTAGTTGAGGTACCGGGCAAGGAACCTCGTCCTTGCGTCGACTACCGCAGGCTTAATTCCATCACTAAGGATCAAATTTATCCGATCCCTAACATCGAGGAGCGCCTTGAGAAAGTTAGTAGCGCTCAGTTTATTTCCACCCTAGATCTTGTCAGGGGTTATTGGCAGGTTCCACTTACAGAAGAGGCTAGTAGGTATGCGGCGTTCATTTCACCAATGGGAACATTCCGTCCTAAAGTGTTGAGTTTTGGTTTGAAGAACGCGCCATACTGTTTTTCAAGCCTCATGGATAAAGTGTTGCGGGGACAGGAAGAATTCGCTTTACCGTATCTAGACGACGTAGCGATATTCTCCGCATCCTGGTCTGAGCATATGGCACACTTGCGGGCAGTGCTAACCCGCCTGCGCGAAGCGGGCTTGACAGTCAAGGCTCCTAAGTGCCAGTTAGCACAGGCCGAGGTTGTCTACCTCGGTCACGTGATTGGTCAGGGTCGTCGCCGCCCCTCTGAAATAAAAGTGGCCGCTGTGCGAGACTTTCCGCAACCGCGCACGAAGACCGATATTCGGTCGTTCTTAGGTGTCGCCGGCTACTATCAGAGGTACATCCCCAGGTACTCTGATATCGCGCCTCCCCTGACGGATGCTCTAAGAAAGACAGAGCCTCAAACAGTCGTCTGGGACGAGACAAAGGAAAGAGCTTTTAGCGCCCTAAAGAGTGCCCTAACAAGCCAGCCTGTGCTACGATCGCCAGACTATACAAAAGGGTTCGTTGTTCAGTGCGATGCTAGTGAGCGAGGCATGGGCGTTGTGCTGTGCCAACGGGAAAATGGAGAAGTAGAACACCCCGTCCTGTATGCTAGTCGTAAGCTGACCAGTCGTGAGCAGGCGTATAGCGCCACCGAGAAAGAGTGTGCATGTCTCGTGTGGGCCGTTCAGAAATTGTCATGCTATCTAGCCGGCTCGAGGTTTATCATTGAGACGGATCACTGCCCTCTCCAATGGCTGCAGACCATCTCTCCCAAAAATGGCCGCCTCCTGCGCTGGAGCCTCGCTTTGTAACAATATTCCTTTGAGGTGCGTTACAAAAAGGGGAGTCTCAACGGTAACGCCGATGGCTTAAGTCGAAGCCCCTAACGTAGGAATCAGCCTCAAAATTGTTTGTTACTGATGTTTTTCTTCCTGAGGCAGGATTTTTTTTAACATATTGCTTTTGTTTAGTGTTTCAAAGTGATGATATGCTTTCTAGTGCAATTTTCCAATTTGTGGACGCGTTCTGAGTGATGCTAGACTACTGTAAGGAACTAGGCAGTGGTATAAAAGGGGAAAGAGCCTGGCAGGGCTTAGTGAGGGTTGTGCCGTGCTTGCTGACTGAGCGGTTGAGTTTCAGCGTAGTTCTAACGCTTGCCGGGAACGAGAACAAGAATGTGAACTCTCCCGAAGTCACTTTGCAGTGTCCCGTGCGAACCTGAACGAGAGAACGAGGCCTTCTCTGTGCGCTGCGCTCAAGAAACGTCGAGGGACGCCCGACTTCGGTTATGAGCATCATCGAGCGACATCCCTCCGGACAGCGGATGCAGTCCCCTGTCCATCGGGATCTCCTTCCCCCGGCGGGGCGGTCTCTTACGTTTCGCCTACGACGCGCGGTTTAGCCGGCGCGACTGCAACAAAGCGGCAGACATTTTGGCCCGTTCGGCGTCGCCGCTACGCTCCCCGCCAAGCGCGTCCAGGCATGTTCCGATGCCACGTGTCTTCATGTGCGTGTGTGAGTGTATGTGCCATTGTGCCCGACCGAAGGCGCTACGAGAGTAGAAGTCTCCTTCTCCTCCCAGCCATTGTGCCCGACCGAAGGCGCTACGAGAGTAGGAGTTACCTTCTCCTCCCAGTCTTTGTGCCCGACCGGCGGCGCTACGACAGTATGCGTCACCTTATCTCATTGTACAATCACGTGCTCGTCTATTGAGGGGTTCCTTCTTGCCCTCAACTGCGAGAGTATAAAAACAGCTGCCCCCGGACGCCAAAAGGAGGGCTCCGATTTCTTCTGTTGAGTAAAGTGCACTCCCGTCTCTCTACTTCGGTCAACCTGACCGCCAACTCTTTGCGATGTTAAAATAAACAAGTTGTTTTGTTGTTACCAGTCGACTCATGCTTTGCCGGGACCTTCGGATGCTTCCAGTTGTACCCCAGGCCGCCAGGCCAACGCTACCCTTGGGGCTTGCGACCCAGGTGCAACAACGGGCGTCAGCGCTGTTGCGTTTCGCCTGCGACACGTGGTTTTGCCGGCGCGACTGCGGCGGGGCGGCAGACATTTTGGCCCGATCGTCGTCGCCGCAACGCTCATCGGCAGGTGTTTCCAGGCGCGACTGCGGCGATGCGACCGCAAAGGATCACCCTCTCATTCCAGTCATTGTGCCCGAACCAGGCGATGCGAAAGCAGGGATCATCCTCTCACTACAGTCATTGTGCCCGACCGGCAGCGCTACGACAGGGTGCTACGAGATCGTGCTCGACATGGTGCTACGGCAGCGCTACGACAGGGTGCTACGAGATCGTGCTCGACATGGTGCTACGGCAGCGCTACGACAGTGTGCGTCACCATTAGCCCATTGTACATTCACGTGCTCGTCTTTTGAGGGGTTCCTTCTTGCCCTCAACTGCGAGAGTATAAAAACAGCTGCCCCCGGACGCCAAAAGGAGGGCTCCGATTTCTTCTGTTGAGTAAAGTGCTCTCCCGTCTCTCTACTTCGGTCAACCTGACCGCCAACTCTTTGCGATGTTAAAATAAACAAGTTGTTTTGTTGTTACCAGTCGACTCATGCTTTGCCGGGACCTTCGGATGCTTCCAGTTGTACCCCAGGCCGCCAGGCCAACGCTACCCTTGGGGCTTGCGACCCAGGTACAACCACGGGCGTCAGCGCCGAGTTCCCAACAGATCGTACCAGCGGTGCGATCAAAACATCTGGTTGGCAGCGGTGAGATCGCCTCCGACTTCAAACAACTGTCTGCCAGCGGTGAGATCGCGACAACGGAGGCCAGCAGCGAAGAGATGCAGTTGACTGTATGCTGAGCAGCTCAACGACGATCCGGGAGCAGTGCAACGAGCCCTGTGTGATGACTGGTTGCCTGCAGCGGAACGACTGCGCTGGACTCTTGGCTGCGAGGTTTGGTGAGTGCGGGACTTTCTTCTTCTGAGCTTTGCCAGGCTTTTGTTAGTGTCAGAAACAGAGCTGGTAATTGTGGTTGTCGTTGCTGCCGGGTTAGTTTGCGGCAAGACAATAGTAAGCAGTAGAGAAAGCAGCATTCAGAGCAGCCATGGATTTGAAGTCGTTGCGCAAACCGAAATTGTTGGAGCTTGCAAGAGAGTTGGGTCTGGATGTCTCGGACAAACTCAGAAAACCAGAACTGCTAAAGGCTATTCTTGAGTTAGAGGCTGAGGATGACGAGCTGTCGGAATGCCTTGAGACTATTGAGGAGAGGTCAAAAAGACAGGAGCGCGAACTTAAAGAGCAAAAAGAGAAACAGGAGCGCGAACTTAAAGAGCAAAAAGAGAAACAGGAGCGCGAACTTAAAGAGCAGAAAGAAAAAGAAGAGCGCGAACACGCTTTGGAAATGAAGCGTCTCGAGGTAGAGATGGAACGCGCTCGTAATGGAAGTCAGGCACACGGTGCAGGAGAACGAGTATTGTTCAAAATGACTGACCTGATGCGGCCGTTTAAGCTTGGAGAGGACATTGGTTTGTTCCTGGTTAACTTTGAGCGAACGTGCGAGAAGCAGGGGTTCTCTCGGGAAACGTGGCCACAGCGCTTGCTCACTTTGTTACCCGGCGAGGCGGCCGACGTAGTCGCTCGCTTGGATAGAGAGGAGGCAGAGGATTTCGACAAAGTAAAATCGAGTCTGCTAAAAAAGTACCGGCTGTCTGCGGAGGCGTTCCGTCGGAAGTTTCGGGAAAATGAGAAAGGCAAAAGTGAGTCATATACAGAGTTTGCGTATAGGCTTATGTCAAACATGCAGGAGTGGCTCAAAGAAGAGAAAGCGTTTGGTGACCACGATAAAGTTCTGCAGTGCTTCGGGCTAGAACAGTTTTATAGTCGGTTACCGGAGAACGTGCGATACTGGGTCTTGGATAGGCCAGACGTTTGTACGGTGGCTAAAGCCGCTGAGCTAGCCGAGGAGTTTGTGACGCGTCGGGCTCGCGGAGCTAAGGACGGTGAAAAGGGTGAATTTGGCTCGAAGTTTGAGAGGCCGAAGTTCACACCCATGAGAGAAAAGGGGGACACGCGTAGGGAGGATGCGAGTGAAAGCAGTCCGACCAAACGTAAAGAGACGGCGGCAGCCAAACGCAGAAAGCGGTTCGAGATGAGGCAAGCGCGCGTTTGTTATACGTGCCAGAAGCCGGGTCACTTTTCGGCGCAGTGTCCGGAAACAACACCAAAAGTTGTGTTTTTTTCAATAGGCAGCACTGACGAGAACATGAAGCTTCTCGAACCTTACATGCGAGACCTCCTCGTGAACGGGAAAGAGTGCCGAGTGCTTCGCGATTCCGCAGCTACGATGGATGTAGTTCACCCGTCTTACGTAGAACCCCATATGTTCACGGGCGAGTGCGCATGGATCAAGCAAGCCGTGGAAGCTCATAGCGTGTGTCTGCCAGTAGCAAAGGTGCTTATTGAAGGACCTTTCGGAGCGCTTGAGACGGAGGCGGCAGTGTCATCTATGCTGCCACCCCAGTACCCGTACCTATTTTCAAACAGGTCCGATCACCTCCTGCGCGAGAAGGGGCTTTTGTTTGGTGAAGCTAGTGTTCAGGCCTTAACCAGATCGAAGGTTCGGGAGCTCGCTGCAAAGGCGGTAGTTGCGGGGCCGACGTTATCAAACAACGAAAAAGGGTCAGAGGCGCAGCAAGCTGATATTCAGAGCACGCCCGAACTGAATAAACTTGAGTCTGTAACGTTAAAGGCACCAGATACCGGAGAGGAAAATCCCGATGCGGGAAAGTTAGAAGAGCTATCTACTGATTTGCTCATCGCGCCTACGTCAGACGGACTTGATAGGTTGCTAAAAGTCAGCCGGTCGGCTTTGATAGCCGAGCAAAAAAAGGATGGCAGCCTGGAAAACGTGCGCTGCAATGTCAAAGAAGGTATCGCCAGGAAAACTGCGCGTTTTGTGGAAAGAGGTGGAGTCCTGTACCGGAAGTATCTAGACCGCAGAGGAGTGGAGTTCGATCAGCTGGTCGTGCCTCAATGCTATCGTCAGGATCTGTTGCGCTTGTCACACGGGGGTTCGTGGTCCGGACACCTAGGAGTTAAGAAAACTAAGGACCGTCTCTTGCAAGAGTACTATTGGCCAGGGTGTTTTCGGGACGCAGACCATTTCGTGAGGACATGTGACACTTGTCAGCGGGTGGGCAAACCAGGGGACAAATCAAGGGCGCCGTTGAAATTGGTACCTATCATAACGGAGCCTTTTAGACGGCTCGTTATTGATACAGTGGGACCTCTGCCGGTAACAGCCACGGGGTACAGACACATTTTGACTGTGATCTGCCCAGCGACAAAGTTCCCTGAAGCAGTGCCGCTTAAAGAACTCAGCTCAGATGAGATAGTCAATGCACTACTGTCCATATTTGCGCGAGTTGGTTTTCCTGCAGAAATTCAATCAGATCAGGGCACAGTGTTTACTAGCGCTTTGACGACAACTTTTCTCGAAAGGTGTGGGGTAAAGCTGTTACACAGCTCAGTGTACCACCCACAGTCGAATTCCGTTGAGAAGCTCCACTCCGTCATGAAGCGCGTGTTGAGAGCCTTGTGTTTTGAACATCGAACTGACTGGGAGCTGTGTCTGCCTGGGGTGATGTTTGCTTTAAGGACCGCGCCGCATGCGGCTACGGGGTTTTCGCCAGCTGAACTGGTGTACGGTCGCTCGCTTCGGTCTCCGCTTCGCATGCTTCGAGAATCATGGGAAGGCAGGGGCGACGACCCAGTCGTGGTGGAGTACGTACTTAAGCTCCTCGAACGCTTAAGAAGGGCACAGGAGTTGTCAGGTGAAGCAATGACAAAGGCCCAGCAGAGGGCCAAGGTTTATTATGATCGGACAGCCAGGGCCCGTCGTTTTGAGGTGGGCGATGAGGTCATGATATTGCGCACATCGCTAAACAACAAACTAGACGTGCAGTGGGAGGGCCCAGCACGAATTGTTCAGAAACTGTCGGACGTTAACTACGTGGTAAGTCTGCCAGGAAAACGGAAAGCACAGCAAGTTTACCACTGTAATCTGCTCAAACCTTATAGACAAAGGGAAGCAGTGGTGTGCATGATGGTAAACGTTCCTGAAGAGCTTCCGGTCGAGCTTCCGGGACTAGGCTCAGTGACGAACAGGGAAGACACCGGTCAAGTCATTAGTGACCTTATCAGTAAAGCACCGCTGTCGCCCGAGCAGAAAACCGAACTACACCAGCTATTACAAGAGTTTCAAGGTCTGTTCTCTGAGAGGCCTGGTAGGACTTCTGTACTTACTCATGATATAGAACTTACCTCCCCAGAGCCAGTACGATCCAAGGCGTATCGGGTGTCACCCCGCCAGAGCGATATTATGGAGGCTGAGGTAAAGAAAATGCTACAGCTCGGTGTTATTGAGGCAGGTGAGAGTGATTATACCTCCCCTTTGATTTTAGTTGAGGTACCGGGCAAGGAACCTCGTCCTTGCGTCGACTACCGCAGGCTTAATTCCATCACTAAGGATCAAATTTATCCGATCCCTAACATCGAGGAGCGCCTTGAGAAAGTTAGTAGCGCTCAGTTTATTTCCACCCTAGATCTTGTCAGGGGTTATTGGCAGGTTCCACTTACAGAAGAGGCTAGTAGGTATGCGGCGTTCATTTCACCAATGGGAACATTCCGTCCTAAAGTGTTGAGTTTTGGTTTGAAGAACGCGCCATACTGTTTTTCAAGCCTCATGGATAAAGTGTTGCGGGGACAGCAAGAATTCGCTTTACCGTATCTAGACGACGTAGCGATATTCTCCGCATCCTGGTCTGAGCATATGACACACTTCGGGCAGTGCTAACCCGCCTGCGCGAAGCGGGCTTGACAGTAAAGGCTCCTAAGTGCCAGTTAGCACAGGCCGAGGTTGTCTACCTCGGTCACGTGATTGGTCAGGGTCGTCGCCGCCCCTCTGAAATAAAAGTGGCCGCTGTGCGAGACTTTCCGCAACCGCGCACGAAGACCGATATTCGGTCGTTCTTAGGTGTCGCCGGCTACTATCAGAGGTACATCCCCAGGTACTCTGATATCGCGGCTCCCCTGACGGATGCTCTAAGAAAAACAGAGCCTCAAACAGTCGTCTGGGACGAGACAAAGGAAAGAGCTTTTAGCGCCCTAAAGAGTGCCCTAACAAACCAGCCTGTGCTACGATCGCCAGACTATACAAAAGGGTTCATTGTTCAGTGCGATGCTAGTGAGCGAGGCATGGGCGTTGTACTGTGCCAACGGGAAAATGGAGAAGTAGAACACCCCGTCCTGTATGCTAGTCGTAAGCTGACCAGTCGTGAGCAGGCGTATAGCGCCACCGAGAAAGAGTGTGCATGTCTCGTGTGGGCCGTTCAGAAATTGTCATGCTATCTAGCCGGCTCGAGGTTTATCATTGAGACGGATCACTGCCCTCTCCAATGGCTGCAGACCATCTCTCCCAAAAATGGCCGCCTCCTGCGCTGGAGCCTCGCTTTACAACAATATTCCTTTGAGGTGCGTTACAAAAAGGGGAGTCTCAACGGTAACGCCGATGGCTTTAGTCGAAGCCCCTAACGTAGGAATCAGCCTCAAAATTGTTTGTTACTGATGTTTTTCTTCCTGAGGCAGGATTTTTTTTAACATATTGCTTTTGTTTAGTGTTTCAAAGTGATGATATGCTTTCTAGTGCAATTTTCCAATTTGTGGACGCGTTCTGAGTGATGCTAGACTACTGTAAGGAACTAGGCAGTGGTATAAAAGGGGAAAGAGCCTGGCAGGGCTTAGTGAGGGTTGTGCCGTGCTTGCTGACTGAGCGGTTGAGTTTCAGCGTAGTTCTAACGCTTGCCGGGAACGAGAACAAGAATGTGAACTCTCCCGAAGTCACTTTGCAGTGTCCTGTGCGAACCTGAACGTGAGAACGAGGCCTTCTCTGTGCGCTGCGCTCAAGAAACGTCGAGGGACGCCCGACTTCGGTTATGAGCATCATCGAGCGACATCCCTCCGGACAGCGGATGCAGTCCCCTGTCCATCGGGATCTCCTTCCCCCGGCGGGGCGGTCTGTTGCGTTTCGCCTGCGACACGTGGTTTTGCCGGCGCGACTGCGGCGGGGCGGCAGACATTTTGGCCCGATCGTCGTCGCCGCAACGCTCATCGGCAGGTGTTTCCAGGCGCGACTGCGGCGATGCGACCGCAAAGGATCACCCTCTCATTCCAGTCATTGTGCCCGAACCAGGCGATGCGAAAGCAGGGATCATCCTCTCACTACAGTCATTGTGCCCGACCGGCAGCGCTACGACAGGGTGCTACGAGATCGTGCTCGACATGGTGCTACGGCAGCGCTACGACAGGGTGCTACGAGATCGTGCTCGACATGGTGCTACGGCAGCGCTACGACAGTGTGCGTCACCATTAGCCCATTGTACATTCACGTGCTCGTCTTTTGAGGGGTTCCTTCTTGCCCTCAACTGCGAGAGTATAAAAACAGCTGCCCCCGGACGCCAAAAGGAGGGCTCCGATTTCTTCTGTTGAGTAAAGTGCTCTCCCGTCTCTCTACTTCGGTCAACCTGACCGCCAACTCTTTGCGATGTTAAAATAAACAAGTTGTTTTGTTGTTACCAGTCGACTCATGCTTTGCCGGGACCTTCGGATGCTTCCAGTTGTACCCCAGGCCGCCCGGCCAACGCTACCCTTGGGGCTTGCGACCCAGGTACAACCACGGGCGTCAGCGCCGAGTTCCCAACAGATCGTACCAGCGGTGCGATCCAAACAGCGCCGAGTTCCCAACAGGTCGTACCATCGGTGCGACCACAACAACCGTTGCCATCGGTGGGATTCAAACAATATGCAACGGCCAGGGAAAAATCTCAGTGAAGCTGTCCGTCATTCTAATGTACTGCGCAGGAGCAGCTGTCCCCGGTTGCGTATTGTAATTGCACCGAAATCGTAGTCGCAACAGAGATCACATATAAAAAGCAGCAGTTCTGCAAAATATACATTAGAAATTCGAAGTGCAATGGAATACACAAATGCCAAGATAAAGATTGTTAAAAATAAATAAAAGTGTCTCTGGAAACAAAGTTCACTGCATGTATCCACAAAACTTCGCAACAAGATATTTAAATATACGTATAAGTAACCAATAAATCTACGTATCTAAGCAAAAGTCACTTTATACAGGGTGTTCACGCTAATTTTAGCCAGAGTTTAAAAATATGCCGATACACTCTAAGACGACGCGACCAAGTGCATGTTGCTCACTTTTGTACGTAGTGTGTCACGCTTAATTTTGTATTTTGCCTAATTATATTTTTAGTCAAGATTAATAAAGCAACTTCTGAAGTAACGAAGTTAGGAAAAAAATTCCATTTAGAAAATTGCAGAGCGGTTTGCAAAGCGTCCGAATAAACAGTTTCTGTCTCTCTCTCTCTCTCTCTCTCTCTCTCTCTCTCTCTCTATATATATATATATATATATATATATATATATATATATTAGGTATTAGTGTATTTCAGCTTACTGATGATGCCCGCGAACTACAAGACTAGTGACATGCCCACTTGCGCGTCGTGATTGCACTGCTCCCCAACGTTCATCGCACAAACAGCCATAGGCGTGCTACCACTTAAAAGGCGACAGGGCAACCACGTAGGCGTCGGCTGTGCCGTTTACGCCAATGATGTGCTCCCCTCGCAAAAGTTCGTTATAGCGATAAGCAGACGCAGCGGTTACCGCTTGTGCTGCCGGAAGCAACAGGTCTGTCATATCGCGATAGCTGTAAGCAAATTGAACATGCCTAAATAAAGAAAAACTCAGTTTTCAGAAGGCTGAAACTGACATAATTAATAATAATAATATTTGGGGTTTTACGTGCCAAAACCACTTTCTGATTATGAGGCACGCCGTAGTGGAGGACTCCGGAAATTTCGACCACCTGGGGTTCTTTAACGTGCACCTAAATCTAAGCACACGGGTGTTTTCGCATTTCGCCCCCATCGAAATGCGGCCGCCGTGGCCGGGATTCGATCCCGCGACCTCGTGCTCAGCAGCCCAACACCATAGCCACTGAGCAACCACGGCGGGTTGAAACTGACATACCTCTTGCCGGTCAGAGTGTTGTTAAAAAACATTAGACGAATGACTGTGCTGTCATATATTCCGCACCAAACGTTAAAGGACCACTGATATTGGTGGCGGGATATTCCTAGCCAGTGGAGATTTTGCTCACTTCTATAGCGTGCGTTGTGGATATTTACTTGGCAATTTCAGGAAAAGTTCATCTCGTCAGTCCGGGTACCTTGGTGAGAAAGTCAGAATCCTGCTCCTCCTGAATCAAAATCCAATTCGAAAAGTTGAGTCTCTTTTGAAGATCCCTTGACTCCAGGCATTGATGCAACTGCAAGTGATAAGGGTGCAGTCCAGCTGTTTTCAAAATCATCAAGGCAGTTGAGTTAGGCACACCGAGCTGTGTGCTCACGCTGTGCGTGCTAGCGTGTGGATTAGCTGCCATGAAAGACAAAACGTTGGAGCGAACCTCATTATTTATGACTCAAGCTCCCTGCCTCTTTCTTGTGAAGCTGCCAGTTTGCTTCAGTGACTCGTTGGTGTTGAATATTGTCATCGGGCTCAGTCGCGTACCCGGGTGCCAGTTTCAAAATATTCTTGCAGCCTGCCGTCTCTGTCTGCTTGCAGCTGCTACGGCAAGGATCATGTTTGCTTTTTCCTCGTTGCAAAAAGGCATCACGAAATTGCTCGCGCTTTAGCAGCCGATGCAGGATAGTCTGTTTATCGCTGTCTGGAATTACCACTTACCACAACAACCACGTCCATCAGTCGCTTTACACAGTACAGGAGATAATGGTTGCTAGCTTAAATCGAACAGCCAAAGGTTGCGTCGCTGCTCTGTCGCTTTTTAAGTGGCAGCTAGTGCACCTATGGCTGTTTGTGCGCGGAAAGCTTGGGAGCAATGCAATCACGACACGCAAGCGGGCATGTCAGGATGTGTTTTTTGTATTTCGCGGGAATCCGCAGTGAGCTGAAAAACACTAATACTTAATAGACATAAAGACAGAAACTGTTTATTCGGACGCTGTGCAAAGCGCTCTGGAACATTCTAATTGAAATTTTTTCCTAGCTTCATTGCTTCAAAAGTTAGTTAATTAATCTTGACTAATTATCTAATTAAACAAAATACAAAAATAGCTACACAATGCATACAAAAGTGAGCAACAAGCATTTGGTCGCGTCGTCTTAGAGTGCATCGGCATATTTTTAAACTCTGGCTATAGTTACCTAAAACACCCTGTATAATGCGTCAAACAAGGCAAATAAATATGTTGCGTAATCACAGATTCACAGATCACAGAATCCTCAGGCCCGCTCCCCCCTCTCCCTCCCTCCACTCCCCCGATGCATCGCGCGCGACGGAAGGCGGCGCGCTTCCTTCCCGCTTTTCTCCGTTGCGCACACAAGACTGACCCACCATCGTCGGCTCCCCGCTACGCTTTCACTCGCACATACAGCATGCGGCGCGCGCTGACGATGTTATCGCCCTTGTGCTTCATACGGAACATGACAGGAATGCGCCTTGAGTGTCCACTTAATTGCTATCGCAATAATATATTAAGAGTATCCGGCATGTGAAGAGTCCCATGGCCCATAACTTTTCGCAAAAGTAACAAAATCGAACGTTCAGCATGCGACAATTCGCATCGCGGCAAACAATGTCTTTGTGTCTGTGTCGGGGGGGGGGGGGGGGCACCGAAATGAAGAAACGCAAAGGAAAGCATCTTGGCACAATCGAATGCACTCGGGGCACCTAATGTAGCTACCTAAGGAATATCCAAGAAAGCGTGAGACGCTTGGTCCACAGAGAACCATATGCATGCTGCTCGTTATCCTACACTGGCGAGATAAGACTTCCCGTAGACGTTGCGATAACATCGAAACGATGGCGATGCCCTCAAGCGAACGCGTTGCAATCTGTCGAGTCCCCACAATGGTGACAGCTAGCGACCATTGTTTCTTTTTTTCGTCTGCTAGCCAGAAAGCGTCCAAAGCTCTCCGAGGGCAAAATCCGCTCGGCCAGAGAAAAACGAACGCGCACCGCAGTGCGCCGCGCGGTTGTCAGGGCAACACATGAAAAACGCATGACCTCTGGCTGGCTATGGTAGCCTGCGGGTAGCGAGAACAAAAAATTGGAGGCTCCAATGTGTCTTCGTGAATAAAACTCAAAGTAGAAAAAATAAATAAGAACGCAGTTACCTTTGCTGGCTTTAGTGTCTTGACGTGCATGGATGCTTTGGCGCAGGTGAAAAAGATGTTGATATTGTTTTCTGTGAAATGATGGCAAATATGAACCATCACAACGCTTCGTCTCATCGGACCTCGCTGCGTGCTTTGCCAACTTGTCTGATAGTGTATTGATTTGGCTTGTTTCGTTGTATGGTCCGATGTACGACATTAGAAAAGTAAATGCAGCTTTGGCATCAAATGTTAATAACAACAATAAACCCACAAATATCCGGAAATGAAAATGTAGAGCATGACTTTGGAAATGTCAATGCACCTTTCGCATCAAAACATTATGTCATCTTTATACCTCTAAAGTTTCTTAATTGAAATCCATGCGCTCTGTAGATTCTGCGGCATTTGCGAGATGCCGCGGCGGGCCCACTCGCCATGAAAGCGCCCTTGAAACTTTGTGCTCGGATGGGGATCTTTGCGTTATGTGACTCCAGGCGCATGGGCGTCACCGTGAAACCCAGCCCGAGTTCACAATCTTCGCGCCGAAATGTTTTTTCGGGCGCGAAAAATACATTCTAGAGAAAATTCAGAATGATTTCCGGCACCGTGGGTTGTTTTGGTTGGCGGTGCATCACAGCACGAAAAAATTTCGGGGGGGGGCTGAAGCCCCATAAGCCCTCCCCCCCCCCCTTGCTACGCCCCTGCCTGCTATACGTGTCCAATTGCCTGGATAAATTAGGATTTAGTACACAATTAATATTCTGAAGCAAAAAAATGAAATTATAATAAAGAAGGACAGAGAAGAAGAAGCACACTTGGCAACTATGAACGTGGATCGAGCAATAACGACATATATATTTCGTAACGTGCAGTGCGCTTTGTTTTTGTTTTATTTTTCGTTTCTTTTTCCTACACTACTGCGCAAAAGAAGGATGTGGGCTCATACACTGATCGTTTCGTGGTTGGTCACAGGCTCTGTACACGTCAGCGGGAGAATTATCGCTTGCATGCGAGAGCATCCACCTTCCCTTAAACAACCGAGTATATCTCCGTGATCCCTCTCCTCGGTCTTATAATACTTTGACTTTTCACATTCTTCGTGCTTTCAAGATTAATGCAGAAATCTCGCAAAATTCATTCTTCAACGTGACCACTGCGCGTATACGCTCCGCAATGCGCGACGTTCTCATGCATAAAAAAATAATTACCAACAAGGAAACAATGGAATCAATTAACTCCGATATCACTCTATAAGCCGACTTTTGGGCGAATATTTTGTGAAGATACATTTCATATTGGATTCTTGCCGCCCTTCGCACTTGTCTCTGGCGCCGCCACACCTTCATTATCGCCACCATCTGCCGCTCGGCTCGGCAGATGATAAGCAAGCAAATAATAATGGGAAGTTAAATGGATCGTTACAAAATACGGCCCTTGTCATTCTCAGTCACGCTTTCAAGCGGCGTCACTTATTACGACACTCGATATCACAAAGAGATTGCTGGCAGCTTTTTCGGCTTGAAGAAATGACAGCTTTACTGAAAGTTAGCTTAATTGGATGGAGTTGTCGCACTGTGCAGATATACAAGATGTTTCACGTAACTTGAACAAAGGATTTTAGGAAAGTGGTTAACCGCAGCTGGGTGAAACCAACGACATATGTTTTGGCGTCTGGTGGTCTTCTTCAATGTATGTTTCACGTTCCGCTTAATTAGTTAACTGAGATCGATTATTCAGAATTTCTAATATACGCTTTAAACCCAGGTGCGTTTCGTTACGCTGTAAAGGGGGTTTCAGTTCGTTTTCTCTCTCTCTCTTTGCCCTTTCCAACCCCTATATCCCTCATACCAGTGCAGGGTAGCAACGCGGAAACTCGCCTCTGGTTAACCTTCCTGCCTTTCCTCTCTCTCTCTTTCTGTACAGGGGATTCAGAAAAGACCGATCCAATTTTTTGTGGCAACGTACATGCTGCGTGGCGATTTTTTCCGCGTTTAAAGAAAGGCAGCGAAATATGAAATAAAACCGCCCGAGTGCGCTCATGCGCTATCGTATAGCATCGTTCTTAGCCGTGCTTCGAGGGAAAGAACCGCGCGCGCGGACCGTGGCGAAGTGAGCGGCTCTAGGCATCGGCTCCACAGTGCGTCAGCATCTTCGACGGTGGCACCATAGAGGAAGGATTCAATAAGAGCGGACACTCCCATAGAGGCCAGCCGCCGAATTGACTACAGCGCACCAAGCCGCCGACATTAACACCTGAAGTGCACACTTTCGGTTTCGGGCGCTCGCGTTTTGAACGCTAGCTGAAACGCGTTATACGCCGGCTGCGCTGATTGCCGCGGCATTTTTGTTCCTTCTACTGCTCACCCGCGCGCGGTCGCGTTGCGGAATCGTTCTATATTTAAGTAAAAACGATTGTGAACGATGTTTGCAAGCCTCTGTCGAACATGTACCATGTCCAAGTTCATGAAGAAGACGCAAGACGCCTTGTGAAATGAGGAAATGTTTATTTTACTCTACATAAATGCTCGTTCCGGACTTTTTGTGCATCCATCCAGCGTTGTGGCACACGTAAGCAGCAATAGTTCGCGTACGAAGCTCCACGGACAACGTCAGCTGAAAAAAATTAATTACAAGCATGTGTCATTTCGGTATTAACAACTTATAGGAATAATGCGTATAGAGGCGAAGCGTGCGAAAGTAGTGAATGGGCGGCATTACAAACAAGAGCAATTCGCTTTTACATATACATGATGTAAAAAATACCAGACTCCTCACAAACAATACCGTACATATCACGAAAAATCGATTTCGCTTTTGCAGGGTTCCACCATTCCGGGCCTTGCTTCTTGCACTTTAAGAGCACAAATAAACGAGCCACTGCACGTTTCCACAAAGAACTTGGCTTCAACCGATGCGATGGT
The DNA here is from genome assembly GCF_050947875.1 of Dermacentor variabilis. NCBI lineage: Eukaryota > Metazoa > Arthropoda > Arachnida > Ixodida > Ixodidae > Dermacentor > Dermacentor variabilis. The sequence continues at coordinate 119,888,435 of NC_134568.1, read as the reverse complement.
ACGCTACAGTGTAGAGGGGGCCACAGGCGCGGGGGGGAGTACGCTCCAGAAGTCCTACTCGCACTCAAAACAAGTGCTTGGGTGCAGGGCTGGTTGCGTGTTTCGGTCACTCAGAAGACAGAATTTTCGAGTTACAAGTTCCTGGCGTTTGAGCTCCTTGGCGTTATCTTTTGAGTCTTCTGCCGGCGCAAGCAATATACTTCTGTGTTATCACTCTTGGCAATCGCTCGCCGCATTTTCGACAAGCGCGAGTACCGAACGAAGGTGCATGTTGTTGTGGGGGTTAAAAGCGTCACAAGCTTGTCCCACTGATATGACCTCGACCGGGTGAGGTGGGTCTTCACGCAAGAATCAGGGAGACTACGATGGTAGGCATAGTGGGTGTTGCTAGGGGGTGGGTATGTATTGTATTCACTTCATTGCTACATGGTTGTGGCTCATCCGAGTCTCGTGCGTTCTGATTAACACGGGGGCCAGGACGGCCTTAAATAACCCCTTGCGGTCTTGTGGTCGTCGACGGTTTCCTGGGGAGCCTGTAGAAGCATTAGTGCTTTCGTCAGGCTCTGTCGTCGACCGCCTGTCGCCCTCCGTTTGTCTTCTCGTTCGTCTCATCCCTTTGTGTCAGCAATTATGTTCACATAGGGACGCGCTTGAACGCTTCTCACACCTGAGAGGTTGACGTCCATGCTTACCGTAAGAGCCTTTTATGGGACGAGGCAAATCATCGTGTCATGGGGACGTACGCCTTAATGTCCTCACACTGACAGGTCGAAATTCAGTACACGCCGAACTAGGTCGTCCACGGCGAGCTGCTAGGTCGCTACGTCACGACAGGGCGTTCAGGCGAGTTTCCCTCAGCATTATCCCGAAATGTATGTAAATTAATTACAATCATGTTGGGGGTCAGAGAAAGCGTTACGAACTTGTCCAGTAAGATTCAGTACACACGAAAGAACTGCCGCACGGCCGAGCTGGTTTTCGCTGTCACAACACCAGGCGCGGCGAGCACGACGAAAAAACTACGTTAAGTGGAGAAGTTTAACGAAGAGTAATGTGGATTCCAGAAAGCTTTACAACAGATTGCGGCAGGTCGCTAAGCTGTTTTTTGCAGAACTCCGTCACAGTCTAGGTTCCGTGTCGTAAGCCTAATTGCTCGAAATGCGTCGCAGACTGTCAGACAAAATTTCTCACCTTGCCGTAGTGCAATAGTGCAGTGGTGCTGCTGTGTCGAAATGCAGCAGGAACGCAAGAATACGCCGGGAGCCCAAATCCGAAGAAAGGAAAACAGGCAGACGGGTCGCCGCACAGGTCAACGCGCAGCCGTCCTCGCTTGCTTCGGCGACGATGACGCATGCACCTGGCGCCTCATTGGCCCTTTCGCTAGGCAACGCAGATAAGTGAGCCGCAATGTATAACCTAATTTATACGCACATATTTTTAGCTTTGCCGGGAAAGAATTAAAAAAAAAATAAAACAGTGTCTGTCAACTTCCTTTCAAATTCTTTCTTTCTTTTCCCCGATGCTTGCGGCAGCAAACGGTCTACATTAATACTTACGTGACGTATTTCCTGTTGCCAGTTTTCGCCGAGTGTCCCCTCGTGTTCAAATCTCTATGGTGGCGCACGGAAAGGAAGCGCCGTCGTCCATCATAAGCGATAGTCTCGAAGCACGGCTGAAAGCGCTGCAACGCAATAGCGCATAAGCGCAGTCACGTGCTTTTATTTCACATTTCGCGGGCTTTCTTTAAAGGGACACCGCCTCCATATATAAGGTCAAGCTAAAGTGATAAATTAGTGTTCGAAAATATCTAAGGCATCAATATTATCGCGAACAGAGCTTTAACACTGTAGAAATTTAAGTAAGTGCCCGTCATGATTAGACACTCCTCCGGTACTTTAAAGAACTTGCCCGGTGTCGAAAGCACTCCTCAGTTTAATTTAGTCACTAGTACTCAACCACTCGTTGCAAAAAAAAAAAAAAAAAAGCATGCTTGCATTGAATTATAAGACGAAATAAAATGCTACTTGTCCAATTCTATTTCACTTTCAGGAAAAAGAACTCATTGAAGTTACCCTTGACAACGACGCGGGCGGTCGAAAGGTTTCGTTTTAGCTCGACTCTGCACCGCCCACGCTTTCGCGTTTCAGTCGTTTCGTTGTCGCGTAGTGTTGCGCTGATTTTGCTGGCTCGCGAAACTCGCACAAACTGCAGGTAGCAGAGAATTCAACTTCCATGTGAAGTCGCGGGATGCCCGAATGTTCTACGCCACTTGGCCAAAAAGCAGCTGCAGTGGCGCATCCGCAGCTCCGACTTTATCTGTCTTGGCTGACGGGCGCCGTTTTACGCACAGACGGCAACAAAGGGCGGTGATGGCGAATGCAACGTCACTACTCCCCCCCCCCCCGGTTGGGTGGAGGGAGATCTGAATTTCGAAAAAGGTATTCGGACCCGTCAGATGCAATTTTCTCGCAAACTAAGTCATTTCTTGACACGAAACAAGCGTAACGAGGTTTCTGGAATGATATTTAAGCAGTCCACGTCGACTTAGTATTAGCCTTTAGTGTCCCTTTAAACGCCGAAACAATCACCATGCAGCATGTACGTTGCCACAAAAAATTGGATTGGTCATTTCTGCATCCCCTCTACAAGTTAACGAAACTCACTTGGCCCTAAAATGAATATTGAAACTTTTGCACAATTGATCCTATTTAATTAACTAATTAAGCGGAATATAAAAAACAGACTAGAAGGATCAACACACGACGGCAAGCCATATGCCATTGGTTTCATTCAGTTCAGCTGCGGTTAATCACTGTTTGTTTTTTAATCCTTAGTTCAAGTTACGTGAAACACCCAGTATAGTACGTTCACTCCGCTCGGACTGGGTGACCGGCTTTACGCCAGCAGCTAACTAGAATACGGGTGGTCACTGCAGTAATATAACGCTGTGTCTTCTCTGGTTAGAGTCTGCACCACAAGATGGCGCCACCAACGCGGCTGCTCACGTCGACGTCTCCTACAACCCGGCATTCCGCGAAGGGCAACACGCGTACGGATAAGATCAATCTCACCGACGCCGCAGCACGCGCGCACGCGCGAGAAAGAAAACGCTGCACGAGACCCGTTTTCTATCTGCTTTCCAATGCAAGACCACACGTGCCTCTAATAGTCAACTCAGTATATTCGCCTCGTACAGTGGGTACACCGGATAGGGGGCGGCAAATACGAAAGGGAGCGCAACTAATCGATATTGAAACAGCGATTGCTACAGAAGTGCCTATCTTGATCGGGCACTCTGCGGGCAAAGAGAGTGCCGGCAACTTCGTTTGCGGGAGTCACTGCTCATCCTAGTTTTTCTCAAACTCGGCGATAGAGCACACGCCACCAATTAGGCTTTATACATAACGTCCTTGCGCATCGCCCATCACGGCCACTAAACCTATGGGCGCTGAACTTGAAAGTATTCCCTATGTCAGGGTATACAATACCTTTCCAAAGAGAGCTAAATATCGGAGAAGCGATGTTAAGAGGAAGCTTTAGCTCGGGACCAACTTCGACGCGGCCTATTCAAATACATGTAAAACGCAAAAACGTTTTTCTGAGATAACCTCTGGACCGATTTTAATGAAACTTGTTGGACTTGAGAGAGAAAGTTAAATTCTAGTGACTGTTGGAAAGGAAATTTCCCTTTATGGCCTGAATATTGTTAAAAAGATTTTTTTTAATTCGCAAGTGTGAAAAAAAAATAGAAGCACGAAGTTTAAAAATTCATAGCTCTGGATCAAGAACAAATATCGCTGCTCTGTAAACGGCACCCATTAGATCATTGAAAGCGGACAAATTCACTATCTCATTTTATATCTTACGTGAATTCGTTACGTTGTGTAGAAGGGTTCTGCAAAAGCTGTATTTTCATATTACTAATTTTGTTTTATTTGTTTGTAACATCAATTTTGTCCGCCTTAGATGTATTATTAGATGCAATTCACATAATTGTGATATCATTTTTCATTGCTGAGTTACAGAGTTTCAAACTTGGTAATTTTGTTTTCTGAAAATTTTCCATTTTTGCCAATTTTTAATAAAATACTGACGATCTAAATTGAATATTCGAAACCAACAGTCACTAGATTTTAAGTTTTTCTTTTAAATGCAACAAACCTCGGCAAATTTGGTGCAGTGGTTGCCGAGAAAAACGAATTGTCATTTTACATGCATTTAGATAGGAGGACCCGAGCTAAAGCTTCCTCTTAATTTATTCCACCAACTGATAGGAGTTGGTAGCGTTCCCTTCGTTCTTACACTGTGCCTGGATTTTTTTCTTTCTCGTAAGCCATATGGTGCTCACACCATAGTTTCTTTTTTTTTGTGTTACTTCAAAAAGCAGGAACTCCGGGACATTTAACGACCTCGAACACACATCAGGCTTTTATTTTCTCATTCGTCCACAGTGCACGTTGTTATGCCTGCCGATCCCTCAGCACAAAGGATGCTCCACCGGCAGACATGCGGCTGTCACGGGTGCTGATCACGCCTCATCGTTCACTCAAGGTAGCTCAATCAGCGTCACCTGAGTCTTACGGACAGGCAGTCAGGTTTCAGATCTTCGGCCTATCGGGCGCCCAGAAATGACAGCTCGCTTCAAGACAGCAACGTCGCCCCTCCTGACCATCACGAAGAGGCCACTGATTCGAGGTGCTGTTGTGCCTAGCGATCCCTCGGATCAAAGGATGCTTCACCGGCAGACATACAGCTGTCATGGCTGCTGTTCACACCTCATCATTTACTTCAAGACAACAACGTCGTCCTCCGACTATCACGAAGGCTGGTCTCCCGATCCTGACAGAAGAGGCCACTGTTGCAAGTGGGTCGCAAGCCCCAAGGGTAACGTTGGCTTGGCGGCCTGGAGCACAGCTGGAAGCATCCGAAGGTCCTGGCAAAGGATGAGTCGACTGCTAACAGAACAACTTGTTTATTCTAGCATCGCAAAAGAGCGGCCGGTCAGGTCGACCGAAGTGGAGAAACGGGAGACCACGTTACTCAACTGAGTAAGTCGAAGCTTCTCTCTTGGCGTCCGGGGGAAGCTGCTTTTATACTCTCGGAGGCGAGGGCAAGAAGGAACGGCTCGCAAGAGGCGCACGTGACGGCGGCGCCCGGACACGTTGTGACAAGAAGTGACGTATCCGCCGGGCCAGCGCCGGTCAGACCTCCTCGCTTCACAGTTGGGGAGCTCCTCTCCCCGGCTGCCGCGCTTTGACAAGCGTGGGCACCAACATGCACATACACACACACACACACACACACACACACACACACACACACACACACACGAAAGCACGTGGCATTGAAACATGCCTGGACGCGCTCAGCAGGAGGCGTTGGGACAGCGCTGAACTGGCGAAAATGTCCGCCGCTGTGAACGAAGCCCCGGCGTCCGTTGCATTCGCGCCGGCGATAAAGTGGGGGGGGGGGGACATTGAGAGCGGTCGACGGTGGGATGTTGAGGTTGGGTAACGGTGGGGCAATAGAAAATGGGAGGTGGTGAACGATTCGGCGTTTGTGAATGGCCAGTGAATTCTCTGGACGAGGGAAAGAGGGAAGTGGCATAAAACGACGATCCGGACGGCTGTGAAGAGGAGACGCTCGGACATGCGAAGACTCTAGCATGTAGTGTGCTCATATGGTTGGAGCCGTGTTTGTAAAACTGAATCGTGTACCTTCTTGAGTATAATCTCTTTTTTTCTGTTCTCTTAAACGTCGCTCGGAACCCTTCTTTCTACCGGCACCTGGCAGAAGAAGAATAAACTTGATTGAACGAAGGAACTCCGTGTGCTTAATGTCGGGTGGAGCCCTCTTGTAGACCTCAACTTGCCGCGGCGGCTCGCCGGGCCTGGTCCAGGATCGCCAGTTGGCTTTCCAGTGCCAGCTCGGAAAGCCGTGCCTCCCAAGACTACGTCATGAGTGTGATGAGCTCACCAGCCTGGATACTGCCTGGGCTGGGTGCTCTGTACACTGGTAAGTAATGTGTGTCAGTGTGGCTGTGTGGTCGTTGCACCAGGGACATATCCTGGTTGTGTATACCTCTGGAAAGGTTGCGTGCAGTCTCGATATGGTGCGGGTATGTGTTTGAAGGCGGCGCCAGTCCCTGGCTTGTTGACTGCTTAGGTTGAGATGAGACGGCACCATCCACGGAACCTTCGTTGGCCGCACGGACCTCCGACTTCAGAAAAACGTACATACCCGCACACACGCATGCTGATATTCGAAGCACAGAGGACACAGCGACTCTGTTAAATTGCAATTATAGTTATACGTTCGTTGATGGGAGCACGTACCGTTCCGTAACACGAAATCCATACAAAATATCCAACAATAGTTACAGTTTAAATTGTTCAGTAAAAGAAATGCTATTTTCTCGTTGCTGTAGTTGCAATAAGAAAGCCGCTACGCTCAAGCTTTGCGGGTTCTTCTTGTTTTTTATAATAATAATATTTTTATATCTAAACATTGTGATTGAATAAGGAAGGAAATAGCGAATTATGCTAGACTAGCTAGCTTCTCGCCTCCTGCACAGACAGACAGCAAAGAATCCACTGCACTTCTACCTCTTTCATCTACAATATTAAACCAGAACCGGTAATGACATGCTGGAAATAAGCAGAAAAAAAAACTGGCACGGCAAATATAGACACTCTTCGCTAAAGCACACAGTTTACAATAAAGATCCAATTACAGTAAGTACAATAGAACAAAAAAAAACAGTAAAATTAGGTACTTGCCCGCAGGACACGTGGTTACGATAATCACTGCGACAGCATTAACACTGGAATAAACAACAATTTGAAATGTAATGACTAAAAGTTCACAAAAAATAATTACGGGAGTTCCGAATTGCTCACATTACTAATGTTCATGCTGTGTGTGTGTGTGTGTGTGTGTGTGTGTGTGTGTGTGTGTGTGTGTGTGTGTGTGTGTGTGTGTGTGTGTGTGTGTGTGTGTGTGTGTGTGTGTGTGTGTGTGTGTGTGTGTGTGTGTGTGTGTGTGTGTGTGTGTGTGTGTGTGTGTGTGTGTGTGTGTGTGTGTGTGTGTGTGTGTGTGTGTGTGTGTGTGTGTGTGTGTGTGTGTGTGTGTGTGTGTGTGTGTGTGTGTGTGTGTGTGTGTGTGTGTGTGTGTGTGTGTGTGTGTGTGTGTGTGTGTGTGTGTGTGTGTGTGTGTGTGTGTGTGTGTGTGTGTGTGTGTGTGTGTGTGTGTGTGTGTGTGTGTGTGTGTGTGTGTGTGTGTGTGTGTGTGTGTGTGTGTGTGTGTGTGTGTGTGTGTGTGTGTGTGTGTGTGTGTGTGTGTGTGTGTGTGTGTGTGTGTGTGTGTGTGTGTGTGTGTGTGTGTGTGTGTGTGTGTGTGTGTGTGTGTGTGTGTGTGTGTGTGTGTGTGTGTGTGTGTGTGTGTGTGTGTGTGTGTGTGTGTGTGTGTGTGTGTGTGTGTGTGTGTGTGTGTGTGTGTGTGTGTGTGTGTGTGTGTGTGTGTGTGTGTGTGTGTGTGTGTGTGTGTGTGTGTGTGTGTGTGTGTGTGTGTGTGTGTGTGTGTGTGTGTGTGTGTGTGTGTGTGTGTGTGTGTGTGTGTGTGTGTGTGTGTGTGTGTGTGTGTGTGTGTGTGTGTGTGTGTGTTAACTTGTGCAGGATCAGCAGAAGCTGGTACCTATTAGCAATTTTGGCAACCATAGCCTTTTCTTATACAACTGGTAACACCCAGTGTGTGTGCGTGCGCGTGCCTGCGTGAGTATATCTTTTTGATTTGTGGACGTTCCGTTTCAGATGCCGCAAGAGAATGAGAAAAACCCTTATTGACGTCAATCATAGCACGGATCGCCCGTTGTGTATAGAGGGCTGCCTCAGCTGGATCTATGGAGCACAGTGGAAGAGGAGATGGTATAGCCACAGCTGAAGCTTGCTAGCCAGTGCTTCGGGGACCGCGCCTTCCCTCTTATCGATTCCCAAAGCTACAGGCTTGTCAGCTAGGCTCCGTCACATATCCGCACCCGGTGTACAGCCACGAGCACCAGAAATGTGCGCAGAGGGGCGAGTGAAAGAAGCCGCCCCGCAACCGATAGCAGTGGTGGCGATGTTCGAGAGATCTATAGGCCTCCTTGATGAGGGCCGTGACTGTCTGCAAAGCCGAAATAAGCCGCGGCTCTCCCCACAGGTCATGGACCCACATACGTGTTGGTACCGGCATGATAGTTGACAACGGCATTGTCTTTTACTCCAGTTTTAACCTGGTCTACATAGCAGCGGACATACATATACTCACGACACGCCGCACTGCCGACTAGAAAAGGAAAACGATGCTACCGAATGCGACATCGGAATGCGATAACAGTTCAACGTTGAGGTAAATTATGACACGATAAACTAGTTTGCATATGTATATTGTTGGTTGGCTTGTGGTTTCTTTCGAATAAACCAACAAATATTGCAATTCCAGCTTCTATCCTGTTTCCGTCTTTGCCTCTCTCCTCGTCTCTTTTGGCTGGTTTGGTATTTTCATGGCTTATCCAGCAGTTTAGAAACACCCTGAAGTGAAGTAATCGGTCACCACCACGACTGAAATTTTTGAGCTACCTTGTAGCATTGTAATAGAAAACTGTAGATCGAATTCTCGCATGAATTTTTCCTGAGTTCTCGCATTGTCAATATACATATTCTTTTGTTGCAAATAGCACTCTTAGCATTGCCACAACTGTTTTCCTTCCGTGGGTTTGACCGTTCTCGCAAAGCACCAGAACTGGCATGTGCCGCGGCGTTCTATTAACCTACGTGATGGCAAATTAGTTTTGAAGAAGTAAGGAACCCGCACACAGGAATCGCTTCTGTCGGTCGACTGAAATAAGTGTCTTCCTTTCGGCATACATATTGCATACATACATAATGTTTTCGACTTAAGTCGAAAAAAAATCATCGACGATTACGATGCTCCCTAATGCGAAATTCGAGCGCAGCTCTATACATATTTTCATTTCGCGTTATATTGGCTGGCGCTGACAACCTCTCTCGTGCGGCACACTGCAAACGGAGCGAAATTCGACGCGACTGTCTCACCAATCGGGAGATCGCGAGACGTAGAGCTTGTGTAACGCGTGCGCGCCATTCACAGCAGCCGCCGCAGACATGAACTCCGTTCATGCAGCGCTTGGTTTCCATATATGGTATTGGTGAACGCGCCCGCCGCATGCCATCGATGAACTGACGACGGCGCGCTACTGTGGCGCGATCTCGTAGCGGTCATCGGCGCAGAACCCATCTTGCGCGGCACTACGTTTTTCTCCTCACGCTTTCGCCATGCCCTCCTCCTCCGCTTTCCTCCTCGTGTTTTCTTCGCTATCGCCGTCTTCCATCCGCGGCAGCGCTCCACGTTCGCTCTTCCGTATTTCGCTGTGCTCGCTGGCTCGGTTTCGCCGAGGGATGCCAATTCGAAATGCAGGAACTGGCGCGCTAACGAGGTGCGCTCTAAAGAAAAAAAGAACTGCTGACCACGTGATAACACAGGATCCGCCCGAGTGAGGTCCCCGCTGTGCTCACATTGCACTGGCTCCACGATAGACACCTGCGGAGTTTTAAAATGTCTGCCGTTCCCGTAGTTTAGGGCAACTGAGTATGTACCACTGGGTATATGCTTTTTTTTTTCACGTGTATGCCTTTTTTGTAAATAGATTTCTCTGTCTCTGTATGTTTCACGTGCATTTCCTTACCAAGTATGTTGCAAAGCATTAGTGACGAAATACTGCTTGATCAAAAGCAACATAAGTCTCATACCATAATGTCCTTTTTGCAAATTCTAATCTGCATCTTGCTTCACACCTGCCTCGAGACATTCGACTCCTCCTTGGTGCCTCATTCAACCAGACATCAACCTGACAATGTCTGGCGTCCGAAAAATGAAGATATGTCATCGCCAGCTCTTAAACAAGTTACCTTACTGCTATTATAGGAGAAGTACCGGTACTACACCAACATATGCACTGACGGCTTCGTCCTGCCGAAGAGCTCTACTACAGCTGTCATCATTCTAGCAAAAGCCACCACTATCAAGTTGAAAATATCTCACTTGACAACGTCGACAGCAACAGAACTCGCAGCGCTTCGAGTCCCACTACACTTTATTAATGACGAACCAACACAGAATTGGTCGATTCTCTGCTACTCGAAAACGGCACTACAGTGTTTATTTTCAGCATTACGGCGCGGTCCGCGTGAACAGTTGCTATTTGAAATCACAGAAGCCATACACCACCTGATTGAGAAAGGACAAATAATTTTTAAGTGGCTACCAAGTCACTGTGGTATCACTGGCAATGAACCTGCCGATCAAGCTGCTCGTTGAGCTCATGTAGAGGACGACCGCCTATCGATCCTGCTGTCCAGGACAGATGCTACAAGGATGCTCCGCCTACTTGCACGCCAATGCACTACATCAGAGCGGAATGAACAACATCTTATGCACGTCAGTTTATACACCCTGGATCCAACCTTATAAGCCTCCGATTTCCACCAAGACTTCCCTAGGGTGCCTCGCTACATCGAGGCACCCTAGACTGTTCCGAAGAGACGCGACCCCTTTGTGTAGGCTACGGCTAGGCGTCGCGTTTACCAATGCCTACGCGTTCCGCGTAGGGATGGCCGTCACCGCAGAATGTGGCGATACGATTCGTCGTGTTCTTTGCCAATGCCTGCAGTACAGTGTGCAGAGACAATCGCTTTCCGTCGTGCTGAACCAGTTGGACGACCAGCCACTGTGGGAAGAAAGAATTTTGAAACATCAACGCGACCTAACATTGCATCAGAAGGCCATGCAAGCACTACTGCGCTTCTTGAGATCGACCGGCCTGTGTGAACGACTGTGATTGGAACGCCTTTTCCGTTGCCTGTCTTTTTTTTTTCTTTTTTCCCTTTTCTTTCCTTCTCGCTCTTTGTCGTCTTTACAACCCCTTTATCCCCCACCCCACTGCAGGGTAGCAAACCAGAAACTCGCCTCTTGTTAACCTCCCTGCCTATCCTCTCTCTCTCTCTCTCTCTCTCTCTAATCTGCATGTTCTTCCTTGAAGGATCCCATAATGGTCACAAGTCTATTGAAGGCTTGTCTAAAGTTAGCCTAAAGGAACAAACAATTGGCCTGAGTGGAGCAATGGTTAGTCGCCTGGATGGCAAGCTAACGAATGAGCATTTGCTCACCATGGGAGAATTTATGGGGCATCTGTTAGTCCTTTCAGGAGTATCGCCAGGATGAACTGTTCGTCCATTCGGGCGCATCAGATGGCCCCTTCAGGAGAGAGAGAAAGAGATAGAAACAGATAAAACATCTGTACTGAAAAGTCCTTGCTCGGGTTGAAAGGGGAGCGGAGAAGCCGGGAGGCTAGCCCCGTGAAGCTCCCCTTCCCGTGAGACGCACGCCAGGCTCTGAACTGTAGCGGCGTCCTCCGCCATCCGGACAGCCGAGAGCTGGTCTTCTGGTCATTCGCTGAGCAGTACAGCCTCCCACTGCTCAGGGGTTTTTATTTTACCATTGTGGTTTAGGCTGTGTCTCATATTGTTTGGAGCTTCGGGAGTATCGAGAAAGATGAACTGTTAGTCTGCTCGGGAGCATCAGTTAGCCCCTTCAGGTGTATCTGCTGGAAAGATGAACTGTTCGTTCCAAAAGGACTAACCACCCTAACCCTCACCCTTTTTTTTTTCTTAGAGCGCACTGTCTTTCGCGTCGTACTTCTCTCTGCATACGCCTCTCCTCACCACTATTCCCTCTTCAAACCCCCAACACCATCTTTGCCCTCGTTATATAACTGCGTCATAGTCCCAGAGAGTGAATTCCCATGAACTGCTGTTTGCATTTATAGGCATGTAGCCTGTGAACGATGTAGTGCCTAAACATAAATATTTCATGAGATTGCGCGTTCGATAGGATGGCAATAAATACAATTGTACGGAGGATTTTGGTTCGAGCTCTCTGATCTGTCAGACTGCAGGAAATTTTGCACCTTTGATTTCCTCAAGTACGATTGCACGCATCGCGTTCATTTTTACAGCACTTAACCGCTTCTCGAAAGCTTCGCTTCACACAGATTCCAACATGCGCGTTTGATCTGCATACTTTTAGTACTGTAAGCGCGCACTTACACCCGCTTTCCCCAGCGTTTATCTTGAGTGTGTATATTGTCCCCGCAATATCAGATGCCTCGGAGAGACGCAGAAACTACAAAGAATAAACGCAATCTCCCACGCCGCAGCCGTCCCTGGTATCGACCCCACTTCCGGAGTCACAGCAGGGCACTGATTATTAAAGGCGGCTCGGCGTTCGACCACGTTGCGGCGGCCACCAGCATCGGAAGCCGCTTAACGCGGTGGAACACAGCCACCGCACTGCTCGCTGCTGCCTAACCGCGTTCTCTCGAATGTAACGCTGTCCCGCGCGTGCACTTGAAATTCGACGGCGTGCAAACGCGTGCGCGCAAGGTCGATCTGTGCTTCCCATCACGCAACCACGCTAAGTACATAGTACCTGCAGAGTTGGTTTTCCCTTGGTTGCACAGAAATGAGAGAGGTAAAAATGAGATGCGAAAGGTGGGGAGCTTAACTGGAGATCGCAAATTCTATATACCTGCACTGTGGAAATTATTAAATGGAGACTGAAAGATAAAAAATACAAGCACGTGCAGGGAGAGGAAAATAGAGGCAAGAAAGGAATTCACCGACGGTTACGATACTCCTTAATGCGAAATTTGAGCGCAGCTCTATGCTTTCATTTCGCGATATATTGACTGGCGCCGACAATCTGTCCTGTGCGGCACGCCGCAAATGGAGCGCAGTTCGGCGCGACTGCCTAGCTCGCTAATCTGGAGATCGCCATAGCCAGCGTGTGGGTGACGCTTGGGCGCCATTCACATAGCAGCCGCAGCCGACAGACCTCCCAGACGACGTGCGCTACTCTGGCGCCACGTCGTAGTCATCGTCGCCGCAATACACTTTCCTTCTCGCGCTTTCGCCATACCCTCCTTCACTTTCCGCCGCATAGTTCCTCTGCACCCCCTCCGCTTTCTTCCGCCCGTCTTTCATCCCCTACTATGCTCCGCGTTCGCATTCATCTTTCGCTGTGTTCGTTCGCTCGGTTACGCCGCCGACGACGACGCTCGCCGCAGGAACGGGCGCCTAAGAGCTGCGCCCTAAAAGAAAATTAAAGACATACACAAGCACAGGCATGAAAAAGAACGCGGAAGTGTCAGAGTCGTTCAACTACAGGTCACTTCAAGGGAGGAGCACCACTTCTACAGAGGAACTCGTGCCAGACGGAGCTCTCGTCACCTTCTGCATTCCGAGATCGTCTGCTCAGGAAGCGGCCGCTCGTCGAGGCATTCCAGCGCTGTCACGAGCGACTGTCTCTGAATGTTGTTGCAAGGACAACAGAAATGAGAGATACTACACTGACTGCGTCCACAACTCAATTTGTGGCGCTCCAGCCTCCCGCTAACGGAGAACACAATTCGAACTGATGCGGTTCCCCGTTTGAGCACTCGATAGCTCGTGTCTCACGTTTTGGTCGTCTAGCTCCCAAATGCAAGGAACCACGCCAACACCCGCAGTGGTTGCTTAGTGGCTTTGGTGTTGCGCTGCTAAGAACGAGGTCGCGGGATCAAATCCCGGCCACGGCGGCCACATTTCGATGGGGGAGAAATGCAAAAGCAGCCGCGTACTTAGACTTAGGTGCACGTTAAAGAACCCCAGCTGGTTAAAATTAATCCAGGGTTCCCCATTACGGCGTGCCTCATAATCAGAAAGTGGTTTTGGCACGTAAAACCCCATAATTTCATTTCAAGCAATCGAGCCAGTTTCTTTAACATCTTCTTCAATCCTTCTAGAAGGAACACCATGCACTGTATAAATTCGTGACTGCATTTTATTTTTTGGCCACATTTGTCAATATTTGGCACGTTCGGCCGGGAGTCTCTAAATGTATAAAACTTCAACCGGATGAATCGTTGAAATTGGCATCCAGTGCGTGCGAATTGTGCAGCCGAGTCAGGCGTTCGACGAATTCACCTGCACAATTCTTTTTTTTTTTTTTCAGTGACAGCAATTTCGAAAACAGCAATCGGCTTTACCTGATTTTTTCCGGTCCGGCAGGTGCTATTTTAACCCCACCTCCAACTTTGACATATTCTTTGAAGTAGCACGTGCTCTGGAGTTTTGATTCTTGCGTCTCAGTGATATATAGTTATATTTCTTTTTTTTTTTAACCGCAGTCGCTGGCTCCCTTTCATTATTGTTTTTATTGGTTTGTGGGTACGAACGTCCCACATCAACACTGCACGCAGGGGATGTGAGGGACGCCGTAGCAGAAGAGGACTCCGGATTAATTATGGCCGCTTGGGATTCTTCAACGCGCGCCCAAATCTCAGTACACGAGCATTTTTCGCACTCGCCCCAATAAAAGATGCGGCCGCCTCGGCCGAGAATCGCTCCCATCACCGCGAACCAAGAAGCATAACGTCATAGCCACTATAAGCGGGGCGGGTATGAGTGTTCCAACAACGTACGCACGTATTATTATGAGAAACGCTCCTCGGTGCGTGCAGTATTCAATGGGACAAAAATTTCACCGCCTCACTTTGCAGAACGTGAGGCGATGGCGTTGTGAACACGTGAGCCAAATATAACTCGCTTGCGCGCAGCGAGGAACGCACTACAGTAGAGATCTCTGCGAGCAAATTTATCTCACCTGCGGCTTGTTCAGAGCCCCTACTACCTTTCAAGCACACCTTTAGACGATTGGCTCCAATTTCCGATTACTTAATAATAATAATAATAATAATAATAATAAAAAGCAAGGAAACAATTAGAAATTCTATTGTCCTTCAAAGTAGTTTGATCGACAGGAATGATTTAGAAAAGAAAGGAAGAAAAAGTAAAAGAAAAAAACTATTGCCTCGAAAAGCGCAATAGAAATTTTAAATTCTCCCCTTCCGTGGCATACAGAAATCTCTTCGCTCGTAAGCGCTATAGATATTTCATACCATTAGCGAGCAGCCTTTGCTAATATTATGTGCAACAACAGCAATGGGTGCCATAAGCTCTTATGCGCTATTTAAGAGCAAGAACGCGTGTGTGCTTGTGTGTGTGCGTGTGCGTGTGTGTGTGTGTGTGTGTGTGTGTGCGTGTGCGTGTGCGTGCGCGTGTGCGTGTGTGTGTTCAAGCACCTGGAACAGCATCTGAAAACAGATGGAAGCGTTGCTGTTCTAAGACGCGCTGCGCGGTTACTATACGAGTTCAATGTGAGAGCCGCAGTGCTCAAAATGGATACGAAATTGGAAGGAAACTGCGCATTCATTCTTTGCAAAGGAGATAGTATTGATTTGAAAGTTGCAGCTTGAGTACCGAAACCACGCCGAGCTTCAGCAATTATATAAGGGTGTTTCACGCAACTTGAACAGAGGATATTAAAAATGTAGTTAACCACAGCTGGGTGAAATCAATAACATATGGTTAGCTGTCATGTGGCTCTCCTCAAAATATTTTTATATTACGCTAAATTAGTTAATTAACCGAGATAAATTATTCAAAATTTCTAACATTCACTTTATGGACAAGTATGTTTCGTTACGTTGTAGAGGGGATTGAGAAACGACCGATCCAATTTTTTGTGGCAACGTACGTACATGCTGCGTGGCGAGCTTTTTTTGTGTGTGTTTAACGAAATCCCGCAAAATATGAAATAAAACCACGCGGCTGCGCTCATGCGCTATCACGTTGCAGCGCTCTCAACCGTGATTCGAGCCTATCGCTTACGATGGACGACGGCGCTTCCTTCCCGGGAGCCACCGTCAGAGATGATGACGCACAGTGAAGCAGACGCCTTGAGCCACGGGAGCACACTTCGCCACGGTCCGCGCGCACGGTTCTTTCGCTCCAAGCACGATTAAGAGCGCTGCAGTACTATAGCGGATGAGCGCGGTCACGTGGTTTTAGTCAGAGCCTTTCCTCTCTCTTTCTCTGAGCTGTTTAGCAAATTTACAAATTACTCTTTTTGTTCACGCATCTCGGGCTCTTAGAAATTTCACATATTTTCAAACATTTGTTCAGTTATCACTTCTGATTTACTTCCATTCAAAACACCAACGGTGAAGTTTCAATTTGAGAGAGAGAGGGAAAGATAAATTTAAGGCAGCGAGGTGAACCAGGACTGAGCCCGGTTGACTACCCTTCTTAGCTCGCTAATCGGGAGGAAAATATTAACGGAAGGTGAGAACGTACACTGTTGATGTCGCCGAAGTAATGAAAATTATCTTAGCTTGTCCGGTAGCGTTCAGAAATCGCAGTGCCGTTTTGTGGCCTTTTGCAGCTGCGGCATTCAAGGCCACTGTCCCAAGATCTTGTCTAACGAGAAAGGTGTTCCTTCTAGCTGGTTTAGATCTGTGCGGAGGTCAAGCCTTTCATTTGCAAAGGTTGAGCAGTAGCACAGAAAGTGCTGATGTACTGTAGTATACGTATGTTGCGGCTAATATTTCCCCCATAAAAACCAAGGAAACATCACTATCAAATGAGCACATTTGCGGAAGAAAGGAACGAATTAACATTTATTAACTATAAGAAATCATGGAGGGGGAAGGGGTCACAAAATTGCTCTGATGGAGACGAATAGAACCTTCTGGATATATAGGATAAACCTCAGAAAAGTATTTTTTGGGTTGTTGTTATTTTAAGTATTTGACAAATTTTGAAACGTTTGCAGACACGTACTGTATGGGACCATAGCCAGAAGCCAGTAGTGGGGACTCACACACACAAAAGGAAAGCAATTGGCAGTATCGGTTTCTAACGAAACATTGCTCGTATACTAAAATAATCACCGAGTTAAGAAACGCTCAGGATTTAAAACTCAAGAAAAACGACTTTGGGAATCGGGATGAAAACAAGCTTGAAGGCCTCTTGCGCAAAATGCGATACACCAGAGAGGTCGAGGAAAGGTTAAGCGGTCCACTTGAACGCTGATGAACGCTATACCTGCCCGGCCAGTGGGAAAAACAACAGAAGCCGTGCGGAGGCAAATGACGGCCAGAAGAGACACGCATGGACAGGGCGGGGCGGCCACCGCGAATGAAGGTCGTCGCGGCCTCTGTGTGCTGCGATCGCTCGATCACGCCCTTGATCGCCCGTTCACCGCACGCCTCCTGGTTGCCGAGCCTGAAATAACGCCCTCGTGCACAGACGGGGGTGGGGGGCAAGCCGTGTCCACGCGTCGGACGCTCTCAGGCGGAGTGTGAGAGCATTGCAGTCTAACAGTGGATGAATCCCGCTCACAAAAGAAGAAAGAGGACGGGTGCAGGAAGAATGTTCGATATTCAACGAAAGTCGATATATCCGAATTACAAGATTCGGCAAGCCGTGCAAATTTGTAAAAAATAATAACAAGGAGAACAAGAAGAAAGAAAAGAAAGAAGGTCTAGTACTTAGACAATTAGTTACCCTTTTTTATTATTATTAAATGTGTTAAAGGAGAGGTTGGCGCCTATGTGTGGCGCCGGCTACTCCTCTTACAGGATAGTTATCGTCAGAAAGTTGTCAACAATCACAAAACTGAACTAATAAACACATGATAGAACATTCACGTACAAAGTCTCATTACTGCAATACAAATAAATGTTCGCGCAACAGAAAAGTTCACATAGCATAAATACAAAATCGAAGTGTTAACACGCAATACATGAGTTCACGCAGCATAAATGTTCACAAAACCAAGATGTTCACACACAAGATGTTGGGAACTTGAATGCCGCACTCTAAATGCAACAAATACAGAACACGAAGACACAATGAGCATATAATTAAGGACGATTGTTAATAATAACAATGCGAGCATTAACTGTTGCATGACTTAGTCTTTTTGTGATATCTTTACTTATTTTTTAAAGTTTACTAAGGCGCGCGCAGCGACTTTTTCAAGTATTTCTGTTGGCCGTGAACCTAAAATCTTTCCTAAGGTTAGTGGCCGTCTATCCAAGCCATGTAGTATCTTCGAAAGGTTCTTGCGGGGAGCATCATGATTTTTAGAGTGTATAAGAAGGTGTTCTATGTCTTCTTCGGCCTCTTCACATGAGCATGTAGCACTGTTAGCTTTTCTTATCCTATACAGGAAGTTTTTAGTATAGGCAGTACCTAGCCGAAGCCTATGAATTGTTCTTTCAACAGATCGACTAATTTTAAACGGAATATTGAATTCTATTCCAGGATCTATATTAGATCATTGAGAGTTCTGCGCATCATTTATGAACCAAGTTTCCTTGGACAATCTACCACATAGTTTGTTCAATAGACATCGCGCAGCACTTCCGCTAGAGGAAGTAGTGATGATTCGTACTCTTGATGTGCTTAACGGGCCATGTGATCAGCTGTTACACTTCCTATGATTTCACAGTGACTTGGAATCCACTGGAAAATGATGTATCGTCGAAGATCTTTCGCTATGGCGTTTGTCTTCCGTATTTCGTATGTCAATGTGCTGTTTGCTTTTCTTAAGCTTAAGCGCCACGAGGACGGCAGCGAGCGTGAGAAGCGCCGGAGCGGAACAAGCGGAGGAGGTAGCCATCGCCCTGGCCATCGCCGACGCAGACTGCCACACGGTGCTGAGTGACTCAAGACAGGGAACCATAATGAGACGGCACACGCAGCGGCGCGAGCGCTAACCAACCGCGCCCCGGCGACAGACCGTCCAACGTGGTTCGGAACCAAGGACCGCATGACGGATTACAATGAAATCACGAAGGCCTACCGCCTGGCTCGCAAGACCCTCCCACCCCCGCACCCGAGACTGAGTCGAGCGGAGGCGGTAGTACTGAGACAGCTCCAGACCGGATCGCTACCGAGCCCGAGACTGATGAATCGCATGTACCCCGAGACATATCCGACAGATATGTGCAGAGTCTGCCGGAGGGAGGCCGCAGACTACACGCACATCTTGTGGGACTGCGCCAAATATCCAGAAGAAGCAAAATCAAGAACGCTCCCACCGCGGCTCGAGGCAGCCGCGAAGAGCTACGACCGAGACGATCAGCTCTGGGCCGTCCAGCAGGTCCTCGAGGCGCTCGAAAGGCACGGACCCAGCAGGCCGGCAACGGCGAGCGGAGACCCGCGCCGAGTAACGGCGACTTCGAGGATGACGTAGGCCCTCGTCGGGGCGCGCGAGCACCCAACTGCAGGCATAAATAAAGTTGGCTCCGATCCAATCCAATCCAATCCAGTTAAGCACAGCAATGAGGCTTGTGAGTCACTCAGAAGTGGTTCTGACTGCTAACATATGTAACGTAAAGTAGAAATTATTGCGTCAAGTTCTGCCGTTGTGGACGTTGTAAATTGTGGCACGCGAGTGGCAAATGCACACCGACGCGGAGGGCAATTTTCTTTTGCTCGTTGATTTCGCGCAGTCTGTGGCCCATACTTGGGTGGCATTCGCTGTCCAGAACAATCGCCCTCCTTTTTAACGCCCTTCCACTCGGTCGAGTGTAGAGTCCAATGAGCATTTGACGGCTATAGCGCGGCCTGCTACGTTCTATGTAACTGGCTCATGCATTGCACTTCTTCATGGACCATCCAGGGAAGTCAGCTTTAATGGGATGCCGAACGCAGAGGCAGTTTCGGTGGCACAATATACGCTCCATAATTATATGCAACTTCCTATAGCCCAGTTGTTCGACATAATTCATATCCAGCTTTTCTGGACACGTACCAACTAGCGCCCCAAGCGGCCCCGGCACGAAGCTAGCGCGTTTTCAATGGAACGAGCGGGTTTTTCGCGAATAACAAAAGCTGCAGGTCGATTATCAAAAAACGCAGGTGACAGACGTGTTCTGGAAGACAATCCACACGAGCCAAGTGCAGTGATCACTCTATGGCACGTAAGAATTTTGTTCCCACAGCGGTTAAAGATTTAGCAATGGAAGCCTATGGAAACGACGAAAATTTGTACTCCATTTTCGAGGCAAGAACCGCGGCTGTGATTACACTACGGCTTCTATCGCAATACGCAGTGCAGCGTATGTAGTCCGGAGACTCAGCTTTCGACTGATGCCTAGCTCGACTCTCCACACACGGCGTAACACTGTTCCCAAAAGCGTTTTTTGTAACACTGTCGTGAAAATTTACGTGGTGTCTATAAAAAGACGTTCGTACGCCTGCGCGAACCCTTGGAAGCCGTGGCCGAGCGGTAGAATTGCGCGCACCTTTAGTCACGCTTCGCGGTGGCCACGGTTCGATTCTCGCTTCGGTCTTCTTTTTTTTTCCGCATAGGACCTAGTTTTGTAGTCTCTCACTAGATGGCAGAAACACAAAACCCAACATTTGCTTTCGGTTCTGGTTTTTCAGCGGCGCAGTTTTTTTTTACAGCCGCATAGGACTTAGTTTTATAGTCTCCCACCAGATGGAAGAAACACAAAACTCATGATTTGCTTTCGGTTCTGGTTTTCCAGTCGTTCTCTTGAAATATTATGTTTTCTATTTTTCCTTCCTAAAACACAGCAATGTCGTGTTCATTTGTTAGGTCATCGCACTTATGAAGGTTTTATTCATTGGACATCATAACTAGAAGCTTGCGCAAAGCTTTGTGCTACGCAAAAAAAAAAAACTTTCGTGCTTTGTAGCGTGGCACCTGGGAGAACAAAATGGCCATTCTTATTGCGTCCTTCTGGAAGGTGCGTTTTCTTCGACTTTCCCATGTCTAATACTCCGAGCGAATGAGGTCAACCTGGGCCACAATGCCACCCGGTGGCCAGTGCCATTCCTACGCAACATTCGTGCGGAACAAAGTGTCTGCTAAGCTGAGTCGCTGCCCAAACGATAATTATTTCTAAAGATTCATCCAATTAGGAAATGCACCAAATAGGAGATGTGCAGCGTGTGGATTAATAGCTACTGGTAATGTGTCCCCTGCAGCCAAGTGGTATGAATCCGTAGGTGTGGCCGTAAAAAAACAATTTGAATAAATGTCCCGTGCTGTGTCTGCCCCGGTCGCTCTACAGAGAAGCTAGCTTGGCTAGCCGTCAGTATTTAGGATCAACATATGGTGTCACTCGTTCGGTGCAGTTGCTTTTAATGCGAAGCATTCTTTAGTGAGTGCCCCAGTGATCTGGTAGCAAAATCGTGCGAAATCGTGTCTGTAACGCCAAAAAACTTGACGCATTTCCCATATGAATACATAGGTCTTTATAAAAGGGGGTGTGGTGGCCAACTTGAAATTGGAAGTGGCGTCAGCACAAATTTGGCCGTGATACAGGGATTGGTCAAGTTGAATGTGGTAGTGATATGGGAGTGGCCCAACCTAAATTTGGGGTGAAATGGTAGTGAGCCAAGCTGAATGTGAGGCTGATATGGGGGTGGCTCAACCTAAATTTGAGGTGATATAGGGGTGGGTAAGCCTAAGTTTGGGGGAATATGGGGGGTGGGCCATCCTGGATTTGGGGAGGATACGGGGGTGGGAGAACCTAAATTTGGGAGAAATATGGGGGGTGGGCCACCCTAACCATAGGGCTGATATGGGGCTGGGTGAAGCTGAATCGGGGGTGATACGGGGGTGGGCTAAACTAAATGTGGGAGTGATTTGCGGTGGGCCATCCTAAATTTGAGGTGATAGAGGGCTGGGCTAGGCTAAGTTTGGGGCTGATATGGGGGTGGGCGAACCTGGATTTGGGGATGATATGGGGGTGGGCCAACCTAAATTTGGGGCTGACATGGGGTCGGGCTAACCTAACCATGGGGGTGATGCGCGGCTGGGCCAAGCTGAATTGGAAGGTAAAATATGGGTGGACTAACCTTAGTTGGTGGGCGATTTGCAGTGGGCCATCCTAAATTTGAGGTGATCGAGGGTTGCGCCAGCGTTAGTTTGGGGCTGATATGGGGATGGGCCAACCTAGATTTTCGGGTGGTATTGGAGTGGGCCAATCTAAATTTGGTGGTATTGTGGAGGCGGGCCAATCTATATTTGGGGGTGATCCTACCTAAATGTGGGAGCAATCTCGGGGTCGGCCAATCTGAATTTGGGGGCGATATGGGGGTGGGCCAACCTAAATTTTGAGATGCGTCGGCTCGAAATTTGGAGGACGATTTATGGAAATTCGTCTGTGGACCAACTTGAAAATTAGGGGTGGCCCAATTGAAATTCGGGTTTAAGCCAACTTGAGGTTTAAGGCTGGGCAAAAAGAAAATAGGGCGTGGCCGACTTTAAACTTGAGGGTGGGCCAATTTAAATTTGAGGGTGTGCCAACTTGAAATTTGGGGGTGGGCCTACTTATTGTTTGGGGTGGGCCAATTGAAATTTGGGGGCCTGTTTACGAATAGTTAGACAACACCAGTGGTGTTTCTGCATATTTTTCATCATCGCAAAGTACGTACGTCAATACTTGTTACCTATATCCCTCAAGGTGAGCTACCACTCGAGCCTTCCCAGCCCACTGAGCTAATGATGTCATGGGTGTGCTCTCATCATGACGACGGCGACGTTCAATGTGGAGATCCACAAAAACAAATCGCAGACCGAGCTGACCATTTTCACACCAATGACATCGCTAACACTACTCGCTCGTGCTAGACGCAACACAAGCTTACAACGATCATAATTAAACTTTCAATCGCACGCTAGTCGACACGTTCTCAGTGCAGAATTTCGTCAATCATCTGGATAGAAACCATGCTGGATGTTTTACTGTTATGTTGGGCCGTTTTTCACGAAAGCCTTTCCCACAAAGACAATACATTTTTGAGATTGACGAGGCAAGCTAGTACATAACTCATACGAAGCAAACGTATAAAGGGTTATAGTGATTTCTCAAAAAATATGTTAGGTAAATAAGATTTCAGATGGTATTATTTAGACCGGGCATGACAACGATTTCTTCCCGCCTGTCACAGCGCTTTCACCGAAAACCTAATCATTTTGCTCAAACGCGTTGCCCCAATACTACATGTGCTGAATGTAGAAAAGTGCGGTGCGTGGTCACAGCTTCAAAGCCAGTCTATTTTGTGTACTGTTGTTGATATTGTAGAAATGTGGAGTTTTCCTCTTCATAAGAGCACAAAAAGAAAAAAAAATATTACAGATAGTAGCTGAGCGCAAAGTACATTGGAAGATCTGAAACCAGCAATTATTTTTAATTTGCGGGTTGGTCTTCCCTGCTAGTAGATTGCTGTCCGATCACTTCAACGAAGTTTGTTTGTGTGCAACTGCAGCAAAAACAAAGATACTACCATTTCATTGCGAGGACCTTTATGCCATTCACACGCACAATAAGGACACCAGATAATTGACACTGTCAGTTTATAAACTGATTTTGTTTTGCTAATTTCAGTGTAGCGTGGTGTCTGCGAACGGAGTATTTTCTTAGTATCAGTCCAGTGTTAGCAGTGCGAAGCAGTTCGGTCTATCATCTCCGTGAGGCCATACTAGCCATTGTAGCGCTTGACTCCAGGCCAAGTGCTAAAAACTTGGTGTGCTTCGTCCTATCCGCAGGTGGTCCATCCATTCTGTTATGGTGGCCTCCTCCTCATTTTAGCTTCACCATCGCGAGAGTGCGCAGACAAAGGAAGCTTTCTTCACTATCAGCCCCAGCGGGGTTCCACCACTCGTAACTGCTGCAATTTGCAGCAGTTACGAGTGGTGGAAGGTCTCACCCATACTTCTCCAACAACCCCGGTCATGTACTAATTGTGGCCATGCCGTGCCTGCAAACTTCTTAATCTCATCCGCCCACCTAACTTTCTGCCGCCCCCTGCTACGCTTCCCTTCCCTTGGTATCCAGTCCGTAACCCTTAATGACCATCGGTTATCTTCCCTCCTCAATACATGTCCTGCCCATGCCCATTTCTTTTTCTTGATTTCAACTAAGATGTCATTAACTCGCGTTTGTTCCCTCACCCAATCTGCTCTTTTCTTATCCCTTAACGTTACACCTATCATTCTTCTTTCCATAGCTCGTTGCGTCGTCCTCAATTTGAGTAGAACCCTTTTCGTAAGCCTCCAGGTTTCTGCCCCGTAGGTGAGTACTGGTAAGACACAGCTATTATATACTTTTCTCTTGAGGGATAATGGCAACCTGCTGTTCATGATCTGAGAATGCCTGCCAAATGCACCCCAGCCCATTCTTATTCTTCTGATTATTTCCGTCTCATGATCCGGATCCGCCGTCACTACCTGCCCTAAGTAGATGTATTCCCTTACGACTTCCAGTGCCTCGCGGCCTATTGTAAATTGCTGTTCTCTTCCGAGACTGTTAAGCATTACTTTAGTTTTCTGCAAATTAATTTTTAGACCCACTCTTCTGCTTTGCCTCTCCAGGTCAGTGAGCATGCATTGCAATTGGTCCCCTGAGTTACTATGCAAGGCAATATCATCAGAGAATCGCAAGTTACTAAGGTATTCTCCATTAACCTTTATCCCCAATTCTTCCCAATCCAGGTCTCTGAATACCTCCTGTAAACACGCTGTGAATAGCATTGGAGATATGGTATCTCCCTGCCTGACGCCTTTCTTTATTGGGATTTTGTTGCTTGCTTTATGGAGGACTATGGTGGCTGTGGAGCCGCTATAGATATCTTTCAGTATTTTTACATACGGCTCGTCTACACCCTGATTCCGTAATGCCTCCATGACTGCTGAGGTTTCGACAGAATCAAACGCTTTCTCGTAATCAATGAAAGCTATATATAAGGGTTGGTTATATTCCGCACATTTCTCTATCACCTGATTGATAGTGTGAATATGATCTATTGTTGAGTGGCCTTTACGGAATCCTGCCTGGTCCTTTCTTGACAGAAGTCTAAGGTGCTCCTGATTCTATATGCAATTACCTTAGTAAATAGTTTGTATGCAACGGACAGTAAGCTGATCGGTCTATAATTTTTCAAGTCTTTGGCGTCCGCTTTCTTATGGATTAGGATTATGTTAGCGTTCTTCCAAGATTCCGGTACGCTCGAGGTCATGAGGCATTGCGTATACAGGGTGGCCAGTTTCTCTAGAACAATCTGTCCACCATCCTTTAACAAATCTGCTGTTACCTGGTCCTCCCCAGCTGCCTTCCCCCTTTGCATATCTCCCAAGGCTTTCTTTACTTCTTCCGGCATTACCTTTGGGATTTCGAATTCGTCTAGACTATTTTCTCTTCCATTATCGTCGTGGGTGCCACTGGTACTGTATAAATCTCTATAGAACTCCTCAGCCACTTGAACTATCTCATCCATATTATTAATGATATTGCCGGCTTTGTCTCTTAACGCATACATCTGATTCTTGCCAATTCCTAGTTTCTTTACTGTTTTTAGGCTTCTTCCGTTCCTGAGAGCATGTTCAATTCTATCCGTATTATATTTCCTTATGTCAGCTGTCTTACGCTTGTTGATTAACTTCGAAAGTTCTGCCAGTTCTGCGCGTGCTGCCACAATGGCTATCGCGCGCAGAAAAAGTAGAGCTGTGGTCGCTATCACTACCACGAACCCATGTCAATGCAGATGTAAGTACCTGGAGGGGCTGGGCATGCTAACTTCTGCGCTACGACCCGCCGCCGCCACCTCAGATTTTCTATGCATACCTGCTTCTTGTTTCTATTGCGCACGCATGCAGGACAAACGCGGATAAGTAATTGGATTAGATTGGGAAAACGTTTATTGAGCCTGCAGTAAAGCGCGAAGGCGCGCTTCGGACGTGACCTACGTCGTCATCGTGGTGGTGTTAGGAATGGCCGTACGGGGTGGCAACGTGCCAGCTTTCAGCCCGCAGCACCTGTTCCAATCCCACCAGACAGGGCGCACTTCAGAGAACTGCGGATGACCGGCAGCCACGTGGCGCGCGGTCAACTCAGGAATGTGGTACTCGGCTGCGCCACCCGAGACAAAGCAGAGTTCTACGAAGCCCTCTGACGTCGGCTCCGGACCCTTTTCCCCTGTGCGTGTGTGCGGCACGTGTTTGTGAGCCCTCCGCCAGAAGGGCTGGTCCACGGGGACATCGAACTATGACGTCGAGCGGAGAGCTTATAAGCAGCGTTTACCGGCTGCTAGAGCGTGCTCGTCGTCGGGAGCTGAGTGCTCGTTGTCATGCTAGAAATGTACTAGTGAGCTGTGTGCTCGTAAGCTGTTTGCTGTATGATAGTCTTGCGGGCTCCATATGGGAGTCGCGCTAAACTGCCAATGTATCTTCCTTAAAATGTTAATATGTAAATAAATCCTGCTCGCCTAGTCCTGTCGCCACAAGGTCCTCCCTACGGCTACGACTGCCGACTCTTACAGCGGGTGCTCTGCGAGGATCCCCGCTCGCCGTTGCCGGCTCACCAGGCTCCTGCCTAGCCATCGCCTCGATGACCTGCTCGACGGCCTGTAGTTGTATTTCTTGGTCTTTGCTCCACGTTGCTTCCTCAAGCTGCGGCGGTATATGTCCTGAGTTAGCTTGGCTTGGATGTTTGGAGCAATCCCATAGCATTTGCTCGAATGTGGCCTTCTCCCTGCAGCACGCTCTGCACTTGTCATGGTGGTGCGATTCTGGTTACATCCTATGCAATAGCGCCGGGCTTGGAAGTGTTCTCGTTTGTAGTTACCTGAACAGCACGGCCTGCGGCCTGCTGAGCCCTTTGCAGGGCGGCGGGAGAAGTCTACGGGGCAGCCGAAAGCCTTGGTCAGTTCGTTATAGGTGGTCATCCGGTCTTTGGCGCTGAAACACAGCGGGCAGCCATTGCCTTGGGCGCGGTCGGTTAATCCTCGCGCTCGGGCGTGTGCCGTTTCGTTGCGATTGGCATGCTTCTCCGACGCTTGTCCTGCGTGCTCCGGGAACCACTTGATTCGAGTCCTCTTGTCGCGGTATGCCTGTCGGAGCAGGACGCGTGCCGACGTTGGGGCAATTCTTCCTTTGGCGTAGTTCCTCACCGCCTGTCTGGAGTCGCTGAGGGTCATGTGGCATTCTCGGGTTACGATGGCCAGGGCGATGGCTATTTCTTCTGCTTCCTCCACTTGCTTGCTCGATGTGCTGGCAGTCGCCCGCACGGAGTCGACCACCGCGATCGCGAAGCAGTTGCGGCCGGCATATTCGGCTGCATCCACGTATCTGGCACCGGTGTCTTCCGCGTGCAGGTCCGTTAGTGCCTTGGCTATAGCGCGTCTTCTGTCTTCGTTGAATTCCGGATGCATGCTCTTAGGCAAGGGGTCAACCCGCGCGTTTCATCGTACGTGGTCGGGGACGGGGCATTTTGGTCCCTGCTGTTCATGATAACCGATGCCTAGACTGCACAGGATCTTTC
Source organism: Dermacentor variabilis (assembly GCF_050947875.1). Taxonomy (NCBI): domain Eukaryota; kingdom Metazoa; phylum Arthropoda; class Arachnida; order Ixodida; family Ixodidae; genus Dermacentor; species Dermacentor variabilis. Next base: position 119,861,137 of record NC_134568.1, on the reverse strand, counting down.
TGCCGGCCTTTGTTGATGACAATCTTTCCAACTGAGCGGCTCTTTGCGCTTCGATGACCTCGTCGAGCGTGTTGTGTATGCCCAGCTGGAGGAGACGTTTCATGTTGGTAGTTTCAAGTAGACCGAGGGGTGTCTTGTAAGCCCTCCGGATTAGGATGTCTAGCTTGTTCTTTTCGCTTTTCACCCACTTGTGGAAGGCTGCCACGTACACTGGCAGAGTACGAAGGAGTGTATAAGCCTGATGAAGTTTTCCTCCTTCATGACTCCCTTCTTGGTGGTAACGCGCTTGAGCAGTCTGCTGGCATTGGACGCCTCACCTATGCTGAGGGTGATGGTGTCTCCGTTCCTGCCGAGCGCTTCGATCGTCATGCCCAAGACTCGGATCTTGCTGACCGTCGGTATTGTGTTACCATCCCTGGTGCGGATCTTGATCTTTTCGTGTTTCCTTTGCTTCTTGATTCTGTGCGTTTTGATCGGTTGGTAAAGCAGGAGCTCCAACTTACTTGGGGAGCAACGCAGTCCCGTACCTTCCAAGCTTTCTTCGAGTGTCGACTGCCGTCTGTGGCGTGGATTTTGTGTGGGCATCACTGCCCCCGTCCACCCACAGCGTAATGTCGTCCGCGTATATCGTGTGCTTCAGTCCTTCAAGCTGGCGTAGTCTTTTGGCAACTTGAATCATAGCAAGAATAAATAGCATGGGTGAGATGACGGAGCCTTGGGAAGTGCCCTGGCTCCCTAATGTCTTCTCGTTCGTCTTCAGGTCGCCGAGTCTGAGCTCCGCCATCTGCCGGTGAGGATGCCTTTGAAATATTCGTACGACCTCGCGCCTAGGTTTAGATGCGATACTTGCGCGAGGATGGCAGAGTGCGTAACTTTGTCGAAGGCGCTTTCTAGGTGGAGCCCGAGGACGGCTTTGGTGTCCCTAGTTTCGCCGTCGATGACCTGATGTTTGATAAGTAAAAAATCTCAGTGCCCTCCCACTCTCTGAAGAAATACGACCCGCAAAGCTGTGTATGTGGGCCCCTTAATGGCGAACTGCACCTCCGCCGTATGTCGGCACCGCGTTGCACTGTCTTCGGGATCGGCCCACGTATGGGGAGTGCTTAATGCCTGCTTCACCTCCGCCGCTGGTCGGCCTGGCATGCCGTTACATTCGGGATCAGCCCACGTATGGGGAGAGCTGAACGTTTGCTGCACCTCTGCTGCTGGTCAGGTCGGTATTATGCTATCTTCGGGATTTTGCTCTATACGCGGACGCGATAGTGGGGAAAGTAGCCCTTAAGAGGAACCTTTAGCTCTGGTGGTTCTATATCATCATCATCATCATCATCAGCCTAGTTACGCCCACTGCAGGGCAAAGGCCTCTCCCATACTTCTCCAACTACCCCGGTCATGTACTAATTGTGGCCATGTTGTCCCTGCAAACGTCTTAATGTCATCCGCCCACCTAACTTTCTGCCGCCCCCTGCTACGCATCCCTTCCCTTGGAATCCAGTCCGTAACCCTTAGTGACCATCGGTTATCTTCCCTCCTCATTACATGTCCGGCCCATGCCCATTTCTTTTTCTTGATTTCAACTAAGATGTCGTTTACCCGCGTTTGTTGCCTCACCCAATCTGCTCTTTTCTTATCCCTTAACGTCACACCCATCATTCTTCTTTCCATAGCTCGTTGCGTCGTCCTCAATTTCAGCAGAACCCTTTTCGTAAGTCTCCAGGTTTCTGCCCCATATGTGAGTACTGGTAACACACAGCTGTTATACACTTTCCTTTTGAGGGATAGTGGCAACCTGCTGTTCATGATTTGAGAATGCCTCCCAAACGCACCCCAGCCCATTCTTATTCTTCTGGTTATTTCAGTCTCATGATCCGGATCCGTGGTCACTACCTGCCCTAAGTAGATGTAGTCCCTTACCCCTTCCAGTGCTTCGCTACCTATCGTAAACTGCTGTTCTCTTCCGAGCCTGTTAAACATTACTTTAGTTTTCTGCAGATTAATTTTCAGACCCACCCTTCTGCTTTGCCTCTCCAGGTCAGTGAGCATGCATTGCGATTGGTCTCCTGAGTTACTAAGCAAGGCAATATCATCAGCGAATCGCAAGTTGCTAAGGTATTCTCCATCAACTTTTATCCCCAATTCTTCCCACTCCAGGCCTCTGAATACCTCCTGTAAACATGCTGTGAATAGCATTGGAGATATCGTATCTCCCTGTCTAACGCCTTTCTTTATAGGGATTTTGTTGCTTTCTTTGTGGAGGACTACGGTGGCTGTGGAGCCGCTATAGATATCTTCCAGTATCTTTACATATGGCTCATCTACACCCTGATTCCGTAATGCCTCCATGACTGCTGAGGTTTCGACTGAATCAAACGCTTTCTCGTAATCAATGAAAGCTATATATAAGGGTTGGTTATATTCTGCACATTTCTCTATCAGTTGATTGATAGTGTGAATATGGTCTATTGTTGAGTAGCCTTTACGGAATCCTGCCTGGTCCTTTGGTTGACAGAAGTCTAAGGTGTTCCTGATTCTATTTGCGATTACCTTAGTAAATACTTTGTAGGCAACGGACAGTAAGCTGATCGGTCTATAATTTTTCAAGTCTTTGGCGTCCCCTTTCTTATGGATTAGGATTATGTTAGCGTTCTTCCAAGATTCCGGTACGCTCGAGGTTATGAGGCATTGCGTATACAGGGTGGCCAGTTTCTCTAGAACAATCTGACCACCATCCTTCAACAAATCTGCTGTTACCTGATCCTCCCCGGCTGCCTTCCCCCTTTGCATAGCTCCTAAGGCTTTCTTTACTTCTTCTGGCGTTACCTGTGGGATTTCGAATTCCTCTAGGCTATTCTCTCTTCCACTATCGTCGTGGGTGCCACTGGTACTGTATAAATCTCTATAGAACTCCTCAGCCACTTGAACTATCTCATCCATATTAGTAACGATATTGCCGGCTTTGTCTCTTAACGCACACATCTGATTCTTGCCTATTCCTAGTTTCTTCTTCACTGTTTTTAGGCTTCCTCCGTTCCTGAGAGCCTGTTCAATTCTATCCATATTATAGTTCCTGATGTCCGCTATCTTACGCTTGTTGATTAACTTAGAAAGTTCTGCCAGTTCTATTCTAGCTGTAGGGTTAGAGGCTTTCATACATTGGCGTTTCTTGATCAGATCTTTCGTCTCCTGCGATAGCTTACTGGTTTCCTGTCTAACGGAGTTACCACCGACTTCTATTGCGCACTCCTTAATGGTTCCCATGAGATAGTCGTTCATTGCTTCAACACTAAGGTCCTCTTCCTGAGTTAAAGCCGAATACCTGTTCTGTAGCTTGATCCGGAATTCCTCTAGTTTCCCTCTTACCGCTAATTCATTGATTGGCTTCTTGTGTACCAGTTTCTTCCGTTCCCTCCTCAAGTCTAGGCTAATTCGAGTTCTTACCATCCTATGGTCACTGCAGCGTACCTTGCCGAGTACGTCTACATCTTGTATGATGCCAGGGTTCGCGCAGAGTAGATATAGATACATGTAAAAGGAGAACTCGTTTTTCTCCACAACCACTGCATCAAATTTTACAAGGTTTGTTGCACTTGAAAGAAATACTTAAAATCTAGTGACTGTTGGTTTAAAATCTTTTATTTGGGTCATCATTTGTTTATTCAAAATTGGCAAAAATCACAAATTTTCAGAAAACGAAACCAACTTTACAACTCTGTCTTTCGGCAATCAAAACTGATATCACAATTCTGTACATTGCATCTAACAGCACATCTAAAGCGGACAAAATTGATATAATACGCATGAATCTAAAAAAATTTAGTAATGTGGAAATGCAGCTTTTCCACAACCCTTGTTCACAACGTAACGACTTCACGTAAGATATAAATCGGCATATTGGATTTGTCCGCTTTGAATTGTCTAAAGGATTCTGTTTACATAACCGCGATATCAGTTCTTGATGCGGAGTTATTAATTTGTAAACTTCGTGCTTCTGTATTTTTCGCACTTTTGAATTTTTGAAAATCTTTTACCAGAATTCAAGCCCTAAATAGAAATTTGCGCTTCTAATAGTCACTAGAATTTACCTTTCTCTCCTGAATCCAGCAAAATTTCTTAAAATCGGCCCAGGGGTTATCTCAGAAAATCGTTTCGGCGTTTTACATTTATGTGAATAGGCCACGTCGGAATTGGGCCCGAGTTAAAGCATATTCTTAACGACTTCGTTGTAAAAAAAGTAATAAAAGAATAAAAGAAAAAAAATCGCCTCAGCCGTCAATATCGCCGCCTCAGATTTTGTCATGATGGCACCGCCACCATCGGCACGGCTTCCTGAGCTGTTCCCCACCAAGCTGTTCCCTTTCGTTATCTTCCTTCGCTCGGCGGCAGTGCACTGTCTTGATGCCGACGACACGCTAAATCTGCACCATCATTCCGTCATGCATCGCTTCTGCGACCAAGCAAGCTTTCGGCGGCACACGTTCACTGCCGTATTGACACTAAAACTTTAAAATGCTTGCCTTCGAGAAAGCAGCGTGAATAAAAATGGAACGCGACTATGTGACCATGGGGAACATGTTCACGGGGCCATACTATTGATGACAGCACCACAAAAGGCTAGATGTGTTCAGGTTGACTTTACAGGTTTGGAAGGAAAGACTGACGGGCTAGTTGCTTCATTATCACATTAAGAACAGCACTTAATGTTAGCGCAGTTTGTGTGTGGTTCCCCCTGTGTGTGTCCCGTCGTGAAGTGCTGTTCTTTCTTTGACTTCACAGATGTTCTTTTTCTGCGTCAGTTACGTCTTCCAAGAGTGTTTACTTGGAAAATTTTTGTTCGCATTGCTCTTACAGAAGCATATTTAGTCGAAATTTGTTCGTTTGGCTGCTTAATCTCGAGGACGGGCTCCAAACTGCTCATTTTCTTTAACCACGTAAAAACCCTTACTGAAAATTTAATTACGTAGCTTTGTTAATTACGCAAACAACTTCTCAACTTACTCCGCATCTAGAGGTTACCAATCTAAACACTTGAATGATGAAATGATGTTAACATTGTTTGCATCGTTCGAATGGTTTTGTTTTGTGCAGTTAAAAGCAGCCGGCATATTGATGGTGCTGTAGACTTCTTATAAAGCAAGTGTGAAAGTTTGGACAGGTTATCTTGGCACAAATCAACTTCATGAGCTTAAGCACATGACCCAACCTTGCACGTCTGTCTTTACAACCGATTCTCATACATTATACAAGAAGCACCTCAGCGCTACGGTACATCCCACAAGGTGTGCGAGAATATTGTGCGCGCTCCCGACTAGGTTTCTGAGCGTTGGTGGCATCAGACTCGGTTTCCTGGCATCATAAGGAATAAAAACAGCTTCCTGGAGGAAAGCATTGGGTACATTTTCAGCACTTTGTAACATATGGATCAGGACGGATATGTACGTTAGAACGAAAAGTACTGAAATATTAAGGTGAGGGTTTCGCTGCATGTATTTTGGCTGTCTAATGTTAAGATCTAAAGAAAAAATGCTTTGATTTTGTGACAAATAATGCTGACATGAAATATGAGCTCCGACACAGTACCCGTGTTGGAACTGGCCCCTGGAATAGAGGGCTACATTAAACCACGATATGCTGGTTTGATAAATACCAGTAATTGTAAAGTGGTTCGCTCTTGAATTTCCTGTATGTCAATCGGCGCCGCTGTGCAGTGTTGTGGGCCCTTTTTATACCACCAGCACTATGTTTCAGCTAATATTGAAAGCAACTGTATTCCTTCTTTTAAGGGGGGGGGGGGGGGGGGTTTAGCGTCTAACCACAGTTCCAAAGTTATCAGTTAGCTCAAGATGCGCCTGCATGTGTTTCTAATATCCAGTATGTTGGCACGGATTCAATAGCGAAAGAGCGCTATCTTATCAGATTGCGCGCGTGAAGCGAATACTGGCGTACATTGTCCATCACATTTGCCGACCCGAGATTGCGCTGCGATGTACGAGCATTCCAATCTGACGAACCGACGCCTTGATCCGTAGATCGGAATCAGAGGAAGCACTTTGCGCGCAGCCATCGGTATCTTTGAGTGTTATTTTCTTTTCCAGCGCAAGCTCATCTTATAATGAGTAACATTCGTGACTGACTCTTTTGGAAGTGTTTTGTTCTTCACATCACTACAACGTGAGAGTATAGAGGTGCTCCATCTTCATTGAGAGAATACTGGGAAATTGACTAGGCCTTTTCTTGCGTATGCGTTTACACATTAACCACACGAATTTATTTTCCATAACTTACGTTTTAATTTAGGGGGCTGTAAAGCACAGCAACCTTTTACTAACAGGATGTTTTATTAACAAAGAAAATTTAAATGCTTATTAGTCGGCTTTCACTTCATGGTAAAGAATTCCAATAAAGATCTACTTACGATAATTAAAAGCCTATCTGTTTGACAGCGTTTCATCTGAGTTCCCCTTTGCAAGGTAATACAGACTTGCAGATTGTTCGTATTGGGCACCCTCGACATATGTCCAACCGCCAAAGAAAGGGTCATTCCGAATGTTTCATTTCAGGAAGGCGTGTTACCCTCCTGTCTTTCATTCCCGTTCGCAAACACGCATAAGACGAAAGTGCTGCTTGAAGAGCGTCGTTAGTCGAAGCCAACTAGCTACCGTAACTCACCTCGCCTACATCGCTGTCATTTAGGCTTAGATAAGAAATATTATTATTTTAAACCGACGCATCACGAATCCAAAAAGAGCTGCGCGCGACCAGCCCAGCTAGGTTTCTTTCATTTCGTACATCGTCGTAGCGGCTAATAGTAGCTCACGAAGCAGAGCACTGAGTGTGGATATGGCAGAGAAGGTGTTCTATATAATGTCTCGTCACCCACCGAAAATTGCCCGCCGTGCTACTGGCCTTTCCTAGAAAATTGTATATGTGACGCCCAGCCATTTGGAACACAGCAACTTTGTTTTGCGATGGGAGAGTCCAGGTGAGAGACGGGGTGGTTATGGAGATAAAGACACGCTATTTTCTGCAGTAACCTAGGCATGCATGGATGAATGCCTTTATTTATTGAGAAAAAGGAGGAGCAAGACTCAGTGGAAGCACGTCTCAGCAGACTGGGAAAGAAGCGGGGGACAAAGAGGAAAAGCTGGGGCCTGGGTGGCAGGCGAAGTCGCAGCTTAGAGGCGAGAGAATATAAGCAAGAGTTGGCGAAACCAGTTGAATTCCAGTGTAGATGTGTGATGTGCCGAGTAAATGATTGTAGTCACCGCCCAGCATCCGTCCTTTGCGGCAGTATAAGCTCCCACCGTTCTTGGTAACAAACCTTTACTGAAAACCAACCTTCGCAATTACTTATTCATCAGCCATGCCTAGCCACGTATTCCTTAGTGGCAGGGTCTGTGGATTACATCTACGCTGTCCCTACAAGTTACGACCATAACGTGGCACTTGCGGTTACGGATGCCATACTCGTGACTCTTACTATACTACTACTATACTGCGCGAATACTATAAACATGGGTTTACTGCACAAGTTAGCGAACAGACATTTTGGAACCGCGTTTTTCGCCTTACATACGCACAACGCAAGCACCATTGTAGCATGTCACGGTGTGAGTCCCTTCAAGACAGAGACGCGAACGCAAACATAAGAACGTGTTAGAAGACAGGGTCTTGGGCCTCGTGCCAAACATATGTTAACAATCATGCCGTCGTTTCTATGCAAAGAGGTTGTGTATTTAAACTTCTGGAGTGACAGTCCAATCCGCCACCTACGGGAGCGCGTGAAGCCGCCGGGGGCCACATTGTTAGAGGAAAAGAAGTGCGGCCACAGTACGTGGCTGCGGTATACGCGCGACGCAACCTGTGCTTGCGGTTCGATGAAAAAATAAAGTTAAACCCCTTTAGGAAGTATATCAGTCCGCCATTTGGTGTCGCAGTTGTCAAAAATAAAATGTCATGGTGGTGGCTGCCTAGTGTGCTGTGTACAATATTGTTACGAGGAGTTGCGAAGAAATGGTTTTATTTACAGGAGAATTGGACGATGATGGTAGCGTGATCGTAGTGCAGCCCGGCCTCTCTAACTCCTCGTTTTCTTCGTCCTCTATTTCTTCTCTTCCTGTCCGTGCCTTTCGTATCTGTTAAATTTCCCCGCAAGCAGACGAAGCCCGTGGGGCGAGTCAGGATGTACAAGCAGGGTAGAAAGGCTTCAGGCGAGCAATATGAGTCAGCTGAGTTCTGCTTGATCGCCGACCATTGCACAGGAGGCGAGCTATGACGTAAGTGAGTTCGCTCAGGCGGTCCACAACTACAAATGGGCCTGAATATTGTGACAAGAACTTTTGGTACAATCCACGCTTGCGTTGCGGTGTCCAAAGGAGGAATAAGTCACCTTTTTGCAGCGATACTTGTACGTGACGGTCGTCGTATCGCTCTTTCGAATGACTTTGCGAGGCCAGAGTACGAAGACGAGCTATTCGACGCGCTTCTTCAGCGAGACACAAAGTCTTCGATACAGAATCATCACTGTGCAGAACGAAGGGTAGGAAAGTGTCCAGAGGGCTTCGCAGTAACCTTGCATACAGGAGGTAAAATGGGCTATAATTCGTGGTTCCGTGCTTCGCAGTGTTGTATGCATAAGTGATGAAGGGCAGCACGTCGTCCCAGTTCTTATGATTGGAGGAGACGTACATAGCAAGCATGTTAGTCAGCGTTCTGTTTGTCCTTTCAACGAGGCCATTGGTCTGTGGATGATATGGCATGGAATGACGGAACTGTGAAGTGCACAAACGAAGTAACTCTTCAATGGCATCAGCCGTGAACTGGCGACCACGGTGACCACGGTCGCTGATGATGACACGTGGTGGGCCATGACGAAGGACCACGGAACGGAGAAGGAAGGCCGCCACGCAAGCAGCGGTGGAAGACGGTATGGCTGCAGTTTCTGCATACCGTGTACGATGGTCTACGCAGACAATTATCCAGCGGTTCCTGTTGTTAGATGGCGGGAATGGACCCAGAAGGTCAATGCCTACTTGCTCGAACGGCGTACTGGGCGGTGTCAATGGCCGAAGGGGACCCGGGGCTGCGGTGGTCGGTCGCTTGTGACGTTGGCACGTTTCACAACTAGCGACATAGCGCTTGGTTGCTTCGTACATCTTGGGCCAGTAAAAGCGCTCCTGCGTGCGGTGCAGCGTTCGTACGAAGCCGAAATGGCCGGATGTCACATCGTCATGCATGGCGCGTAGAACCTCGGAGCGGAGACTCTCGGGGACAAGAAGCAGAAAAGGCGCTCCATGCCCGGAGTAATTAGTTTTGTACAGCAATTTATCACGGACAGTAAAGCGACCGCTGCCTTTAGAAGTACGGCCGGCGACAAAAAGCGGATCAAGGGTAACATCATCCCGTTGTTCTCGCTGAAAGTCTGCCGCGTCAGGGAACGTAGGAGTAACAGCAGCGAGACAGTCGTCAAAATTCTCAGCATCGCAGTCGGTAGTCGCAAGAGGAATCCGAGAGAAGCAGTCTGCGTCAGCGTGACGACGGCCACTCTTGTACCCACAAAGTCGTATTCCTGGAGGCGCAGCGCCTAACGTGCGAGGCGACCAGAGGGATCACGCAAACCGACCAGCCAGCATAAAGAATGATGTTCGTTGATAATCTTGAATGGTCTACCGTAAAGATAACATCGAAACTTTTGTACGGCGAAAACGGCTGCCAGGCATTCCTGTTCCGTGACCGTATAATTGCGTTCAGATTTGCTCAGACAACGGCTGGCATATGCGACAACCTGTTCTGCACAACTGTGACGTTGTACAAGCACCGCTCCTATCCCGATTCCCCTCGCATCAGTGTGAACTTCAGTCGGGCAAGATGGATCGAAGTGACGCAAGAGGAGTGCTGACGTTAGTATAAACTTCAGTTGAGAGAATGATGCGTCACACTCGGGCGTCCAATTGAAGGATGCATTTTGTCGCGAAATACTTGTCAACGGGTAAACGATGTCGGCAAACCGGGGAAGAAAACGACGAAAATACGAACATAGGCCAATGAATGAGCGGAGTTCTCGTGTTGACTGCGGTGGCTTGAAGGAGCTCACTGCTTCAATCTTACGAGGATCGGGTCTGACGCCATCCTTGTCGACTAAGTGTCCCAGGACCAGTGTTTGACGTTCGTCGAACCGACACTTTTTTTAGTTTAGGACCAGTCCAGCTTTCTCAATGCAGTCGAGAACGAGGCTGAGGCGTTCGTTATGTTCTTCAAACGTGCGGCCAAAGATTACAACATCATCGAGGTAACACATGCATATCTCCCACTTTAGACCGCGTAGTACTGTGTCCATGAATCTTTCAAAGGTGGCAGGAACATTGCAAAGGCCAAAAGGCATAACATTAAATTCGAATAGGCCATCTGGAGTCACGAAAGCGATCTTTTCCTTGTCGGCAGGGTCCATAGGTATTTGCCAGTACCCCAATCGCAAATCAAGTGTTGAGAAGTAAGAAGCAGCGTGTAAGCAATCACTGACGTCATCGATTCGCGGTAGTGGATAGACATCCTTCTTCGTCACTGCGTTTAGATGTCTGTAATCCACGCAGAATCTCCAGGAGCCATCTTTTTTTCGGACCAGGATTACTGGGGCTGCCCATGGACTAGATTACTCTTGAACGACACTTTTGTTCATCATCTCCTTGACTTGCTCGGCAATAACTTTGCGCTCGGACGATGGCACTCGGTAGGGCTTCTGGCGGATGGGGTGTGCTGAGCCAGTATCTATTCTGTGACGAGCGCAGGACGCGGTATGACGGTAAATGAAGGGGTGCATCTCCATGCGTGAAATCAAATTCGGCCTCATGCCTGGCAAGGACTTGTACCAGTGCTTGCCGTTCCGATGTACCGAGAGCCTTGCTGATCATGCCAAGCATTAGCTCTTCAGAATGGCGATTATCGCAAGGAAAGTAAGCTGTAGAAACGTCCGTAGTTAGTGGCGCTATTGAAGTACATGCGGCTTCATCGAAAAGAGCGATTTTCATACCGCGAGGAAGGACAACCGGCGTGGCGGAAGAGTTCAGCGCCCACAATGTGGCGACTCCTTTCGTCATTCACACGACAGAGCAGGGCACAAGTATATTTTTTAGCACCGTTTATGCGGAGAGGCCTAACTACAAGGTCAACACAATCAGTATCAACAGTAGTTGTAGAAACACGAACGGGCGTCAGGCACCACGATGGTACAATCACTTCATCAAGAACACTGACTGTGTCTGTGTCCTTGTCTTCACTACCCAAGCTTTGTTCAGAATGTGCTGATATAAATAACTTGTTCAATGAGGTTTCGCCACAACCACAGTCCACGGAAGCGCCGCACTGTTCAAGAAAATCGATACCAAGAATAACGTCGTGCGAACAACGAGAAAGAACAAATAATTCCGACACAAACACTTTCCCAGCCAACAAAACACTCACAGCACAAACACCAAGGGGATGAAACCACTCGCCGCCTACTCCACGAAAGGTAATACCGTCGTTCCAAGAAAACATAACTTTGTGGCCTTGCCGGTTTTTCAAAGCGAGGCTCATCACAGACACAGTCGCCCCAGTATCAACTAACGCCATGGTCGGTATTCCGTCAATCGAGACATTCACTGTGTTTTTGAACATCACAACAGGCAGAGGTATTTCTTGCAAAGACCGTCCGGCGACCACACATCCACTGGCCGCGGATGCTAGTTTCCCGGGGGCGGTCAGGAAGAACGGCGCCGAGGGGACGCGGAGCGACGGGGGGCTATTTGGAGGCGTGAAACTCTGCTCAGATGCTGGCGAATCGCTGCGTCTGGTCTCGTGTGAGAAGTGATCCCTTGGAAGCAAATCGGTCGTCCGCAGGTCATATGAAGTACGGGTTCTGGTTGGCGAGAACATCGATGGTGTCCTACGTGATTGACGGGCTTGGCGACAATACCGAACTATATGGCCTGTGGAACGACAGTTGTAGCACACGGGAGGGTCGCGGTTCACAGCGTCTACCTCGAAACGAATGGTAGACGGCTGCGGGCGGCGAGAAAGTTCGTGGTCATGTGGATAACGTGTCTCTGCTGCTTGCTGAAATCCGTTATATCTTTCATAAGTCGCGTAGGGTCGGTGCTGTTCTTGTCGTGGCCTGACAGAAGTCGCAGGGCCTCGGGGGTAAAAACGCGGCTGCTCTTGTTGTGGCCGAGCGCCATAAGTAGGGCCTCTGTCGTAGAGACGTGACTGCTGTCGGGGCGCGAGTTCATAATCCTCAGTGCCCCTTGCCGCAGGATACGGGGAGAAGGATGCCACGTTTGGCTCAAAATCTGGTGGTAGGCGGAAGCTACGAGTGCCTGGATATGTCACTTGCGCGTGCAGGCTGAGTTCTTCCCGAACTATTTGTCGGATCGTTGATTCAAGATCAAGGGGCTGGTTGCTGTCCACGCTTGCAACTGTCGTTACATTGGCTAGCCTGCCAAACTTCGGCGTTATGCGCCTCGTCTTTAGTTGCTCGAAAGTACGACAGTGCCGAATGATGTAAGCGACGGAAGCCAGGCTGTCTTTTGCAATGAGGAAATTGTAAACAACCTCGGCAATTCCTTTTAGGATGTGCCCGACTTTGTCTTCCTCGGACATTCCAGAGTCCACCATCCTACACAGCTTTATTACTGCCTCAATGTAGGTCGTGCAGGTTTCGCCTGGTACTTGCGCACGTTGCAGTAGCGTCTGTTCTGCCTTTTTCTTTTTCGTCGCGGAGTCACCGAATCGCTCTTTGATTTCCGAAACAGATCTTCCCCATGTTGTGAATGTTCCCTCGTGGTTGTCGAACCACACCAATGAAGTATCGGTTAGAAAGAACACGACGTTCGAAAGCTGAGAAGCGCTGTTCCACCTGTTGGCGGCACTCACCCGGTGATAATGGATGAGCCATTCCTCGACGTCTTCGTCCGATCTTCCGGCGAAGGGACGCGCATCTCTCAGTTGCAGAGCAGAACTTGGGGCAGCAGTCGGAATGGGCCGCTGTTCGTCTGCGTCGTGGGACATATTCAACTCCGGTAGATTCGGTGGGAGTCCAGCAAGGCGACGGCTCCGTCGAAGAACTTGTGGTTCAGCCTCCGTCTTCGGGTGTCGATTACGCAGCACCTTTCACCACAACTGTTACGAGGAGTTGCGAAGAAATGGTTTTATTTACAGGAGAATTGGACGATGATGGTAGCGTGATCGTAGCGCAGCCCGGCCTCTCTAACTCCTCGTTTTCTTCGTCCTCTCTTTCTTCTCTTCTTGTCCGTGCCTTTCGTGTCTGTTACAATGTGTTGCGAGAACTGAAAAACAGTCGCTTCCTGATTTCTTCATTCAGTAACCTGCCGCGTGCATCGGCATTGTGATGCCCTTTCGTCGATACGTGGTGCCGGCCCGTACTGACACAACGACATGACCCGAAATGTAGTATCCTTATGCCATTCCTAAAAAAATCACTATTTGTGTAAATCAGCGTTTTTGGTTGAAACCAAGAAAAAAATATTCAACGGTAGGTATCATTTTTGTCCGGCATTTGAGTTCTAGCTGAAAAGAGTCGGTGAAAGCAAATTTACAATAAAGCTAAGGCGACCCACAATCTGCACACAGCCGCAAGCCTACATGCGCTCCACTGAGAATAACCTGCCAAAGTTAAGGTCATGTGTCAGCTGGCCGCTCAAGCAATCTTTACTTTTTTTTCGTTTCTGCATCCATTCTGCCGGCGTCTGCGGCAAAAACGTGAAGTGGGATGGTGGTGGTGGTGGTGGTGAATTGTAGCAGCAGGCGGGTTTAGCCTGGCGAACAAGTCCGGCAATTGCTCCAGGCAGATAGATAAACAGAAATTGGTGGAGGCAGGTGGTAGCGTAATGGTTAGCGTGCCCATTTCCCAAATGCAAGATGGAGCATTTGGGAGATGGGCTCGAATCTCGGTGGTTTGTTTGTGAAGACAGCTTTCTGTGGTCTCTGGTGACTGCGAAGCTCAGAATGAGGCGGCATCCTGACGACAACGGTCGCCGTCAACGTAACAGAATAAGCGGGCGTGCAAGGTCACGTCTAAAGCCGAAAGCACATTCGGAGGAAATACACTATGCTCTTGCCGACAAAAAAAAAACGTGATGAGTAACGAGCGGTGTTGTTGAGCGAGGCTGTAGACGGATAATGTCACCATAGACAGGACAACGCTCCCATCCTGGTGCTCAGCGGAAATATACGTCGACAGTGTGTCAATTAGCGTGTAATTGATACTTCATTAAGGTCGTTGCGTGTTTGTGTTGTGTCTAGCAGGAGCTAGTAGCGTAAGAGATGACACTGGAAAAAAGGCGGTGAGCGAAGTCCGCGAAAAGTAATTGAGGATAGCCATATAGAACGTCGACGCCATGTTGAATAAAGCCTGCGACTTCAGTTGCTCAGCCGCCAGAAAGGCTTGTGTCGTAGCATACCGCTGGGCGTATTTGGTAACCACAGCGATAAACACACATTTTGCGGAAGTAAACAGAGGAAAGGGACGTAGTGAGTTGGCCGCCCTTTTCGAGCTCTGGCATAGTTTGAAAAATGAATGTGGGGAAGTATGACGCACAAAATAGTATATGTCAACCCAAACGAATCAGCGTGGTCATACTTGCGCAACACGCCATGGTGGCCTGCCACCAATACATCATGAACTTGCAGTGATGAGAGTTTTCATTGCGTACTTGAGAATAAAAACGAGCACGTCAGAGACGTCCGAGGGACATTTCTAGGGTACAAGAGCACAACCCCCCCCCCCCAAAAAAAAAAATCACGAATATAAGCTTACGAATATGGGCGTCGTAAGATCGAGCACTTCGGCGCTTGTTGATCTTCTTTAGGATCACGTCAGCATTTCATTCAGCGTTTCTTTCTGAGAAAAAGAGTTGAAGGCGCCCGTTTATTTGCATCACAATGGCAGGCGTAACCAGGCAAACATTGACAGCATTTCATTAGAGAGTGCCTGCGTACTCTGTGGAGATTACGCATGATAATGACATCAAACGCAGAAAGCTTTGCTTACATCGACTCGCACATACATAGGATTCGCATAATTTTTTCACTCATTGAATACAGTGCATTCTACGGTGTCATTCTTCGACAAAACAGATGGTACCGATTTTCGCGTAATGAGGATTGGAACAAATTGTCTCACCTTCCGGCTGTCACCTTTCTCCTACTGCCAACATTCCTTCCCCTCCGTAGTTGCTTAGCTTTTATTGGGTTCGGCTGCTAATCACGAGGTCTCGAGATCGAGTCCCAACCACGGCAGCCGTATTTCAATGGGTGTGAAATGCGAAAACCCGCGTACTTAGGGCTAGGCACACGTTAAAAAATCCCAAGTGGTGTAAATTATTCTCGAATCCTCCACTACGGTGTGCCTCCTAATGAAATCGTGGTTTTGGCAAGTAAAACCTCATAATGTGTTATGTAACATTCGTTAAGGATGTCCTGGGCAGTCGCACAACTCTTGAGTACAATTAAGCGTCAGGAGTTGTGCGCGAGGTCTTTGAGTATGTGGATAGCCTTTATGGCGTTCGATAGCTGCTAGTCTACATTGCGGCTATATAATAAAGGCGGAACGGCAACATGGTAGAGAATGGGGAGAACACACAAATGCCGCATATATTACTGCACAATAATTTTAAATATCCTTCTTGCTTCACGCACGTGGACAACCGCCATAGGAGACTACCTTGGAAACTAACTGCAAGTACTATATATGTCGTACCCAATGGTGTACCTGGCCTGGTGGCCAGTAAATGGAGACGTAATATTGCGAACAGCTTCGGCTATAGCGTGCTAACGGACAACGACACAAACTGAAGTGACTAGTGCAAGAGTGGACAGGGAACACTAAAGACGCTACAAGGACAAGCGCCCAGTTGGATGTTTGCGCGCTTATCCTTGTCGCCTCTAGTGTCCCGTGTCCACTCTTGCGCTAGTCACTTTAGCATGGAATACCAACTAGCCCGGTCTCACAGCCTGCGACGACACAGGGACAGTTTGCTCAACTCTTGTATCGTGACTTTTGTGTTAAGGTGAAAAACCAACTTATCCATGCATATGTCTTAATGCTTAAGCACATCTAGATTTGCAGCTGCGGCGGTGGCCCATGTGTGCGCATTGCAATGTCGCTAGTGAAATAATTTTGTGCACCTTGACGAATTCGATAGTGGAAAATCAAAATCCGTCCACGACGGCGTCTCTAGTAGGCGCTGTGCGATGTTCGGACGTTAACAATGTATGCCGACTGAAGAAAGGCTGCCCCGAAGTACTTCTGACGATTAGGCTAGCTTCTTTACTCCGTAGAATGAAAAAAAGAAAAGGAAAAGAAAAAAAAAGAAAAAAAAGAACCGCATCAAAAGCCCAGAATCAACCATTGCTCGTCGCGACTAAACGCTCTTAGGATGACGAGTAATTTCTAGGCGACGAGCGAATACGCTTGATCAAGAACACTGATAACACCGGCGGGACAAGCATTGTGGCGAAGTTCAATGCGCAGGGATAGCTTTTATTTTTTTTTATTTTTTTTGGTTGACGTCATCACGCGTCACCGCGGGAAGTTTGAAAAGTTTAAGGTTAGTACGCCACGTGGTGGCACTCACGCGAACTAAACCCTCATGTCCAGAAAAGCTGGATACGTTAAAGGCAACGTCTCTCTTAGCCAGTTACCCCCACTTTCCCGTATCGGGTATGTGTGTTTCTAGCCTCTTTCGTAGGCCGATCTCGGGGATAGTGCAGTCAAAATATGTGGGCTGTTCTCGTGGGTGCGTGCAGTGAAAAAATGTGGGCCGACACCGGAAGTTGGTGCAGTCTAAAATTTGCCCCGTTCCTATAGTATGTTGGCTGTAAAAATGTGCACTGATCCCGAAGATACTGCAGTAAAAAAATTTGAGCAACCACTATCCTCACCCGAGGGGTGATGCAATATAGTGCCCTGCGCAGTGACTCCGCCCCATTCTCATCCCCTGCTCGCTCAGGAAAACACTGTCTTTGATCGACGTCAACTAGAGATCGAATCGCCTTCAATTTTTTTATTCATTCGTACTCTCATCTGCGCCCAATGTCGCGCAACATGTTCAGGTGTTTGCCCAAAATAGGGCGAAATTCAACATCCCAACGTTCCGTAAAGTTAGCGTCAACTATACTGAAGAATGTAAAAGGAAATAATGCTTTAACGAATAGCACAAGTTCAATTTCAATGTGGCCTTCACGAAAGCCTGAACTCAGCAGGCAGTTACGAACAGTTTTACACGATCTTGCACTCCTGCTGTACGAATCCGCAAATGCATTCTGAAATGTCATTGTTGACATGTTGTTAATCAGCGTAACTTGGTCTGCCAGAGGGGCGTACGATAAGACGACCTCCTCCTCACCGCGACGACACAGATTTAAGTGCATACCGTCACTTACAGATACCCCGATCATCCTGTCGCTAATAGGTTCCGAGAGTTGCACCAGATTTCCTGGCCGTCACATGTGTCTTATCGAACTCAAACAAGCTATCTATAGGCCGTAAATAGACCACCATTTGAAATGACGCTGACGGAACGGCAGGCGGCCTTTGTGTGATATGTAGCTGCACACTAGTGATGTCGCAGCGCTGCCGTTTACAAACATGGTGAGAGCGAATAGTCACAGACATCATCAACCCTACGCAAGCGAGTCGAGTCGGAGATCGTGCTGACAGAGCCCGATGTGACCGCGCTTACATGGATTCACTTCTAATGGAACAAAGGTGGCAAGCTGCGTCGAGACGAGACATCAACGCATTCGAACAGGGCTTCCAGTTCCCGCAGCCACCTGCAACTCTATAGTTCATCCATATCATACATGGGTGAGGTTGCACTGCATATAGGCACTTGTGTTTGCCATGTCCTGACACCAATCCTGCTGCCGACACATGCATAAGAAGACTGACGCCTCAGTCGTCCCACGCAAGTCTCAGCGCTGGCTCGTCCGCGTTTGAATGCGCCCTGCAAATGAGTCCGGGCTGGGTCAACAAATACCCCAGGCCGTCGGGCTACCATGGCTCAGTCATACTCGGCGCTTGCTCAACGCGACGCGATGGTGTTTACATGAACTCGGCACCCCGATTCCAGCCCGGCAAGCCGACTCCACTCGCTTCTGGCAGGTTCATATAAACGCCCTGATAGTCGGCCTTGGCTGATCCGACACGATCGCTACTCGTAAATGCGAACGCATGCACGAGGCTTTGCAAAAGGATGCCGGAGATACCGTTGCGCGTACGAATCGCCCCGATGTACTAGCATATCAGCATAAATTGAAACGCGAGACCGAAAATAACTGATCAGAATGCATTATGCGCATAATTACATGGATGGAACTGGGACGTTTATAAACGCTCTGTAGCCAATTTCTAAGCATGCATGGGGTATACCTAGTCACAAGTGGACGTTTTGGATTCTGCCACAGCGGTAGAGATGGTCGTGCTGCAGGCGTGAAGTTTGATGGTAAAGTTCCATGGTTGGCGGCAATAATCCTGCTAAACGCTGAACGAGGTCGAGCGGCAGGAAGGGAGGCGAGATGATGCGATGGAAGTCGGGCGAAGTGCCTGATGTGCATCCTTAAAGCGTCGACTTGAAGATACGTATTGATGGGGAGGTCATTCGCGATGGCTATTGTTGCTGCCGTGGATGCACGTCTGGGAAAACCAAGGCAAATTCGCAGAGCTTGAGCTTGTACAGACTGGAGGGCACGGAGGTTGGTCTTACTGGTCCCAAGGTGCCTCCATCCACTCCAGGCTCTTCTTGTTATTCCCGGTGTCAAAAAGAAAACGGAGATGTCATCTTTCGCCCTCAAACAAACCGTGCTTTCATTCCTACATGACAAACATAAAGAATGCATCCCCGTTTACACGGACGGTTCTGTCTCCTCTAAAAGTTCAGCTGGAGCAGTGGTAATTCCCGCAGAGTCTGTCACGCTCAAGTTCAAGGCGTCTCACATTACATCATCGACGGCTGCAGAACTCGCAGCTATCCGTGCTGCTCTGGAGTTTAATGGTCACAAATCATCACATTAATGGTCCATCTTATGTGACTCGAAGGCAGTTCTCCAGTGTTTGATGTCCCCTTTCAACCACGAACCGAATATGCAACTAGTGGCAGACATCCGACAACTGCACCATCACGCAACTAACAAGGGGCACAACATCATCTACCAGTGGATGCCGGGTCACTGCAGAATTTCGGGTAATCACAGTGCGGATGAAGCCGCCCAATCGGCCCACGATGGTGGCCGTGTTATACCAATACCACTGTCACAAACAGACGCAACCACAAGTCTTCGCTCCCTCGCACGCGAGCTTACGCAGAGTCTGTGGAACACCAATGAATTCACGAACGCACGTCTCCACAGATTGGATGCACATCTGCAACTCCGTCTACCACCAGGGTTACCACGAGCGGAAGCAACACCTTCTGTGCCGCCTGTGGCTCGGCGTGGCATTCACAAACTCCTCCTATTCATTCCGCATTGGAATGGCCGACAGCCCTACTTGCGACACCTGCGGCTGCGAAGAGACGATTGAGCACCTTCTTTGTTACTGCCCCGTTACAAAGTGCCAAGAAAAGTGCTCGTGACCGCGCTTGAAAAACTCGACAATCGCCTCTTTACAGAGGAAAAAGCTTGTCCACTAGTCCAGACGGGCTTCGGCACTCAAGGCCTTAAGGGCTTTGCTGAAGTTTTTAAGGACATGCGAATTGTGCGACCGTCTTTGAGTGTTGTAGCGCGTAGTATCGCGTTACTGCGAATTTTCCAATTTCCTATTTTCCCTCTTCTTCTTTTTCTTTCTCCTTTTATTCCCTTTGCCCCTTTCCCCAGCACAGGGTAGCCAGCCGGTACTTACACTGGCTAACCTCCCTGTCTTTCCTCTCCTTTGTCCCCCCCCCCCCCTTAGAGTCTGCCTCTGTTACAAATGCAGGGCAATCTGGTAACGAAACAACCCATTGGAGTAGCTAAGAAATTGGTAGAGATTGAATTTATGCTTACGGTGTACATCAGGCTTCCTCTCCGTTTTCAGCGCGCCACCTGTCTCCTCGGCTGCGCGGGAGAAAGGGCCGCTTCTCAGCCGCTGCGCTGTGTGCAGGGAGAAACGCGGTACACCCCGCCCCCCCCCCCTCCTTTTTTTTCTGCGGGGGGGGGGAGGGGGGGGCGCACTTGCTTGCGTGCTCTTTCGAAAGCAGCAGCGGCGGCACTATCGACGATTCCCAGCGCGCGCACGATCGTCGATGCGACCCAATGCGCGGCGCCGAGTCAGCACTTTCAATAACGACGTCTGTGCAGGCGGCCGCCGTCGCTCGATAGCACTCCGGGCAGGGTCACAGCGTCACGCACTGCGGTTGCACGCTGCTGCTGCCGCCACCGCCGTTTGCCCTAGCGCGCGCGGGCAGCTTCGTGAACACTCGCTCGTTCGGTGAGCAACGAGCGTAGGGCCGAGACGGAACAGCCTCCTGCTGTCGCCTGCTATAATTTGCGCGCTTTGGGCATGGTCACGCGCCTGCATCGTCACCGCCAATTTCGTCGCTCGTCATCCCATTCATCCACGTGTTGCTAGGACTCCCTTTAGCGGCCTTACGGTGTCTTGAGTTTGTCCTAAATGAACCACCCACCTTCTCTGCATTTCCTGTGAGCTCATTCTAACGGCTAAAGTTAAATTATGGGGTTTTACGTGCCAAAACCACTTTCTGATTATGAGGCACGCCGTAGTGGAGGACTCCGGAAATTTCGACCACTTGGGGTTCTTTAACGTGCACCTAAATCTAAGTACACGGGTGTTTTCGCATTTCGCCCCCATCGAAATGCGGCCGCCGTGGCCAGGATTCGATCCCGCGACAACGGCTAAAGTTACACCTATAACTACACGAGGTTCGGAGAGAAAGAGAAAACATAAATGGAAGCGTGTGTGTGAGCGTCTATTAGGAGAAAGCCTATAGCGATTTTTTTAAGAAACACCACGCGCTTTGCATGCAGTGCATGTAGCGTCCTTCCCTCCCTCCCCGTCTCTCTCTCTCTATCTATCTATCTATCTATCTATCTATCTATCTATCTATCTATCTATCTATCTATCTATCTATCTATCTATCTATCTATCTATCTATCTATCTACCAAGATAGTGGCACCCGCCGTGGTGGCGTTGCGCTGCTAAGCCCGACGGCGCGGGATCGAATCCCGGCCGCGCTGTAGCCGCGTTTCAATGGGGACGAAATGCAAAACGCCCGCGTACCGTGCATTGGGTGCACGTTAAAGAACCCCAGGTTGTCAAAATTAATGCGGTGTGCCTCATAATCACATCGCAGTTCTGGCTCGTGAAACACCAGAATGTAATTTTAAGCTATAGCGTCAACAACGCTCAGAGCGAATTATAGAGGATCGTCTTCATGTAGGTCTAAGATCGTTTCGTTCCGTCTGCGACCGAAACGAGTAGAACGAAATGTCAGCAGAAAGAAATCGAACATGAAATCAAGGTAGAAGTAAAAAAAAAAAAAGCGGCAGAAAGTAGATATCGCGGGTCAAGCAGAAGTGGCGCGCACATTTGGTCCGTTCTTGTTAATAGCCTATAGAGAGCCGTCCGCGGGACCCATTCGACAGCAATGCTGACCAGGCAACGCTTTCAGACCCGCAGATATATATCCGCCCAAGACCAATCTTCGTCACGTCCTTCACGACTGGCGTTCGGAACACAGCGAACATTCTTTACGCGCCGTCTTGAATATTAATCGCCCCGTCTCCGCGCGTCCTCTCAGACTCCGGCCTCGATCCTCCGTGGCAAGGAAATTGAACGCCAGGTATAAGGGATAAAAAAAAATGGGAACAAGCGTCCGTGGGAGCAGAGGGAGGTAGCTGAGGTGAACAAAACTAATCGCTCGGAAAGGGCGCGAGGAGAACGTTCCCGCTTAACACGAACGCAGTGAGAAATGCGCGCGAGTGCAGAATAAGAGGGCTGCGCAAAATGCAGAGCGCGAGCGAGAGAAAAGCGAGAAGAAGAAAACGCAAAACAAAAGATGGGGAAGTGGGAGGCGAAAAAGAGATGGAATTGGGAAACGCTCGCGAGCAATGGCGAAGTGAAGCCTGCGCCGTGCACGGACTGCTGGGAGAATGTGTGCGCCCTGCAAGAAAAGGCGAGAGCGCGCGCGCTCCTAAGAGATCGACCTCGGCCGTAGATGTTTATGCAGGCATTAGTTTGAAGCTCTGGGCTCGCAAATTCGATTTCGAAAGAAAGCCCATAGGCGGAAACTCTCCCCGTTCCGGCGCTTGCCAGCGTGGCCTCTTCTCCTTAACATCCTTCAGTTTCTTCAGTTCCTCCTCCGCTTCCCTCCTTGCCGTCCTCTCGTCCGCTGAGGCGGATTTTTATCGAGTGATGAATCGCTTCTGCTGACCGGAGCTTTTCCGATTCGGGCGCGCTGCTCGCGAAAAAGGCAGGCCGTGCGCCGAGAGCTGCGGAGGAGAGAGAAATAAAGAGGCCGACGAGAGGAAGAGGGAGGGAGAAACGAGAGGAACGCACAGTCGCTGACTCAGCGCCAGCTCACCGGGAATATTGGCGCGAGCGCATAAATAAACGACATTGCCTGCGCAATTGCCCCGGAGGCAGGAATTCCAGGTTGCGCGCGCGCTGTAGGCGCTACTATAGCAGGCAGGCACACAGTCGGATTAAGCGACACCTGCTGGCCGGTCGGCCGGCACCCGGCCGGACGGCGGTCGAGCGAGACGACCGTCGCCAGAAAAAAAAAAAAAAAAATTATTGCGAGCATACGCAATCGGTGACGTCGCGCGCGACTTCTCTGATTGATTATATATCCATCGGTTCGGAGCCCCGATCCGCGCGTTCTCTCTCTCTCTCTCTCTCTCTCTCTCTCTCTCTATATATATATATATATATATATATATATATATATACACGCACTTCGTAGATTGCGCATGGATTCACGCGGTAAATTAAGGAAGATTAAAATTTGCGGGCATCGCGCTCGCTCTCGATAAATGAGGTTGGAGGCGCGACAGCCTTTTGTGTATGCGCGAGAAGAAGGCATTTAATAATGGGACTTGCGCAGTTCTCAACGTTGACGACCCATGCGCAATGTATTTCCAAGTCACAGAGTCAGCATATCCGGCTCAACGCTGTCCGCATTCGCACCAGTGATGAAACGTGGTATTTTAGTGCCGTATTCAAATGGAATGCAATAGTACTCGCTCAAAGAGCGCGGATTTTACAAAATGAGTGACTCAGTCATCCTTTCCTGTGTTATGTTCGCAGATAGAGGCAGGAGTAGATAAAGCTCTCCGACTATAGCCAACTACCTTGTTTATACGTATGCTCGACCGGCAGGAGTTAGCAGAGCGATGATTTGGGTGTGCAGAGACTCGCCGTCATCATTATGAAAAGCATCAACAACTGATGTTCCAGAGTACATAGCAGGTGAAGTTAACTTCGGTCGCGTAAATCTCACTCTAATCAGTGTTTACCTTCAACCATGGGCAAGTGTTTCATATTCTGCCGTTATAGAGCTCTTTGAGATGTACAGTAACGCTGTAATAATTTGCGGTGATTTCAATGCGCACAATGTCATGTGCGGAAAAACGCACTGTGACCGTCGTGGTAATGTGATGCAAAAAGCAATTGGGAAGAGTGGTTTATGCCGGTTGTTATGATCGACCTAAGTTTTCTAAGAAGCCATCGACTACCACATCTGGTGACGGGGGTATGTCCCAATAGCAACACGCAGCTGTCAAGGTTGATGTTCACGCCTCATCATTAACTTCTGTTGAAGACAGCAACGTCACCCTCTTAACCGTCACGAAGTGTCCAATTATTGATGAAAGGATCCTCGTCGAGAACTTCCAGGGCAAAGCATCGACGGCAGGTGGTTGCCTCCTATTCTGACACGTTGGAAACATACACACCACGTACGCGAGCAGCTCATTGAAGACATGAGCACACCGAGCTGCACCCTGACAACCAGTGCGGGGCGATAGAGGTGGTGAACGATTCGGCGATTGTGACTGGCCAGTGGATTCCCTCAACAAGGGTTATTTAACAAGATGGGTTATTTAAGGCCGTCCTGGCCATCGTGTTAATCAGAACCGCTCGAGACTCGGATAAGAGTCACAACCATGTACCAATGAAGCGCATACAATCTTTTCTAAATTTTCTTTTTCATCATCACGATGCACGGCTTCGCCGTCGTTTCTCGCTTCTTGCGGTGAAGACCCACCTCAATCGTTCGAAATCGTATCAACTGGTTGGCGGCAATGGGATACTCCACCCTTCGTCCTGGCTTCATCAGACTGGTGAGCGCATGAGTTTCTTTGAGAATTTGCTAAGTTTATCTCCCCTTCCACTCTCTCTTCTTATCCCCCTTAACCCGTCCCCCCGTGCAGGGTAGCCAACCGAAACTACCTCTGGTTAACCTCCCAGCCTTTCTCTGCATTCTCTCTCTCTCTGCCAAGTTTTAGCTGGCGTGTTTTCTAAAACTGCAAATTGGTTTCTGTACGTGCTGGCTCCTGTTGAAAGCTTCCTCACGTCACAGCAGAGTAAGAAAGTCCTCGTTCGGGATTGACCATGGATTTAAGCAAACGGAAAAAGCGAGAGTTGTTATTACTATGTGAAGAGCTCGGAATCGAGGTCGGGAAAAGTCAGACAAAGCCGCAGCTTATTGAAGCAATTGAGAAGTGCGGGGCTCTTGAGGACGAAATTTCAGAAGCATGGGAAGAGATAGAGAAACGAGCTGAGAAATTTGAACAAAACTCTGCAGAAGAAAGGCAAAGAGCTGCAAAGTAAAGGCAGAAAGCTGAACAAAACGCGGTAGAAGAAAGGAAGAGAGCTGATCAAAGGAAAGCTGCAGAAAGAAAGGAACAAGAGGAGCCGAGAGCTGCAGAAAGATAGGAACGAGTGCAGCAGGGAGCTGATCAAGGGGTAGCTGTAGAAAGAAAGGACCTAGAGGAACAGAGGAGCTCACGAACTAAACCTAAATGAACTAGACGTGTAGCGGTATCTCGCCATGCAATCGACAAATAACATCTCAATAAATGAAAGGCGTTCAGGTGAAGCACAATAATAAGGGATCTCATGCCATCGTACAAGGTAAATGATGACATGGGATTGTTTCTCGTTACTTTTGAACGAACCTGCGAGAAAAACGGGTTGGCACTAGAGAGTTGGCCACAACAGATTCTGATCATTCTTCCTGGGGAAGCAACCGAAATAATTGCAAGGCTAACGAGAGACGACGCAGATGACTATCAGAAAATAAAAGCTGCGTTGCTAAGAAGATATCGGCTCACAGCGGAGGCTTTCCGTCGTCGTTTTCGCGAGACAGCTAGGACGCCGGGCGAGTCTTCTCAAGATTTCACTTATAAAGTGAAAGCCAATTTAATTGAGTGGCTAAAAGGGGAAGATGCGTTCAGTTGTCACGCCAAGGTTGTTGAGTTAATCTGCATGGAGCAGTTCTGTGGGTCCTTGAGCGAAAAGATGCGCATGTGGATTCAAGAAAGTTCGGGCGAAAAGGACTTGGAACGTGCTGCAGTGCTAGCGGATGAATTCGCCGCACGTCGCGAATCCGAGAAAACGCGTGTCAGTCCATTCACTAAATTCAGCAACGAGGAAAACATGCGCCCCACCACGAAAAGGCTGGAGTAGGGACAGATATGCGCAGCCCGATGATTCAGGAGAGAATAACACCGCAGTAAAAGAAGAAAAACAGAAAAAGCGTTTGAGGCTAGAAAACCGGTCGTCTGTTTCCGTTGCCAGGAGCCTGGGCACCTTGCGATCGGCTGTCGGAAGCCTGCAATTGTTTTTTTTTTTTTTTCGTGAAAGGCGGCGATGACAACTTCGACCTCTTAGAATCCTACTTTCGTGACCTAGTAGTGAATAGAATGTCGTGTAAAGTACTTAGGGACTCAGCTGCGACAATTAACATTGTCCACCCTGCGTTTGTGAAACCTGAGGATTTCACCGGGGAATAGGCGTGGATCCGCCAGGTAGTTGAGAAGAATAGTGTTTGCTTGCCCACAGCCAGCGTGATGATTGAAGGGCCGTTTCGACGACTGCTGACTGAGGCAGCAGTATCGCCAAATCTGTAAAAAACGTTATCCCCACTTACTTTCAAATCACTCGGAAATTATGTTGAAAAAAAAAAAAACAGGCTGAGTTTTGGAGACCATACGGTCCAAGCTCTCATGCGTTCCAAGGCTCAAGAGATCACAGCGGAGATAAATCACGGCAACGAAGCCAAACAGATGCCTCGTGACAGAGACACTCAGGGAGCACAGCCGATGGCTTGTGAAACCAGTGAAAAATGCTCTACCGAGGAGGCATACAGGTCAGTGAGAATACTACAGCAAGGGCTAGCAGAGGAATTAGGGATTAATTTGGTATTGACACATTCGGAAAGCTCTTTAGACCTACTGAAGGTTGCTAAAGACGGAATCGAGACGGAAGAAGAAAGCAATTACGTCGCGAAAGTAGAAACAAGGACTATTCCGCAGGAATTCTCTTGCGGAGACGAGACCAGCTTAAGCAGCCCCAAAAGGTTCAAGAAGGCGCTGAAAAACTTCCTCGTACCTCCGCACCTGGGCGACTTCCCGGAATCGTCAAAAGCAGAGGAGAATGCCATGCAGGGTGGTCTAGCAGGGCAGGAACCCGACGCAAGGGAACTCCAGAGGCGCATGAGGCGACAGCCTGGCATGGCAAAAATTGGTTAAACAGCGCAATATCAAGCGAGCCAAATATTCGGCTCAGCGAAGAATAGAGTAAGTTGCCACATCGCAGCCCGTAAGACAAGAGAACAAACGATCATGCAGAGCTTCAAAGGGCTCGTTGTGGCGGATGAGAAAACGAAGGCGTCCCCTAACAACACATCAAAGCGCATCTGTGCGAGTAGGGGTGCGGCAGAAAGGTTCAACCGGGCGGAGATATGCGTGTACAAATAGGACCAGTCAGACTGTTGCTGCAGTGGAATGCGCCGCGAGAGTGAAGGCAAAGGTAGGCTGGAAGTTCTCCCGCGTTTCACGGCCTCCTTTACAGGGACGAAAACGCAAGCCGCGGGCACACAGAGTGGCAGGCGACGACAGATGACGGCGTATGCCTGGCGCCCTTTGTTTCTTTCGGCGAGGCCTGAAGGCCTTCAGACATCGATACAATCGAGTGCGCATTAAGAGGTTATAACTGTCGAATTAGGCCTATCCATAAGTTTCTTGTTTGTAAACATAGCGCGATGCAAATTTTTTTCGTTTGTTGGTTATCGAGAGCTTATTAGTTTTAATTTCAATGCGTTCTCAGTCTCTCGATAACCGTGGCTTTCTCGGGAAAGAGAAACACAAGAACGTTAGGCATTAGGATGGTTGAAATGCGCACTGAAGTCTGGTTTTCTCCGTTGTTAGTTTTCAGAACTCTGGAATGAGGGCTGAAGGTGCGATTCTGATAGGACTTTATGTGAAGGACGTGTGGACTTGGCAGTTCTCGTGGTTAGTTGGGCGCTCTCCGTTTGTTGTGCCTTGGGCTTGGCGTGGTTTATTTCCAGGAGGTGTCACTTGGCAGGCCTTGGAACGATAGGCGAAACGAAGCAGAGGCACGAGGTCTACCGGTGTCTTCGAGGTGCTTGGATATTGCAACCCCTTCGAGGAGGTGGTGGTGGATGGACTGTTATGATTGACCTAAGTTTTCCAAGAAGCCATCGACTATCACATCTGGAGGCGGGGGATGCCCCACCAGCAACACGCAGCTGTCGCGGTTGATGTTCACGCCTCATCATTCACTTAGCTTCAAGACAGCAACGTCACCCTCTTGACCGTCACGAAGTGGCCAATTATTGATGAAAGGATCCTCGTCGAGAACTCCGAGGCGAAAGCGTCGAAGGCAGAACCTGACGAAAGCACTAATAATTCCACAGGCTCCCCAAGAAGACGTCGATGACCACAAGACCGCAAGGGGTTATTGAAGGCCGTCCTGGCCCCCGTGTTAATCAGAACCACTCGAGACTCGGATAAGAGTCACCACCATGTACGAATGAAGTTAATACAATCTTTTCTACTTTTTTTCATCATTAGACTTCGTCGTCGTTTCCTGATTCTTGCGGTGGAGACCCACCTCACCCGGTCGAGATCGTATCAGACTGGTGGATGAGTTTCTGAGCGAAGTCGCGCTGTCATGTCTTGTACTTCTGTGGTATCAGCAAGATGGACAGCCAGCATGCAGCAGTAGCCGAGCACGAAACTGGCTGGATGCGATTCTTCATGCGAAATAGATCGGAAGGCGAGGGTCTGTAAATCGGCCGGCTTGGTCACCTGACCTCTCTTCACTCGATTTCTTTCTTTGGGCTTATGTGAAAGATCGTGCTTACATGATCTATACGGACGTCAGGTGAGCTCAAGGCAAAGATAACGGATGTCTGCCGTAGAATTCCAGCGTCGGTCATCAAGAAAGCCACACAAGATGTAATAAAGCGGACTCAGTACTGTGTAGTTGCAGAAAAAGACCCATTGGAACACGTCTTCTATAGGCAGCAGCTGGTATTCAACGGCGCTTACGAATGCATAGATAAGAAGGGCACACTGAAATCTGATGGTTTTAAATGCATAAGCATTTCTATTCTTACCCAACGGAAAAACCGTCCCTCCGTCCGTCCCGTCATACGATCGCTTTCAACATAGCGCCCTCAGCAGCGAGCGAATTCACCTGCGTGCTGCCTCTCGCCTCAACGCCAACGAAGCGGCGAGAACACAGCGCTCACGGAGCTCTGAGCACACGCCGCACTCTGCCGCTTTCGCAGATCGCTTCCAACATACGGGCCACGCCGCCGCGCCAGACGTAGCCGCCGCCGCAGCACGGTTGATCACGGTTCATAATGGTTCATTGTACCTAATAAATGCTGCATATATTTCCTTCATTTGCTACATCTCTATGGTCATTTCACCCCACGTCCACATCCGCTGCGGGCTATTTATAACACCAGTGAACATTGCTTCTACTCGCCTCTTCTATGCCGTCTCGTGCAGGTCTCACTTGACAGTTCGGTGTTGCAGCCGCGCTCTTCTGTTTCACGGTTCTTTCGTGGTCGTTCTCGCAATTATACGGAACACATCAGCATGCTACCACGAAACACCGCGTAAGTACTGCGAAATGCTTACGCATCATTCAGATAAATCCCAGAGATGATTCTGCGTATATTTGTTGTTGTTATTTTTTGTGTGTGTGCAGATGTCCCGATTGCCAATTCGGCCAATTCGGCTCGTTTAGAACTAGTACATTTACTTTCTCGAACGCATCGGCTTTGCTCTTTCTATGCACGTGAGTCGCGTCCCAGTCTGTTTATTTCGCTTTTATTTTTTGCCACGAACCTGTTTTTGCAGCACCCTAATGAAAAGTAAAACCGCCACTTTAATTTGGCTTTGGTCCGAAGGAAGTTTTCTGGAGCAAAATATACCTGCGCGGCTCTCTTTCGATGCGGTGTGAGCAGAGTCGGGATATTGAAACATTCTATGCCCATTGCATTGCGTTTCGTGTAGGATCGTTCTCCACCTGCGGCAAGTTGTTTTTCCATCCACTTTCATTTCCATTAATCTATAATTCATTTAAATGAATTAGTAAGTACAAGCAATTTCCCCTATGCCTTCCTTGGTGTCATTGTTTCTGGGCTTCTTGGGATATCAATCATAAAAATTGTGCCCCTCGGTCAACCCTCTTTCTTCTCATATATATATATATATATATATATATATATATATATATATATATATATATATATATATATATATATATATATATATATATATATATAGGGTGTCCCACATAACTTGAGCCAAGAATTTAAACATGAAAGGCGCGTCGGAAGCGAATTGAAGCGAACGCATACTATTCGCAATAGCCTATAGTAACTCAGACATTTTTTTTTGTTTTCCCCTTTACTCACTAATAAATTAAGTTTAATTACCCAACTTTTTGATTATTGTGTGAGGACCCCAGGTATGATACGCAAATTTGTAGAGCACCTTCAGAAACCACCCACCGAGTTGTTTTCTTAACGATACGCCTCACGTAGTCCTTTTTTCCGGGTTGCAGAGAAAGCCCACGAAATATGAAAAAAAGCCACGTGACGGAGCGTTTGCGCAGTGGTATTGTGCTGCTCTCAAGCGTGAGTTCGGTGAACAAAGTCGGCTGGCGTTCTTTATCTCATCGGCAGCGCTCGGTCAGCGAATGCATATTCGGATTCATACGACGGGAGCTGACCTTCTCGCGTGCGTGCGTGCGCGCGTGTGTGTGTGTGTGTGTGTGTGTGTGTGTGTGTGTGTGTGTGTGTGTGTGTGTGTGTGTGTGTGTGTGTGTGTGTGTGTGTGTGTGTGTGTGTGTGTGTGTGTGTGTGCGTGCGTGCGTGCGTGCGTGCGTGCGCGCGTACGTACGCACGCGCGCGTGTGCGTGTAAAATTAAAACTTTCCGCCTATGCTATCTCTACTACCTCACGCGGCGAGTGACGCGCGCTGTCTTTTAAGCAAACTCTTTGGTCGAATGTCCAGAGAAACTTGATTCGCAATTGGTGAGGAAAGCACCAGATTATATGCGATAGACTCTAACGTGCAATTCACCACACGAATGAAAACCAGCCTCTCAATAGAAACAAAAATTCATAGTCTTCGTACTGGCACAGCCCTTATATACTAAATGCTTCTTGTACAAGATAGGACAACCCGACAGCGCTATGTGCTCTTGTGAGGAGGCTGGTGAAGACGCAGAACACCTACTATTACGTTGCAGAAATTGTGATACTCACCGTAAGAGGCTTTTTGCGAAGGCACACGCTCTGGACAGGACGCCAGCATCGCCAGATAAAATCCTGGGTGCATGGCCGTCAGAACACTTTCAACACAGTGCAGCACGTGCATGAGTACGGTTTCTTGAATAATCCGGAATATCTGAAAGGTATTAAATTTAATTACTGTAACGTTGATCACGACGCTGTACGTGTCGCTTAGAAGAACTTGTTGGGCGAGTTGGTGCATATTAGCAAACAATTTTATAACTGTGCAAACCAACGACCACAGAAAGAGAGCACACAAGGACAGGCGCAGACTTGCAACTGATCTTTATTCCACAAAGACCAAATATAAGTACATCCCACAAATACACCACTGCGCGTGCGCGCAAGAAGCATGATCCCCAAATAAAGTTCCTGTTCAAGCAACACGCCACCTAACTACGCTCATCGATAAACGTTATTTCACTGTTGTACAGATAAATTGAGGTGCCGCTGACACAATAGACAGTTTTAGCAGAGCGTTGCTTACGCTGCGCTCCGCACACATTTCACTCGCCCCGGTGGCTGCTTAGAGTGCACTGATTTCGCTTATCTAACAAGCGCGTCTCCCAGAGACGCCAATGACGTGCTCTCAGCTTGACTGTAAAACGATTACAAAAGCAACTACACCCACCCTGACGCTCCGCTAAATCGGGTTCCTAGCGTAACGTGGTCAGCGTTCTACGTTCCGCTGCCGCTATGTGCGTTGTGCGCACGCGCATCCGTGTTCCCAGTCGCGTTCTGCTCAGCGGCTGCGTGCAAATTGGTATGATACGCCGGTCTGAGCGGAGCGGACCGTAAACGATCTGCTAAAACTATCTAATCATCTCCCTTCTTTCTTGTGTGATACGCCTCGCGTAACTCTCTCGCTCGGCTATCTCGGCACCGGCACAATATCTACACTTCTTTCTGGATCGGCTTACACGGGCACGCCAAGCAGTGGGTATACGAAGGTGCCCAATCGCTTTATGCTTAATCGACAATTCATGCCCACGCAAGCGTGCATTCACGCACCTTCCTGTTTGGCCTACGTAGACTTTGCCGCATGATAGAGGAATCTGATAGACTGCCCCAACACTGCAATCTGCGTAGGCGTTGGTGTGCTTTATTCTGCGCCCTTGGGACCTATTCGCGCATCTGCCTATGCGCGAGCATAATCCAGCAAGCTTGCCAGGAGCCGAAAACGCCACCTCAACTCCATATCGTTTCACAACCTTTTTTTTAAATTGTGGGAAGTCTTGGCAACATACGCCACAACTGTACATCCTTTAACTTTGCGTTTTTATCTCTGCGCCTGCGCTTGCGTGCTCTCTCTGTGGTCGTTTGTTCGTGCAGTTATAAAACTGTTTGCTGTACTTCTCGAAGTGACTCTCTTTCTTTTTTTTTACATTTTGATACATACGTGTTTCGTGTAATAGCTCAGATTATCGTTTTCTTCTCCTTCTTCTGTTTTGTGTTGTAACTTGGTGTAGTCCTATGCGGTAGTGTTCTTGCACATTGAATGGATGTTTGTTTTCTTTCTCGCTTTTTTTTTTTACTTTTGTCATGGCTGTTCTCTTTAGGTGCCGTTGCGTGTGCCTTCGCTTTATAACAGACTCATTTTACTATAGAAAACCATACGCATATAAGGCACAACAGTATATGTGTGCGCGTGTTTTCCTATCTTTCTTATCTCGAAGCAATAGGTAGTCAGCACCGTATATCAGTGCGCCAGCATCTTCATGTGATGTTAGTAAAAAGATGATGCCGAAAGACTGCAAAGTTTTAACGAGCTGAAAAACTGCGGGCTATAGTGTGTCGAGATTAAGAGACTAGCTGACGTAGCCACGTAAATTTATTGCAATGGTGCAATGAAGGACAACAACGCCATTGAATAGGTAGCGTTACTTTATGAAAGTTTACTTAGCTCCCAAGTTATCAGACAACATAAGACGACAATGCTGATCACAGATGCAAATGACAACCGTCAAAAACCGTTGTACAAGATTCAAATATTCAGTGAGGGAGGAGGATGGTGCTAGCTACGGTCGCATCTACAGTCTAGCAGAGGCTAAGCAAAACCACACTTGCTAAAGAAAGACACCAAGGACTTTGTTGGTTGGCTTCTTATGATATGAGCAATAAAAGTCGGGCCCCTCGGTTAACCCCGTTTCCTCTCATTAATACAAGCGAGAAGTTTGTTTGAAGTCTGGTATAAGAACTCTAGTATAGGTTGCAGTGCTTGAGTTTCAATTCCAATGCACCGCCTCTTTTATACGCTTAGAAAATAAATAAAAAGGACAACTAGTACAGGCATTAAGGCGTAACAAGCTTGGATTTGTTCTCACAACGACCAGAGGCCAGAAATATTTTCCTTTCTTTCTTAATTTTCTTCCTTTACGTTTTATTGTACATATTATTTTTTTTATTTTTCGTTTTTATTTTTGATGCGTTCCCGCACTTATTATGATGCGTTTATGCATTTAATGGTTGCGCACTGGAAGAAAGTGTGAATATAAATACTTGGGTCTTTATTTTGCTAATAACATGTCCTGGTCTCATCATATCAATTATATTTGTAATAAAGCACTTACAAAGCTAGGCTACTTGCAGCGTACTCTGCACGCCGCTCCTTTAAAAGCTAAAGTAATCACTTACAAAACAGTTATCCGCCCACTTTGGAGTATGCCTGTGTGGTATGGAATCCACATAAGAAATCAGACACCGCGAAGTTGGAAATGGTTCAGAAAAAAAGGCTGTCAGGTTCATCTACCGTCGATACGATAGCAACTTTTCTCCGTCTTCTAAAATTTCAGAGTTAAATCTAACTACGCTCAGCATCCGTCGCAACATATAATCCCTACAGCTCTTGCACTCATTAATTAACTCGCCAAACACTTCTTCCCTTAGTACATACATAAAATTTGCTGAACCTTCCTCATCTAAGACGTATCACCATCTTAATATTGTACCCTATCGGTCACGAACTCCTGTGTTTAAATATAGTTTTTTCCCTTTAATCATTGAATATTGAAACTTGTTGCCTGGTGCCATTCGTTCTCTTCTGTTGGACGATTTCTTGCTTAAACTTGAACGTCATTGATCTATTCTTGCTTCTCTTTTCTTTTTCCCTCTTTGTCGTGCTGCCTACTTTGCACATTTTTGTATGATATATAATTCCCCACTCCTGCCATAGCCCTAAAAGGGCTGCAGAATGTTAAAACAAATAAATAACATAAATTACCAATTTCCTCGTTCCAGCGCTTCAAGATTTGCAACAATTTTTATACTATAGCGCCGAGACTGAAATGTGAGCGATTTCTGAAACGCGTTTCCCAACATTTGTAGGTCGTCCAGTGTGGCAGCGCTGCCGTCAGCATGTTTGTCGAACGGTCGCACTATAGCGTCTGCCAACTCGTTGCCCCGTTTGAGTATACAGTAGGCGCTAAGTGGAATGAAAGTGTTTCCTTCTGCTTTGTCGTACCCGTACAATTTACGTCCCATGCCTCGAGCTGTCGGGGGTGCCCGCCGATTGTGATAATATTTTCCGCATAACTTACATATAAAAAAACACCGCGGTGGCCGAGTGACTGTGGCGCTCCGAGCATGAAGTCGCGGGTTCGACTCCCAGCCGTGGATGCCGCGCATTCCTTTGGGGCGGAATGTAAGAACGCTCGTGTACCGGCGTGCTTGGGTGCGCATTAAAAAAAAATTACAGACTCAGCTGTAGTTGACGTCTGTGTAATGCGAAGCATTCGCGATTATTATAGAGAACGGCTGTGCGATTAATGTAACTGTTGCGTAGAGAGCGGTTAAGTAGATATTATATGATGCAGTGTTTATAATAAGTTTAGACAATGTTTCTAATGACGAGATTGAGAGCAAGCTAAAGCCTCGTGGCACAAACGCAGTGGCACATTTCCAGTGGCCTCAGGGGCACGGGCCCAGTCGTTCTTTGGCATATAATTTTAGACTGCACCATCTCCGCGATCGGCCCACGAAAATGATCTACCGATATCGCATGCGCAGTGCCGAAGTTGACTGTTTGGGCACTTCGGTCCAGTAGTGTCCCAAGTTGTATATACTGGGCCAGACGGCAGCCAACAGCAAGTCGCCCGTTCGGGCACATTCCCAGCGGTCCATGTCAGCTCGTCGATGCAGCAGCCCGCACACACCCATTCAACAAAGCTAGCAGACAGCTCGGGTATGTACCACTGCTTACATTGCGAGGTAGTCACAATCATCCAAAGTGGCAAATGTAGCTAAAGACAGCTGTCGCATCAAAGCCCCACGTGGTCTCGATTAATCTGAAGCCCTCGACTACGGGGTCATCTTTTAGCTCCTGTTCCGCTTACAGACGTTAAAATGTTAAATTCCATCAATTATCAATAATGACTGATAAAGTATCTTTGATTACTTGGGTGTCTTTCACGCAAACAGCTAATTGGGTCATCTTGAAACGCAAGTATGCGTTACGGTCACTGATCATCACATTACCGGGAACTGCAGCGAAAAGCGCCGCTCGTCGCTGTATAAAGAAAAAAAGAAGAAAGAAAGATGCGTCATAGATTCTGCAGTAAATGTCGCGGTCTATGATATAAGTGCATGAAGTGAGAGAGAGAGAGAAAGAAATGGGATGGGGAAGGCAAGGAGGTTAACCGGAAGGAGCTTCGGGTCTTCTACCCTGCACTGGGGGAACTAAGGGTGAGGGGAAATAGAAGACGGAAAGAATAGCGGAGAGTTAAATCAAAGGCACGAAAAAAAAATGGAGGAGGTGGGGAATGTCCGTGAGATAGTTTCGCTAATAGGCCACTCGAGCGTGAAAACTTCAAGAGTGCCTTTGCCGACTCGTGGTGTGACGACTGTACGTATAGACCGACGTTCCAGGAGTGTCAGCTCCGAAAGCGGCCGCTCGTCAGGACGGGCAAGCGCGGTCGCGAGTGAGTGCATGGGGTGGTTTGCATTAGAGCACTGGCGGTAGTTCATTTTGTAGCGGGCTAACCCGAAATATACTACAGAAAGTTCGATCGCGGAGCATAAAAGGAGGCAAATGAATTTAAACCCGGGGCCTCGCCCCGTTCCCAGAAACGCTCTGTGTACTGCATCTTTCCAGGAGCAATACATGAACCAGTCAGTGAAGAGGCGTGTGGAGTCAACGTTACGGAAGAAATATCAATTTAGTGCCTTTTATTACCTTTTTTTTACTTAAGTCAGAGATATCACTCCTTTGAAGCATTGCGAAATATGTTACGCTGACACCCCATAATAGAATGCACTGTCTCCCGCGTTTTAATACAAACCACTTCGACCTTAAATTTGTGGCTGAATTCATGGTATACGGTAAATCAAATGCTTGCATGTTTGCACACGTTAAATTATATCTTACTTTAAGCAATAATGTCAGAAGCAAAAATTGTTATATCATAATATCAAGTGTACCAGCTCTTGTATATATTTTTAGCGATCGCTTCAGTTTGCAGTTCGGAGTCTTAAACTACGAGGAGTCTTAAAGCGAAACTTTCTTTGCCTCTCCGTGTACGTGGGCCATGTTTTCCGACTAGAGACCGGCTTTACACAGCATGCAGTCAGTTCCCCGACTGGTAGCTCACGAACAGCTAACATACGAAATCGTCAAACTTCACCACGATGTCAAACAGAAAGGCCACGAAATTATTTTCCATTGGCTACCTGGCCGCTGCGGAATCGGTGGAAATTATCAAGCAGCCAGAGCTGCCCGAGAGTCACATCAAGAACAACACAGCGTTCGCATTCCTCTTTCCAGGACAGACGCTGCAAGGCAGCTTCGTCACTTGGCGCGCGAGCTCTCTTTAGCAGAGTGGAGCACCGCAAATTTAAGGCGCACCAGGTTGCACGAACTGAACCCTTCGCTCCAACTCCGACCTCCACCCGGGCTTCACCGACACGTGGAATCGCTTCTGTACCGGCTGTGGCTGGGAATGGCTTTCACGAAGGCATACACTACTTTGATTGGACTGACGTACCGACAGTGCTGCATGCGACGTCTGCGGCGTCGAAGAGAGCATCGAATATTTATTGTGTCAATGTCATCGATTTCAGTGGGAAAGCCAAACGTTATCTATCGCATTGTGACGACTGGACGATCGGCCATTGTCTGTGCAGGTGCTGCTTGAAGACCGTCCCCTTCGCTCGTCGGCCCACAAAGCTGTGAAGGCCCTTTTGTCTTTCTTGAGGGGCCTATGTGAACGCCTTTGACACACTCAGGCCCTCCTTGCACGTGCGCGAGCTCACCCACAGCTTTCCTCCCCCTCCCCTCCATCTATCTCATCTTTTTATTCACTCTATCCCGTTCCCCTGAGTAGGGTAGCCAACCAGACGCATTTCTGTTTAACAGCCCTGCCTTCTCTCTTTATTTCCTCCTCCTCCACCTTCTTTGTCTTTCATATACATCATTTGACGCATGTGTGTAATACCATTCGCAACCTGACTTCCGGGCAATCGTGCAGCTTTTAAATGAGAAACAACTGCATTCAGTTATCTGGGGCACCATGACAATAGTCGCCAGACTCACCTACATTTGTTCGTTGAAGGAGAGTAATGCGATACTAAAGCACCGCACATTATTCTAAAACTGGACAAGACAAACAATAAATCGAGACGACAAATTCGTATATAGATTTCCTAAAAGCGAGCCATTCTTATTGAATGACAATTGAATGACGTCATCCAATTGTCGTCATGCCGTCGTCGGCCGCTGTTCTCGTACAACCGTCATCGTTTCAAAAACGTCATCCAATCGTCGTCATGCCGTCGTCGTCCGCTGTTCTCGTAGAACCGTCATCGTTTCAAAAACGTCGTCCAATTGTTGTCATGCCGTCGTCGTCATGCCGCCTTAGTCGTTCAATCGGCGTCATTCCTTATTTATTCTATCGTAATCATGCTATCGTCATTCAATCGCGATTATGTCATCGTCTGCATTAGTCGTAATGCATTCGTTGTCATTCCAGCTTCTTCACCCTATTCTCCTCGTACCGCCGTTGTTACGCCTTCGTCGGTACGCTGTGGTCCTCATGCAGTCGTTGTCATACCGTCATGTCGCACTATCGTCGCCTTACAGTCACTGTCACCCCATTATCGTCATGCCGTCGTCGTCACGCTGACGTCGTGTCATCGTAATTATTTTCGAAACGACATACAATTTTCTTCGTTCTGTCATCGTCATACCGCCTTCGCCGTTCCACATACATCATTACTTATATGTCATTCCATCGTAATCATGCTGTCATCATTCAATCGGGATTATGCCGCCGTTGTCATGTCAGTGGCCTCATTTCGTCGTCGTCCTATATTCGTTGTCATACCGTCATCGTGACGCAGTCGTGGTCATTCCAGCTTTGTCATCGGATTCGCATCATACCTCACGCCATACACCGTTGAGTAGTCGTCGTCCCACCATCGTCATCGTCCCATTGTTCTCATGTCATCATTACGCTGTCGTCGAACCATCATCATCATTTCAGAAACGTCCATCAGATGTCATGCCGTCATGCCGCCTTTCTCGATCCATCGACGTCATTTCTTCTTCGTCATTCCATCGTCCTCACTGCGACGTCGTCATGCCATTATGGTCAACGCCGACTCAGACGACCGAGCGTGATAACAAAGTGGGCCGATCCCCGGGGCAGTGTATGTCGCATATAAGCGAAGTAATGCAAATCTCATACAACAGATTGTAAAAAATGTGTCTTCAGCAATACGCTGTGTCGCTGCACTGCTTGAATGCTAATCGCATTAACGTCGAGACATTTTGAGATGGGTTCTGTCGGAATTTTTCACTTCTTTCTACTTAACCAACTTGTTCATTGCACTGCAGTTTATGGGATTAAAATGGCGCTCACGGAGTACTTTGTTCGTTCTTTTTTCGCGTATAATCTTTTTTGGGCGCACACTGCTTAAAGTTCAATATTCAGCTACGATATTTTTTCAGACATTGGAGTAGACTTACCTTATATTTCACTGTGGACGTAGTATGGAATTACGACTTTCCGCCATAAATCCCGATGTACCACTTCTCGTGAAAATTGCTACTCCTCGTTTCGAACCCGGACCTTGGGTCGCTTTACTTGTTTGGGGTGAGTGAGTGAGTGAGTGAGTGAGTGAGTGAGTGAGTGAGTGAGTGAGTGAGTGAGTGAGTGAGTGAGTGAGTGAGTGAGTGAGTGAGTGAGTGAGTGAGTGAGTGAGTGAGTGAGTGAGTGAGTGAGTGAGTGAGTGAGTGAGTGAGTGAGTGAGTGAGTGAGTGAGTGAGTGAGTGAGTGAGTGAGTGAGCGAGCGAGTTAGTGAGTGATACCAGCATATCAAGTACTCCCGCAGGCAGTCACGTCATAAGATCGAGGACGACGGCTGCACTATAGGAACAGGCGACCTGCCCCGAAAGAAATGATCAGGGGCCAGTGTCACAAAGCTTCCGGTGCTTCTTTTTCCGATTTAAAAGAGCGCTACAAAAGCTCGAACTCTGAAAACGGCACGATATCGACACCTGAAGAGACAAAACAGTATAAATTTCCGCCCCCAAAGTAGAACGAAGTAAGCGAGAAAAACGAACAGCCGTGCCTGAATGCCGGCGCGCAGCCTCATCGGCGAATGTCTCATGCATGGCGGCACCGCGGCACGATCCCCCCGCGGCCTGGAAGCACCGATGCGCGCTCCCGGTTGACACTTCCTATTAAAACGAAGACTCCCTCCTCCACCCCGCGTGCTTCATGGCTCGGAAAATGTTCGAAGGACGGGCGACCCGACACCTCGCGGGCCACGCGTATCGGCGAGCTTCCTCGCAGATATATCCCGTTACTGCTTGCTTCTCCCCGCTTATATACGTTTAGTTTCGTGCCCAGATACGTTACTTTGTCTCTTTGCTCTCACGTTTCATTTTTCCTTCTTGCTCGAACGGTTCCGCCAGCTAACTGGGCCAGTCCTCGAAACAATGTTTCTTTCGCTCCTTTCTATATATACGCACGCGCGTGTGTGCGCGCCTGCGTGATTCAGGCCTGCTCAAGCCTATAGCGCTTGTTGTAGCGTGGCGTGTACATAATATGAATGGCAATAAGGGAAAAAAAAAAGGAAACGCATTCACAATTGCAATTCGCCGAGGAACGTGCTTCTTTGACTTCCGACCTTGAAATTTCTTCAATCTGTACGCAATCTCGACCACCTACGGTTGAGAAGGAGCTTACCTGTGTGAGCAAGAGAAGTTCTCCACGGCCGTTCACGCATGTCTCCCCATTTATGCTTGAAAATGAAAAAGAGAGAAAAAAAGAAAAGTAACATTCCGGCGGAATCCAAAATTTTAATTATGGGGCTTTTTACGGGCCAAAACCACTATCTGAGTATATGAGGCACGCCGTAGTGGAGGGGGACTCCGGATTAACTTTTACCAGCTGGGGTTCTGTAACGTGCACCTAAATCTAAGTACACGTGCGTTCCTGCATTTCGCCCCCCATCAAAATGCGGCCGCCGTGGCCGGGATTCGATCCCACGACCTGGTGCTAAGCAGCGCAACACCAAAGCCACTAAGCAACCACAGCGGGTTCGGCAGCACCCATCTCACGATGAATGTTGACGTTAAAAGGACACTAAAGGCAAATACTAAGTTGGCGTGGACTGTTTAAATACCATTGCAGAAACCTCACAATGTTCGTTTCGTGCCAAGTAAATACTTAGTTTACGAGAAAATTGCATCTGAATTGTCCGAATACCTTTTTCAAAATTCAAATCTCCCGCCACCCAACCGGGGGAGCGGTGACGTTGCATATGCTATCCCCACTCTTTGCTACCTTCGGAGAGTAATACGGCGCCCGACAGACGGTGCTACGGAGCCAAGACGGCTGATAACGACTGTGATGAATATGGAAGCAAGTAAATGGGCTCGGAGAGCGTTCCTGTATTTTTACAAGAAAAACATTGATTCACAGTGGATAAAAAGAACCAGGAAGCTTACCAGCAAGTGTGCGGCCTGTAGGGGGAGCAGGAAGGAAGGAAGGAAATCAACTTTATTCAGGTCCTGCAGGCCACGAGAGCTTCGGGCTCTCATGGAGTGGGCGTCTCCCACGACGGGAGCAACTCAGCAACAAAGAACGTCAAGCGGAAAGTAAGAGAGGCTGAAATAACCTCATGTGTGGCGGCAATGGAAAAGAAACCTGCCGTGAGTAACTACGAGAACAGTAACAGCGCTCGTCCTGTGTCCTCCCTTGTCCGTGTTTTTTGGCCCTGTTTTAAATATGAGTGAGTAACTACTTAAGAGGAAAAAACGAAGTAAGGAAAGAAACGATTTATGATAGCTCAAAGGGAAACTCATTACTTCTCGAAGCGAGATCAGGATGCCTTAGAACACGTACCTATAAAGCGAGATATAAGAAGGAAGAAGACGCATGTACTTGCGGCGGTAAAGCTAGGGAAACGATATGGAGCATGTTTTATTAGAATGCGAAGGTATCTGCCCAGCAGTCGGTTTAGGCACCACTGGTCTCCTTGAAGCTCTTGGGTTCAGCGAGACCAGTGAAAAACTAAATATGTCTGTAATAAAGATTAGTAAGAGGCGATTGGGAGATTGGTGGAAGAAAAGTAGGGAAACGACAAAAAAAAAAACGGGGACGTACAAAAACAAAGTTCACAATATGGGGCCAGAAAATTTGGTTATGGGAATCCATCGTGGGCCTTTTTTTCTTTCTTTTTTTTCTTTTTAACCTAAATAGGGCATTAGTTAGTATAATAGCAACAGCATGGTGGCGCAACCCACCGCCCCGTTCTAAAGGGGATGCTCATAACATCCATCCATCCGGAGCGGTGGATTCGCCGCTGCAGCTGTTTTTTGGTCAAGTGGCGTAGAGGATTCAGACATCCTATGACATCATATGGAAGTTGAATTTTTTGCTACTTGCAGTGTTTGCGAGTGTCGCGAGTCAGCAAAAACAGCGCAGCACTACGCGATAACGAAACTACTGAAACGCGAAAGTGTAGGCGGCGCAAAGTAGAGCGACAACGAAACCTTTCGACCGCCCGCGTCATTGTCAAGGGTAATTTCAATGATTTCTTTTTTCTGAATGTGAAATATAATTGACCAAGTAACATTTTATTTCATCGTATAATACAAGGATGTCTTCTGCCAGGGATAGTTAGGGATAGATAGAGGGAGAGTACTAGTCAGAGAATTTAACTGAGGAGTGCTTTCGTCATCGGGCAAGTGCTTTAATTTCCCGGGGGGTCTCTAATCATGTCCTGCATTTACCTCAATTTCTCGATTTTGAAGGCTCTGTTCGTGATAATACAATAATCTCAGCGGCTGACAAGATGGTAGACAGCGCGCGAAGTCCAGAACGTCGTCTTCTTCCTGCCAAGCTGACATCTTCTTCGTCAGCGTGTCACATGACCCCCGGCGGCGGAAGCACCGGCTCGTTGCTGGTTAGGAGGCGGGCGAGTGATACAAT
This sequence comes from Dermacentor variabilis, assembly GCF_050947875.1. NCBI lineage: Eukaryota > Metazoa > Arthropoda > Arachnida > Ixodida > Ixodidae > Dermacentor > Dermacentor variabilis. Next base: position 119,818,874 of record NC_134568.1, on the reverse strand, counting down.
TTAAGACGCGCGACATGGACCACGTCGGAGTGATGCTGAGTCACGGTTGGCTCAAGAGGGGCGATTTCGTACGTGACGTCAGTTACTTTACGCAAGACACGGTAAGGGCCAGAGTAGCGTGAAGGTAACTTCTCCGAGAGGCCAACGCGTCGCGACGGCGACCAAAGGAGAACCAGGGTGCCCGGTGTGTAATGGACGTCACGATGGCGGGCGTCATATAAGCGCCGCTGATTGTCCTGCGACTCCACAAGTCGACGTTGGGCAATATGGCGTGCTTCTTGAGCTTTGAGTATGGCTTCACGGGCGTACTCGGACGTGGAATTCAGGCTAGCAGGCAGAATGGTGTCGAAAGGTAGCGTAGGGTCGCGGTCAAACAAGAGGAAGAATGGAGAGAAGCCGGCGGTATCATGGTGAGACGAATTATAGGCGAAAGTAACGAACGGCAGCGCAACGTCCCAGTCGCGATGGTCAGTGGAGACATACATGGACAGCATGTCAGTAAGGGTGCTGTTAAGGCGCTCGGTTAGACCGTTCGTTTGTGGATGGTAAGCAGTAGCAAGTTTGTGTTTAGTCGAGCACGAGTGCAGAATGTCGTTGACAACTTTAGAAAGAAAGTAGCGGCCGCGGTCGGTGAGGAGCTGTCGAGGGGCGCCGTGGTAAAGGATGACGTTCTCTAGGAAGAAGTCGGCGACATCGGTTGCACAGCTTGTCGGAAGAGCCCGTGTGATTGCATATCGGGTGGCGTAGTCTGTTGCTACAGCAATCCAATTGTTTCCCGAATCAGACGTAGGAAAAGGGCCTACAAGATCAACACCTACACGGAAGAATGGTTCTGATGGTACGTCAAGTGGTTGAAGGCGACCAGCAGAGAGTGTGGTCGGCTTTTTGGGTCATTGACAAAGGTCACACGCAGCGACATAACGGCAGACGTGACGGCATAGACCAGGCCAATAGAAGCGCCGACGAACACGGTCATAGGTCCGTGACACGCCAAGGTGACCGGCAGTCGGGACATCATGAAGCTGGGCGAGAACAGTCTGACGCAGATGCTCAGGCACAACGAAGAGTCGGGCAGGGCCGTCCGGGCGCATGTCAGAGCGGTACAATATACCATCTTGGAGTTCAAACATGTGAAGGGAAGGATCGGGCGTCCTTGAAGTCAGCCGTTGAATAAGGCCTTGTAAGGAGGCGTCCCGACGTTGTTCGGCTCCAATAACGCGAAAAGCCGCCAGGGAGAGAATGGTGACAGGTATGCCGGCCGCAGAAATGTCAGGAGGGTCGACAGGATGGCGCGACAAGCAGTCCGCATCTTGATGTAACCGACCGGTCTTGTATAAAACTGAATAGTTGTATTCTTGAAGGCGCAGAGTCCAGCGGCCAAGGCGCCCTGAAGGATCTTTGAGGGACGAAAGCCAACACAGAGCGTGGTGATCAGTGATGACTGTGAATTGGCGGCCGTACAAATAGGGGCGGAATTTACCCACTGCCCAAACGAGAGCCAGGCACTCGCGTTCGGTGATGTAATAATTGCGCTCAGCAGAGGAAAGAAGGCGGCTGGCGTAGACAATAACACGTTCTCGCCCTTGTTGTTTCTGTGTCAAGATAGCGCCAATACCGTGGCCACTGGCATCAATTACGGACTTCTGTTGGAGCTGACGCATCAAGTGAGCGAGAATGGGCGGGGACGTAAGCAGCCCGTTCAGCTCGGTGAAAGCACCAGCTTGCTCAGGGCCCCAAATGAATGCGGCGTCTTTCTTGAGGAGCTGATTGAGAGGACGCGCAACGTTCGCAAAATTTCGAACAAACCGACGGAAGTAGGAGCAGAGGCCCAAGAAGCTGCGAACATCCTTGGCACATGTTGGCACGGGAAAGTCTTTCACTGCCCGTATTTTATCGGGATCAGGGCGTACACCAGAAGAATCGACGAGATGCCCGAGCACAGAGATTTCCCGACGATCGGAGTGGCACTTGGACGAATTTAATTGTAGCCCCGCCTGACGGAAAACAGATAGGATCGTCGATAGGCGTTCGAGGTGTGTCGCAAAAGTCGGAGAAAAAACGATCACGTCGTCCAGGTAACAGAGGCAGATGGACCACTTGAAAACATGTAGGAGGGCGTCCATCATTCGTTCAAATGTGGCCGGGGCATTACATAAACCGAAAGGCATCACTTTGAACTGAAACATGCCATCGGGAGTAATAAATGCTGTCTTCTCGCGGTCCATGTCGTCGACGGCAATTTGCCAGTAGCCGGAGCGAAGGTCGATGGACGAAAAATATTGTGCTCCATGCAGGCAATCCAGGGCATCGTCAATGCGTGGTAGCGGATAGACGTCCCTCTTGGTTACCCTGTTGAGGTGTCGATAATCCATGCAAAATCGCCAACTGTTGTCCTTCTTTTTAACTTGTACAACAGGGGATGCCCATGGGCTGCAAGAAGGTTCGATGATGTCTCGAGAAAGCATCTTGTCAACTTTATGTTGGATGATTTGTCGCTCAGTAGGTGAGACGCGGTAGGGTCGCCGATTGATCGGGCTCGCATCACCTGTGTTTATTCGATGTTTTACGACAGATGTTTGTCTTAGAGGGCGCTCTCCAAGGTCCAATATGTCCCAGTATGAAGCAAGGAGACAACGTAGTTCATTAGCACGCTGGGGCGGAAGGTCGGGAGCAATCATTTTTGTTAGGGCATTCAAGTCTGAAGGGACAGGGGGCGAAGCAAGAGTTGAACACGAGGAGCTGTTACAAGTTAAAGTCGAAATGTTGTAGTCTCTGGCCGGCGTTATTTGCGCCAGGGATATTCCGCGCGGGAGTACTTGTGTACAGAGTCCAAAGTTCACAAGCGGAAGGCAGGATGTGTTGTCCGAAATGGTAATGACGGTGTGAGGAAAAGCGACGTTATGCGAGAGCAGGACATCCGGATTAGGGGATACGATGTAGTCACCGTCTGGTATAGGTGGAACGGGGGAGACACCTATGTAGGTAACGGCACGGTGTGGGAGGCGAGTATGCTCTGTGGAACATAGCCGTATCGGAACACTATCGGGAGGGTCAATAGCAGCAGGTAGAGCGAGTTGCACAACACCAGCAGAACAGTCTATCAAAGTGGAATGTGTAGACAGAAAGTCAAGGCCCAGTATGAAGTCGTGAGGGCAATGCTGTAGAACATAAAATAAAACAGAAGTATGATGTCCGGCGACACTCACGAGAGTCGGACACATGCCAATAATGGCTGGCGTTCCACCGTCGGCGACTTGGACCACAGGCGACGGGGCAGGAGTAAGGACTTTCTTGAGACGATTCCGAAGCTGAGCATTCATCACAGATATGTGCGCGCCAGTGTCAATCAGAGCCGTAGCAGGTACACCATCCACGTTCACATTAATGAGGTTCTGATGTGTGGGCAAGGTCAGAAAAGGATTTTTTGCGTCGGGTCGGTTTGGCAGCATCACCTCCAGGTGCTGCACCCGTTAGTTTTCCGGAATGGTGCACCGGAAGGAGCTAGGGGACGGTGATCGGCGAGATGGGGGCAATCGGGAGAAGCGGCGACATGGCGAAGGAGAGCGGCTAGAGCGGGTAGGCAGAGAAGTGTCGCTAGAATGTACTGGCTGCGTTTGCGGGGGAAACCGAGGAGCAGCATGAGGGCCGTGGGATGCGAGGTAGGGCCAGGGGGTCTAAATCCACGAAGACCGGTAGTGACGTGAAATATGGCCGATACGGCCACAAGTGAAGCATATAGGCTTGTCGTCTGGAGTGCGCTATTCGGTCGGATGGCGATACCGCGTTGGGGCATTCAGGCTGCGGGTGCGTATGACAGTGCTGGACGGAGTGTAATCAGGTCCATTAACTGAGCAGACGTTGGTCAAGCTAATGTTGGCCAATTCCTGGCGCACGACGGACTGTATCAGTGAGACGGTCGCCTGGCAATTGTAGGGGCCATGGGTTGTGGTTGTGACAGGAGATGCGGCTTCTATTTCACGTCGGATGATATGTAGGAAGTCATCAGGGCGATCGGGCGTAGGCGGACTGCGGAGGTCTTCGCAGGTGGACGTAGCAGCCGTGTTGGGAAGGCGGGGAAATGGCTGGGCAATGCGGCGACTCTTGACTTTTTCAAACCGCCGGCATTCGGTAATTATGGCTTGCACAGTGGAAGAATTCTTGAAAACAAGGAGGTGGAAGGCGTCATCTCCTATGCCCTGAATGACGTGTGCAACTTTCGGACATCTTCGGATCCACTCTGCGGCACAGATCTAGCACGTCCTGGATGTACGTGAGGTAGGATTCAGTGCACGTCTCGACACGCGAAGCGAGGTCTTTTTGGGTGGCGCGCTGACGTCCAACAGGCTTGCCAAACAAATATTTCAGCTTCTGTTTACAAATGCACCAGCTGGTAAGTTCCTCCTCGTTGGTCTGAAACCATACGCGTGCCGTGCCCGCGAGGTAAAATATCAAATTAGCGAGCATGATGGTCTGATCCCAGTGGTTGGTGGAGCTCACCCGCTCATATAGTTGAAGCCAGTCTTCAACATCAGTGTCGTCGGTGTCGGAAAAGGTTCCTGGGTCGCGGGGTTGTGCTGGAATGACGGTGGGCGTGGGTGCCGACGGGCCCGAAGCATCCTCGCCTTGTGCTGCCATTGTAGATGCAGCCAAGGAGCGCCCGCTGCGTAAATCCGTCTTGATAATGATCCCGAAACCTCCACCGAAAATGTTACGGGGTTAAAAACAGTAAGACATATATTTACAGGATATTTACAATAATCGTAGCGGCTGACAAGATGGTAGACAGCGCGCGAAGTCCAGAGCGTCGTCTTCTTCCTGCCAAGCTGACATCTTCTTCGTCAGCGTGTCACAATATTGACGCCTTAGAGATTCTCGAGCACTAATCTATCACTTTAGCTTGACTTAGTACTTGCCTTTAGTGTCCCTTTAAGAGGAAGCTTTAGCTCGGGTCCAACTCCGACACGGCCTATTCAAATACATGTAAAACGCAGAAACGCTTTTCTGAGATAACCCTGGACGGATTGTAATAAAATTTGTTAGATTTGAGAGAGAAAGGTAAATTGTAGTGATTGTTGGAAACGGAATTTCGATTTAGGGCCTGCATTTCGTTAAAAGAAGTTTCAAAAATTCGTAAGTTCGAAAGAAATAGAAGCACGAAGTTCACACATTAATAGCTCTGCATCAAGAATAGATATCGCGCTTCTGTAAACGGCATCCGTTAAACCATTCAAAGTGGACAAATTTGATATGTCAATTGATATCTTAGAGGAATTTGTTAAGTTGTGTGGAAGAGTTTTGCAAAAGCTGTATTTTCACATTACTAAAGCCTTTGAGTTTCATATGTAACATATCAATTTTGTCCACTTTAGTTGTACTATTAGATTTAATTCACAGAATTGTGATATCATTTTTCATTGCTGAGTGGCAGAGTTGTAAACTTGATAGTTTCGTTTTCGGAAAATTTATTTTTTTTCAATCTTTAATGAAAATTGACGACTTAAATCAGAAATTCGAAACCAATAGTCACTAGACTAAGTTTTTCTTTTAAATGCAACAAATATCGTCAAATTTGGTGCAGGGATTGCCGACAACAACGAATTCTTCTTTTACGTGTGTTTAGTAGGAGTACCCGAGCTAAAGCTTCCTCTTAAAGGCACACTTTAAGGTGATTAGCATTGCAGCAATGTTTCGAGACACCGTCTTGCCACCGTCAAAAAGCGGGATGTATGAGGTATGTATGGAGCCTATAGCTACTCCCTCATGCTCCCCTCTGGACACACAGTGCCATCTAGAGGCGCCGCCACGATTTCCGCGCGGGGCGCGTGCATGAATATATTGTTACGGGGAAAAAATATATGCATTTACAAGATATACAGTTACAAGGTTGTAGCTCAGTAGCCAGGGTAACACCACCTACTGATCCTCGAGATACTTCAACCTCCTTTTCCCCTCCCAACGTACTTTTGTCCACAGCGGCACAAACTCGTACGTGACATTATATTCAGGCACGATTGTCTGAAGATACTGTATATAACACGCATTCGATTCCGCTGAACACCAGATAAATTCTAAAGGATTTTGTATGCGTATCTTTGAACGACGGCACATACCCAGTGCCGCATACCCGGTAACCTTAGTTGGCCCGACGGTTGGTCATCAGCACATTAGCGCCCGATGCTTTGCCCATTACACCACGGGCTTTCACAGGGACCCTTGGCGGGAAAACAGATAGATAGATAGATAGATAGATAGATAGATAGATAGATAGATAGATAGATAGATAGATAGATAGATAGATAGATAGATAGATAGATAGATAGATAGATAGATAGATAGATAGATAGATAGATAGATAGATAGATAGATAGATAGATAGATAGTGCGTCCTCGTACATGGTATGACCACATAGTCGTATAAACGTCCAACCAACCACCCGTCCGCCCGCCTCCTGCTCGCTCACCCGTTCGGCTGTTCGTCCTCCGCCCACCAGCCAATCGGTCTGTCTGTCTGTCTGTCTGTCTGTCTGTCTGTCTGTCTGTCTGTCTGTCTGTCTGTCTGTCTGTCTGCCTGTCTGCCTGTCTGTCTGTCTGTCTGTCTGTCTGCCTGTCTGTCTGTCTGTCTGTCTGTCTGTCTGTCTGTCTGTCTGTCTGTCTGTCTGTCTGTCTGTCTGTCTGTCTGTCTGTCTGTCTGTCTGTCTGTCTGTCTGTCTGTCTGTCGTGCCATCGACATAACCGATGTACCATCGACATGCGAGCTAATTCAGCTCGGCACCTAAACCGAATTATTCATGTTAAACTTAATCAATCTCAAGAAGTAAAATATTGAACATCTTCTGTGCCATTCGAGTGGCCCCCACAGCTAGTGATAAGACAACAGACAAAAGTCAGAAATGCAAGTTTTCCTTCCCTTTAACAAAACTAGCTTCGTGTAAATAATAAAAAAAAGTATCAAGGAAAGCGGCTGGTCGGTTATTCAGCGGTCGAGCAGTAGGCTGAAACCAATAAATTGACTCGACAAGTGTTCCATGCATGAGGTCGCTGCATGTTCGCTGATGGGTCAAAAAGAAGTGCTAGACGGGACTCGCGAACGAGCTCTCCCTAAATCATGTTCACTAAATTGAGAACTTTCGTAGGACCCCACAATAAAATCTAAAAAATGCAGATCCCACGCACTGTGCGAATCGATGTAAGCGAAGTTTTCTGGCGATATTTTTATATGTAGATATACTGATGATATTCGGCGGTGATGTTGGCGGCATACGACAGCCGTTGTGTGATGTTACCTTGCGTGCACCACCTTTGTTTGTCTACGTAGTACACAGAACGCACAGCAAGACGTGTTTGCTCGAGGCGTTGTTGGTTGCGTGCCGTTGTTCGTAGCCTGCAAAACATTATACAGTTAGAACTCGATCTAACGAGACTCGATTTTAGAAGTTCCCGATCTAACGAAGAAATTTCCGCGGCAAGTTCTCATAAGGTTCAATGTTGTCATCAACCCGAATTAAAGAAACCAGCTTGCATTAAACCCGATTTAACGAAGCTTTTCCAGAGATAAATGAGTAAAGAAAACTGCGATTTCTTTCCAATTTTGACGCAGACTGGTTTTTCTTTGAGCGTGCGCCCTAATTTGTTGGACGGCCGCCTGCGTATTGTCGTCCTGCGGTGCTTTAATGTGGCTTTGCGTGTGCACGACCTGCAGCCTGCAGCATTTGTCCGAATGGAGGAACTTTGTACGGCGCTTATTTTTCAGAAATAGCAGAAACATGCCGTACCGTACCTCAACGTACGTCCTACTCTCTCTTTCTTAATAATAATATTTGGGGTTTTACGTGCCAAAACCACTTTCTGATTATGAGGCACGCCGTAGTGGGGGACTCCGGAAATTTTGATCACCTGGGGCTCTTTAACGTGCACCTAAATCTAAGCACACGGGTGTTTTCGCATTTCGCCCCCATCGAAATGCGGCCGCCGTGGCCGGGATTCGATCCCGCGACCTCGTGCTCAGCAGCCCAACACCATAGCCACTGAGCAACCACGGCGGGTTCTCTCTTTCTTGATATATATATATATATATATATATATATATATATATATATATATATATATATATATATTTATTTATTTATATTCCAGATAATTTTGGACCACCTCGGGTTCTTTATCGTGTACCCAATGCACCGTACACGGACGTTTTCGCATTTCGTTCCCATCGAAATGCGGCCGCCGGGGATGGGATTCGATCCCGCGACCTCGTGCTTAGCATGCCAAAGCCACTAAGCAACCACGGCGGGTTAGCATGTTTCCTGATGGCTCCTTTCTCTCTCCCGTGATCCTCGCATGTGTGCACGCTGCCACGAGCGAATTAAGAGTAGCAACGCTGTTATTCACCAGTTTCGGCACGGCGTTGGCTTTTCACGCATTCTCTTTCTCCTCTTTCCACCATTATATCTCCCCCCTGCAGACTGTTGCACCTGAGTAGAAAGATGAGCGCTCCAGCTCATGCAATGCTTTTGCGGGGTCTCAAGCAATATTACAGCCGTCCAGAATGCACTGTGTCGACGGTCGGGGAGCACCAGTGGGTACTGTGCCGACGCTTACAGAGTTCTTGTTGAAAAGAGAGCGTAGACACTTCTCCCGCACCACGGCCATGTACATTGTGCATATTCTTAATACTCCCCCCCCCCCCCCGCCCCGCGCCGCGACGTGCAAGGCAACAGCAGCAGCTGCAGCAGTGGAAAAGTCAAAGGAATAGGTAAATAATAATAAATTTTCGTATTTTAAAATACCACGACACAATCACTCGTCCCAAGGCACTAATTAATGCTGACTCGCAGGAGTCGCAAAGCAAAGATAACGAAGACGCGCGCTGCCCTCGCTGCTGCTCCTGTATAGTAAATATACGCACGCCGGAGCGGGATCGTTTCAGATTTAGGCGCGTAAACAACCCTGACCCAGCACGCGCCCATGCTGGGACTCGAAAGAGGGCATGTCCCCTGTTTACGCCGACGCTCGCGCATCTCGAAGCGCGCAACTCCGGCTCGCGAGAGAGCGCGCCGTCATCAGCGAGAACGCATTACGGCGATTGCCGAGTTGGAACAGAGCGCGCTCTCCCCGACTCGCACGCATACGCCTCCAGCGCGGCCTTCGAAAAAGTTTTCTCGCGCTAGAGCGTCGTCTAGCGCGCACGGCCGGATGTCGTAGCATTCAAATGAGCGCCGTCAAGAGGACGACGTGCTAGGGCGCCTGACGAGTAGAAGAGCGGCCGGCCCTAATTGGGGCATGCGCGTCTTCGGCAGCTCCGCCGATGTGGCCTGCCTCGCAGCAGGCCTTGCAGAGGAGTGTGCGGGCGACTGACTGCCCGGCAGAGGTCGCACAGCCTGCGGGGCGGACGTATAGATCGGCATCGATATCGCACGCACACGCGTAATTCTACAAGATCGACCCCCGTGATTCTAATCAGCCAGAACGGCCACTGCCACTGCTAGCACGCTGTGTCGATCACCAACAGTATAGGGAGCACAAAAGGGAATGCTGCAGGTTAGTAGCGCTCTACAATGTCGCGGTGTTCTTTTGAACGCTATGTTATAACGTCTTTGTGTGAGAATTAACTGTCATTCTGCTATTTATAGTAAAAAAAAAAAACTGTGCGCAACAGTATACAAAACTACATACGTAATTGTACCACCTGTTCGAGAGACAAGGAGTATCATACGCCGTATTTGTGCGCGAACAGCTCCTTCTATCGTGTCAATAAAAACATTAGATCATACGCCGTATTTGTGCGCGAACAGCTCCTTCTATCGTGTCAATAAAAACATTATAAATTGCGTGTGTGGGGAGGGGAGGGGGGGAGGAATGCTTGGGAGAAATGTGAGACGCCACGCGTTGGGAGTCGTTGCAGCGCCAGGGTATACGCAACAAGAGCTCCACCACGCTGCTCAGCCTACGGACGTGCGTGTTGAGTGTCGAGCACACTTTTCTTTTAATAAGATTTCTTCGGCTCCTAATCCCGTAACTTATGCCGATGCAAAGGGAACGTGCTCATGCGCAATCGAGTCGCGGAGCGTGTTCGTCGCCGAATTAACGCCAACTGTATATAGCGCTTCGAGAAGCACGTGCTCTCGCGCGAGAGCTTTGTGATGTCATAAGGTTGAGAGGTTGTGGTATATGCGGCAGCCCTGTCGCATTCGTCGCCGAAGTCCGCTGCGCGTCTCTTGTCGAGATGCGCCATTTCGTTTTGCTGGCTCACCGCTACTTAATTCGCGTAGGCAGACTCCCGCAATGTGTGGCATCTGCATGATTTAAATCGAATGGTCGGAGGAGTATCTGGCCTCGGTGGAGTAACCGTATGGAGAAGAATGTGCAGGCGCGCAGCCGTTGCCATGCCAACGACGTCACGCTGTTATCATTCCATTGTGGTCATGCCGCCGTTGTCGTGCCCTTTGTCGTCATGCGTATTGGTCGTGCTGCCGTCGTTCTGGCGCTGTCATCACCGTCTTTGTCGTCGTTACGCTGTAATGCCGTCTACCTAAGCATGCCGACGATCATTTCGTTGCGACTGGGAGTCCGAAGACGTGGGATCCTATTTCCTCGTGGAGGGGTAAGTGAACGTGAGGCTGGGCCCGATTTTCAGGACGTTTGACAAACACGTTTATATTTACATATGTACAAGAAAATGCAAAGTAATACAGAAAAGTTGATGATGAAGTTGTATACTCGCCGATCACTCCCGCCGTCCGTTGCTGCTTTTATGCCTTGCGTGATCATTGTTCAGTCACTTCCCCCAATCCGGCGTCAAGAGACCGATGACATCAGTTTCCACCAATCCGGAGGTCGGTCGCCCTTTCCCTAAAAGGGAACTTGGTCGGAAACCCACGCACATCACTGGGAACAAACAGGGAAAGGGAGAATGTACGCTGTCTCCTATCGTACACTGACAGGTGATGGCCGTATCATTGCCCTGACCACGTCTCCGGCTTGGACATGCCAATTTGTGCGGCGGACAAGTGATGGCCGTATCCATGCTAATTGCTCAAACCGCTATTGAAAGAGGTGCTCCCGCGCTGGTCATAAATCATCCGTTTTGAGAACCATTTTGACGAGGCCGTCGGCCCGTTCCCCATAATCGCACGAGCCGTGACCGGAGGTTGTCGCGGGGCGAACGGCGAACGGCCGATCACAACAATTTGTGCCGCCATCATCAAAAATTGCTATCGACATAAGCATATTTCAGGAGTATTGTTTAGTTTCTGAGAGCCAGGGCGCTATTTCTCGGGCTGAGCTCTTTTCTCCTTATTTCTGCGTACATCTTTGGAGACCCGGCATGGTTCGTGGCGCGGATGCAAGTTGACTTCCCCGTGCCTCAGCCGGTAATGACGTCTTCAGCAGCGGCTGCATCTAGGAAGCGGACCAGCCTCCAGAGCGGCACCGACGGCGATGACACCAGCGTCTAGTCGCTCAGCAGTGAGGACTTCTCCGATGATGCCTTCCAACTTGTGCGGAGCCGCAAGGCGAAACGAAGACACACCACCAGGGCATCCATGTCTTCGAGCACGCCAACGGTAGGACCAACTCAAAATACCGCAATCAGTACGATTCTATTTGTGCCAGAACTCGCTACCGACAACCTGAGGTGACTCAACAGACAGTCCGTATCGGTGCAACTTGAAGCGGTGGCGCTAAATCAGATAACAGACGTTAGAGTCAACACACGAAAATATGTGTTGGCTATCGACGTCACACATGAGACTGCGCTGAGAAATTTGTCTAAAGTTACAGAACTAGGTGGCGTTGAGCTCCGCTCGTACATCCCCCTGAACAATGGTTCCACTACTGGTGTCATCTACGACGTGGACGTTTCCATCTCCAGCGCTGACTTGCAGATTGTAGTGAAGCGTGCCGTTGATGGCGTCGCCATAACACATGTGTATCTCCTCGGCACATCCCACTCTGTGAAAATTATTTTCAAGGGCGAGGGTCACCCTTCGCACGTCAAGGTGGACCACTTTGGACACCCTGTGTGACCATTCATCCCAAGACCACTGCAATGCCGCAGTTGTATGAGGCTGGGACACGTGAGCGCCGTGTGCGAGAACAAGAGAGTTTGCTCACGCTGCAGCGAGCCCCACGCTGCAGAATCTTGTGCCGCCACGGTTCTCAAATGCACCAATTGCCTTGGGTCCCATGATGCTTCCTCGAAGGACTGCCCCAAAATGAAGAAGGAAAAAGCAATCTTGCAGCAGATGGCGAGAGACCATTCGTCTCATCGGGAAGCTGTTGCGGCCGTTAGAAAACGACGCTCCCGACGCCGTCGGACTTCAAAGAACGCTGATGCCTCTATGAAGAGTACGCCCCATCCCACAACACCTCCTCCTCTGCCCCTAGGCCTGGGGCAATTCAATCTAAATCTGACAAGGTCATGGCGGAGAACAATACAACTTGGTCCTCACTTCTAAAGCCACAGCCAAAGCCAGAACAACAGCGCAAGTCACAACCGAAGCCACAGTTGATGCCACAGCCGATGGGACAGCCGATGCCACAGCCGGAGGCGATGCCACAGCCGGAGGCGGAGTCACGTCAAGTGATACAGCTGCGCACGGCTGTAAAATGCACAGCGCGGGTCCTGACAAACTGGCCGAAGAAGACTGGAAAGTGGTTATGATGCTCCGGTCTTTAATGAATACTTTTCGAATGCTCTTAAATAACTTGCACACTCCGTCAGCGCGAAGCGCCATTCAAGTACTGCATGCTCTCAATTCAGTACTTGCAACTCTTGAGTAAGCATCATGGCTCATCCGCATCATTACATTCGCACTGAAGTCAGAACAGCTGGGGTTTAGCTTAAATATATACTGCCACGCACCGCAACGTGCTGCTGACGGCCACCGGCTCCTTGGTCTTCACTGGTGACTTCAACGTGCATCACCAGCTATGAAGCACCAAGGTTAGCTTCAGACAGCAGAATGACGGCAGCCTAACGTATCGACGGAGTACTTGCTTTGACTTGACTGATTTCCAGGCGATTTGCTGCGTGCACAGACAGTGTTCCCTCTATCCCGCTTTCCCCTTTCTGTTCCCCCTTTCCCTTCCCCCAGTGTAGGGTAGCAAACCGGACGCTCGTCTGGTTGACCTCCCTGCCTTTCCTCTCTTTGCTATCTATCTCTCTTTCTCGCTCTCTCTCTCTCTCTCGGTCTCTCTCTCTTGACTTTCTTAGGTTCACATACTATTTGCTTACTTTGACAGACACCTTCGATTGTATCTGCAACAATTTTTTTACGAAGGCATTACGTGTAGGGAGTGTCGTTCGGACGTGGCCATCAGTCTTGCGATGACATACTATAGAAACTGGTTCAGGCGTAATGTGAGCGCCAAAGCGTTCTACATCATGCAGCATTGCGTTTCGTGCGCAGCACATATATGTTCATCACCGAAAGTTATACCGGCCAAGAAGAATACGGCTCTTGGTCGCGCTCTGGTAGCGCTGAGGACCTCGCCAGACGTTGCTGAGCAGAATAGCGACGAGTGGTTCCGCTCCACCATAGGGATGAACTGGCTCATACAGCCGAGTCTTCCCGAATACAATCCACCATGCTTTATTCCTTGTCTGCCTATTTATATCTTCGCTCTTATACTTCGTCAATGAAGGACGGGAACAGCGGTAACCAAGACTACATATGATATAGTATAAGGCTATCTTTACATTGTTCGCTCCTCATGGTTGCCTAGGCGACGTAACTCTATAAGGGAAAAGGGCAGCGCAGGTTAGAAGATTTGGGGCATCGAGACACGTCCTATAAGAATGATTCCCCTCTACTAACTGGTATGGACATTTTGAGCGAACGAGCGCATTTTGTAAGCCACCTACTGTCATCATATAACAAGGCCAAATATTTCTGAACGCATGGTTCGGAACCCAACAAATTTGAACAAAACGTCTGAACCACCTTCCAAAGGTGACGCCAAATTTCTTGCATGATCGCTGTAATTATATTTGTATACGAGATTCTTAGACGGAAATCTGGCGGTGCAGTCTATCAGTACAATGGCAATCAGGGGTAGTACATGAATTTCCCTATTGATTTGTCATCGACAAAGTACGTTGCAGCTACTTCTAATTTTACAGCGAAGCTGTATATGCCAGGGGAAACGCTCGCAGTCCGACTACAGAAACCCTCCTGCGGGGGCATAAGACATTGCGTTTGTCTTACGCGACGGACGGACGAATTTCTCGTTCGGTAGGCATAGAAATGTTTACGCCTTTAAAACGTATACATTTATCTGCATATAGTTGCAAGGAAGGGACACAAAGAGGGACGGGGTTAAGACAATATCATGACGACATAATTAAAGAAATACCTTTACTGCGAAGCTGTCGGTTTATGCCTAGGCGAAACGCTCGGGGTCCGACCACAGAAACCCTCCGGCGGAAGGTGCGGCGCGCCATTGGCTACGCCGATAGTGACGTGGTTTCTCTCTCGCCGCAGAGCGCGCGCGGCAGTCTCTCTCCGACTTCGCAATTAAAATGGCCACGCATCGTTTGTTCTCCCGAGGAGCAGCTAGCCTACGAGCTACAGCGCCCAGAGCAGGAGCGCGAGGGATCTCGTCGGCGTCGCGCCAACGCCTCGGCAGAAGATCGGGCCCGCGATGCAAGCGGCGATGTCGGGCCGATCCGGCGACTCGTGCGGCCGAGCTAGTTCGCGAAGCGGCAACGTTACGCTGCCGACGCCGCGGCCGAGCGTTAGCGCCAGCCCGGCGAAGTCGAGCTGAGAGTCCCGGGTTGAAAAATGCGTCCCTGTCTTTAATTACATGAAATGTGGGACCCCGGTGTGTCATTTGATAACTCCAGTGCATAGCCGAGTCATAAACACTGTGTTTAACGCATTAGGAAACAAAAATGCGTAACGTAATTCAGAAAGACTCTGATGGACCGCTCATTGCATCCCTCCATGATGGTGATTATGCGAATCCCAATGTGCGGCATTTAAAATAAACACTGTGATAAACCCAAGTCAGACGTGTGCGTAACCTCATTAACCTTGTCGCGTCTTTGCCTTTATTGGCAAAGACGCGACGAATAATTGAAAAAGAGTCTCATGAACCATCAGAATTAAGCCAGCGATAAATATCGGGCCCGTAAATTTTAGCTTCGCTGGTTTCCATCTGTACGGGGTGCATGGGCGGTGTACTTATTTCTTTCACTTGTGCGGCGTTCCAGCTCCACAACGTTTCCTCAGAAGTTGAGCGCAGTTAATCGTCCTACATTCACGAGTAATTATTTTCGTTTTGCAACTTCTTGCGCACAAATAAATCACGACACCTTTGAGCACGCGTGTCCCCAACTTTAGGTGTAGTTTTGTAACCCTCGTCATGCGTATCATTGTTATTCGGAACCTTTCAAGTGGTTGTTTTATTTCGTAATGTTGTTAAGACGATCGAATAGTCGAAAATACATTATCCTGAGCATGGACTAGACGCATTGTTGTACATGTGAACTTGTGATTAAGAAGAAGGAAAAGCCTTAATACAAGAATCTACAAGATCGTTCGAAGCCAGAAGAACGCGAACTGCCCATTATTTCCCTGTTGCATAAACAACCATCCTGGAGGCGACACACATCACCATATTTCCTTAGTCTAGTATTCTTAAGGCATCATCGATTGGTCAGGGCAAGCAGGCCAGCAGCGCTGGAAGAGTCGTCAAAGAGAGAGAGAGAGAGAGAGAGAGAGAGACGTGATTCAAACTGCATTTGCAGAATAAGCGTGCTCTGGCAGGGAAAATCTGTCTTCGTTATGCGCAATGGAGCCTGCTCAGTCTCGCGATTGTGATTAGTTGTGCCCGCACACCATATAGTTTCGCTGCTCTGCCGGAGCACTTCAAAGCAGCCACTCGACTGCACCGTTAGTACGAAACTACGGGGTGGTCACCGATGATGTCACTGTTGGCTCCGGGACGTCAGCAACGTCGGCGCCGTGCTATTACATAGCGACAACGTGCTCCGTGTCAGGTATAACGACGCAAACGTTGCCATTACTTGCGGAACCACGCTGGCAAGGACTTCAAGCAAAAACTAAAGAGAAAAGTGCGAAACCGTCTAAGCTCTCATCATATTGCCCCAAAGCGACCCCGCCTCATAGCGTATATACATATTTGAGCAGAGCTTATTTCCACCATGGAGTTTTGCATTTCGCATTTCACTCACACTGCATGCCATGTGCTGTTTTATACTACGGCACAGTTCCTCAGGAGGGAGGAGTTATGGCGTGAGAATGCTCAGCGCGACTTGACGTTTTGGTGCGAATGGCAGTCTGTTTTCATGGATGTCACATACAACAAAGCGGTGTTCATGCCACGAAATATAGCTTGCACAAAACGAAGAAGGACGCACCGCATTGCTGTTGGACCTCATTGAATCTCGTATATCACTTGCCACTTGCCCGAAATTATCCATCTGGTTTTAAAAAAAATCAAACTATAACCGTAGGTAATTGATAGTGACGTTAGAGTCAGGTACATACTGCTCCTGAGAGCGGCTCTGAAGCATGTGAAGTGTGTCAGGAAGCGGTGTCGTGATAAATTAGATCATTCGTCAACTCGGTCGCTTGTTCTAGCTCCAGGACTATACTCAGAGCGAAGCTTCAGACCGGTACTTCCATATTGAAGGATCTAAGATACCGGACGAATACATTGTTGCGCTAATAGGAAAAGAAAGACTTAGGAAGACAAATCATAAAACGATAGGTCGAGGTCTAGACCAGCGCCCGACCTATCGTTTCTGACTTGTCTTCCTAAGTCTTTATTTTTCTATTACCGCAACAATGTATTCATTAGATCTCAGTTAACTCGCCCAGCAACAAGCTCAACTCAAGACACCGCAGTTGCGGGCGTGCTTTGAACTGGAGAATTAAGTCACGGGGTGTCATCTTGCCGTCCTCTCAGCATTTAGCTAGAAACTCTCGAGCGCCGATGTGTTCACCAAGCGTGTTGGAAGGCCTCCTGCTCTACGTGAGCTGGCACTGAGTTGTCTAAGGACAGCCTCTTGGCATTTCTCATGGCTCGTCGCAAATTCACCTATACCCGCCGAGGAGTCGCACTCACAATCCGAGAACCACAAGACCCTCTATATGTAAACTGCCCTGCAAACAGTTAAAAAATAGAGACAAATAAATTACGCAAGATATTCAAAGGCGCATTATATTCTAAATGCCTTATTTCAGTTAAAGGGAAACATTTCGCGATCTGGTGCGCAATTTCATAAAGCTTTTCGTTCGTATAAGTGTTGTTTGCATTGGCCGGTCGCCTTATAGGTAATATGTCAAGCATAAGGATTGGTTGTTGTTGTTGTTGTTGTTGTTTTACAAACAATTGTCGCGTAAGAACTTTTTGTGAATATGGCTCCCGGTATTCGTTGGTTATTTTTCGGCGCACGGCAGCAAATAGCGACGGTATACCAGGCGCCGCGCCAAGCGTTTGCCCTACCACCACCCGGCTCGTTCAAACCCGCTCTCCGCAACTCGAGCGGATGCTGCGCGGGCGATCCACGGCGAGCCACGCGGGCTGCGTGTGTTGGTAAACAGCGAGGAGGCTCCGGCGTCGTCAACCCGCGGGCGCGCGTCAGAGAAGCCGCCCGCGCGCTCTCGCAGCGTGAGTCACACGCATTGGCGGCCGCCTCGACGACGCGGCGCTCGCGGCCGAGGGCGCGAGCTCTAAATGCGCGGCCACGCTCATTAATCGCACCTGCGCCTCTGTTTGCGCCCCGGTGGCCGGACGCTAACGGCGCGCGTATGCGGCCGCACGTTCGCGAACGACAGCTGTGCCGTGGGGCGGCGCGGCCACGCCGACCGTCATCGACCAGATGGGCTCTCGCGCCTTAGACGCGACAGCGCGACTGCCTCCGGCTGCGCGTTACTGCTGCTGCTTGCTCCTCGCCTTCTGGGGACTCCCAGAAGCCAACTGCGTGCCGGAATACCTTGAAGAAAGAGTTGTCGCGGAGCCGTGTAAAGTTTTTCGAAACCGCCACATGCACGCGCGCGCACGTGAGCGCACGCATACGCACGCCATACACAAACAAAGTACATTTCTTGTACATTCGCTCGATTTTTCGTTACGGATATGAAAACGATCGGGAAATGTGACCCTTACTGCTGTTTCGCTGTTTTCCTTGGCTTCTTCCTACATATCATCAGCAGCAGCAGCCTATTTTATGTCCACTGCAGGACGAAAGCCTCTCCCTCCGATCTCCAATCACCCATCTCCTGCGCCAACCGACTCCAACTAGCGCCCGCGAATTTCCCAATTTCATCGCTCCACCTAGTCTTCTCTCGTCCTCGACTGCGCTTCCCCTTCTCTTGGTACGCATTCTGTTGCCCTAATGGTCCAACGGTGATCCAAACTGCGCATTACATGACCTGCCCAGCTCTTTTTTTTTTTCTGTTAATGTCTATTAGAATATCGTCTATACCCGTTTGCTCTCTGATACAAATTCCTCTCTTTCTGTTTCTTAAAGTTATACCTACCATTCTTCGTTCAATCACTCTTTGCGCGGTCCTGAACTTGTTCTCAAACTTCTTTGTCAGTCTCGAAGTCTCTGCCCCCATATGTCATCACCGGTTCAATGCACCGATGACCTACATATAGTTGTTACTAAAAACTGGGCGCCTCGGTTCCCCATATTCTTCTCGCTTTTGGCTATATCTATAGTAAAAAAAAAAATGGTGTTAGCCAACAACACCATCATTTCGGAAGATAGATGTCTACCCCATATAGTATACGATATACACTGTTCGTAAGGCAAGCATCATTCTCTAAATCTATCGTAAAGCACAACGAATGGAATGGAATGGAAAAACTTTATTGCTCTATGTCTCAGAGAGATTGGCGGTGGACCGGTGTCTTCATGTCTTGAGTCCTGGCCGCCTCACAAGGTCGGCGCCCCTATTCCAGGGCACCGCTGAGTCTTGCTGCCTCGCAGGCGTGCTGCACAATTGCCCGTTGGGCTACGAGCTCGCTGCTAGTGAGCAGACCCTGCCATTGTTCCGCACTTGGGTTATTTACTTTATGGACTGCGAAATTACGCTTGCATTCCCACGTGATGGGGTATAACGTGGGGGTTGCCCCGCACCACGGACATGTATCCCTGTACTGGGTCGGGAAAATATTGTGTAATGTGTGCAGGTTGAAAAGCGTACCTGTTTGCAGTCTTCGCCAGCTGACTGCGACAACGACAAACTTCCCTCGGGCTTCACCGCTGCATATAAACCATCGATACCCCCCTGGTGTCTTATCAGCCCCACAGTACATCTCAGTGTACCAGGAATCGGGAAAAAAGTCTGGGGCTTCAGCCCCCCCCCTCCCCCCCGAAATTTTTTCGTGCTGTACATGCACCGCCGGCCAAAACAACCCCCGGCGCGGGAAATCATGCTCGATTTTGTCTAGAATGTCCTTTTCACGCTCGAAAAAACTTTTAGTGCGAACATTGCGAAATCGGGCTGAATTTCGCGGCAACGCCAATGCACCAGTAGTCACATATCGTAATGCAAGGAGCTCCACCCGAGCACGAAGTTACAAAGGCGTGGTGGGCGGGCTTGTCGCGGCATCTCGCTGAGGCCGCGGAATCTAGGGAGCGCTTGAATTTCAATTCTGACACTTTATGGGTATAAAGTTTTAATAAACTTTTGATGCCCTGAAACGTGCATTGACATTTCCAAAGTCATGCTTTAGTTTTTCAATTCCGGAACCTTGTGGGCTTAATGTTATTATAAACATTTGACGCCAAAGGTGCATTGACATTTCTAAAGTCTTAGATCGGAACATACAACGAGACAAGCCAAATCAACACACTATCAGACAAGTTGACAAAACACGCAGCGAGATACGATGAGACGAAGCGTTGTGGTGGTTCATTTGTGCCGTCATGTCACATAAAATAATATCAACACTTTTTTTTTCACCTACGCCAAACCATCCAAGTCAAGAAACAAAAGCAAGCCAGGGTAACTGCGTTCTTATTTATTTTTTCTACTTTGACATTTCTTCGTGAGGACACATTGAGCCTCTTAACTTTTTTACTCCCACTACCCTACCCGCGGGCTGCCAGAGCCAGCCAGAGCGCATGCGTTTTTCTCGTGTTGCCCCGACCACCGCGCGGCGCACTTCGGTGCGCGTTTGGTTTTCTCTGGCCGCGTGGATTTTCACCTGGTAGAGTTTTGGACGCCTCCTGGCTAGCAGACAACAAAAAGAAACAATGGACGCTCACCGCTGTTAAGAACGGCCAGCTGCAGTGCAAGTTTGCCAGCCAGTTACGCCAGCGGTGGCAATCTCATCTTGGAATGCCGCCGCCAACCTCTAGCCACGGCGTGGCTAAATCGACTTTGTGTCGGTATCAATACCCGCATCCTCCACTCTCCGTCGCTTCAGCTAGGATGCGTTGTGACGGAAGGAGTTCGACGAAGCAGGCTTTGTGCGCAACAAGACAACGCGGACCCGATATCCTACAGGCGGGGGAGCTGCCGCGGCAACGCCGACGGAGACTCCTTCCCACGCACCGACCAAGACGCAAGACAACGCGCTACTCGCGACGGTTCCGAGTTCTACGAAATTCGTGTGGTGTCGGTTTCGGACCATGAACACGTGTGTGTGTGTGCATGTGTGTGTGTGTAAACCATCCTGCGGAGGGGCGGCTAGTTTGCGATTACTAAACGAACGTTCGCGTCACCTTGTATCTCGGGAAGACCGAGTGTTTAAAAACTGCTGTTGTGCGGATGCTCGACACTCTTTTCTTTTAAGCAGTCATGTTGGACTGAGACTCTCTCTCGTGCAGTCATGTTGGACTGACACTCTTTTTCTCAAACAGTCATGTTAGACTGATATAAATACTGTAAATAAACCCATATTCCTCGTTCTCGATGAGAAGCAGTCCTTCCCTTCATCAACGTCCTCAGCGTGGATAAGTTGGACGACGGTATGGGCCAGCTATCTTCGAATTCATGCCGGACTCCAATCTTGACAACGGATCACGAGCGATGGGACTGAGCCCCCAATCCTGACACCGCCATCCCTGTTTAAGACTCGACAAATTGCACCACGTTCGCTCAAGCGCAACCTCTCCGGAAAGCCTTGTCTCGCCGGTGTAGGATACTGAGCACTATGCGTATGCTTCTCGGTGGACCAAGCCTCTCACGTTTTCTTCGATATTCTTTCGGTAGCCACCTAAGGTGGCTACCGAAAGAGGTGCCCAAACAGATGGAAGCATTGGAAACAAATAGACAAACAGATGGAAGCATTGGTATCAGTTATTTTGAGCACAATTTCTGGCACATACGAGTATTTTTTTAATAAGAAGTACATAATTTACTTGTTTTGACAGTGCCTAGCGAAAGAGGTGCCCAAAGTAGGCATTGGATTGTGGCTAAAATACTCTCCTTCGCGTTTTTTTTTTTTTCATTTCGGTGCCCCCGCCCCACAAAAAAAAAAAATACATTATTGCGGCGCAGCGAATTGTCGCATGGTGACAGTTTGTTGCTTCTTCTTTTGCGGAAAGTAATCGGCCACGGCACGCTTTAGTTGCCGGATACTATTATTATATTATTATGATAGCAATTATATGAACACTCCAGGCGCATTCCTGCTGTCGCTGTCGCCCTCATCTTTCGTATGATGTCTAAGGGTGATAACGTCATGACTGCGCGCCGCATGCTGTATGTGCGAGGGAAAGAGTCGGGGGGGGGGGGGGGGAGGAGTGGAATGGGTGAGCTGACGATGGTGGCTGAGTCTTGCGTACGCAAAGGAGAAAAGCGGAGAGCAAGCGCGCCGCCTTCCGTCGCGCGCGATACGACGGGGACAGTGGATGGAATGGGGGCGGGATCTAGGTTTCTGTTAATCTGTGATTGCGCAACATGTTTATTTGCCTTGTTTGACACATTATATACAGTGGCTTTTTTCTTAGATACGTAGATTCATTGGAGACTTATACGTTTATTTAAATATCTAGTTGCGAGGTTTTGTGTATGCGTGCAGTGAACTTTCTTTCTGGTGACACTTTTTTGCCGTTTATCAAGCATTTGTATGTTCCATTGTATCTTCGTATTTCTAATGAACGAGGGCGAGTTAAATGAAAGTGAGCTTACCCACCCCGCGCAATAATGGCTCGGTTCATTATCTGCGAGGCATGCGCGTAGCACACAGGCACCTTTCATTTACAAAAGTGGCAGGCAGGTGTGACGGTAAATGTTCTTTAATGCTCTCATACACTGGATTGAAGAAGGTTGCGTGACGTAATGGACACTTCAGAAGTTGAGCAGCGGGGTGCCGTCAATGTTTTGACAGCTGAAGGTGTCTCCCAAAAGGAAATTATTCGCCGAATGGCTACCGTGAACGTTGAACATTGCATTTCATTGGCCACTGTGAAGCATTGGAGCAAACGGTTGAAGAAAGACGCGAAAGTTGCAAAGACGATCCAAGACCGGGCCAAAGCCATCGTGCAATCACCCCCAACACAAGTGCAAAAGTTGATGAGCTGATGAGAAAATAACGGAGGATAAACATCGATGAACTGTCAGAGCATGTGAACATCAGTCGCGGTTCGGTTCACACCATAATTCATGAACATCTCGGTCATCAGCTCTTGTGTGCGCAATGGATGCCTAAGATTTTGAACCACCGCCAGAAGAAGGTTCTGCGCTGCCTTGACTCATCTGATCCGGTATCACAATGAGGTTGACGACTTCTCGTCTGCAATTGTGATCGGGGACGAACTATGGTGCCACTACTACGAGCCTGAAACACGACGGCAAAGCTTACAGTGCAAACATTCGAATTCGCCACCCCCAAAGAAAGCGAAGGCCGTCAATTCCGCCGGAAAGGTGTTGTTGACCTTTTTTTTTTTTTCGATCGCCAGGGGCCATTACTGGTAGAATTTGCTAAAGCCGGAGAGGCTTTCAATCGTTTTCGATATTGTGAAACGCCGGATCGGCTGTGTGTCTCAATCAAGAAGAAACGACGTGAAAAATTGACGAATGGGGTCATCTTGTTCCACGACCTCGCTATGGTGTTGGGCTGCTGAGCACGAGGTCGCGGAATCGAATCCCGGCCACGGCGGCCGCATTTCGATGGGGGCGAAATGCGAAACCCGCCGTGTACTTAGATTTAGGTGCACGTCAAAGAACACCAGGTGGTCAAAATTTCCGGAGTCCTCCACTACCGCGTGCCTCATAATCAGAAAGTGGTTTTGGAACGTAAAACCCTATAATTTAATTTTTAATTGTTCCACGACAATACCCGTCCCCACATCGCTGGTGTGTTTGATAAAAAACTGGTAAAGTTCAAGTGGGAAACGCTGTAGCATCCGCCATACAGCTCAGACCTGTCGCCTTGCGACTTCCACATTTTGGGACAAATAAAAAAACAGCTCAAGAGAAATAGATTCGTGTCGGACAATGACGTGAAAGAGTCAGTTGCAAATTTGTTGAAGCACTAACCTAAGAAGCTTTATGAGATGGGAATCACCCGACTCCTTAGTCAATGGGACAAATGTATAAATGCTCATGGAGACTACTTTTAAATAAAGTACCCCGTTTGTCATATATTCGCATTAGCTCACTTTCATTTGACTCGCCCTCGTATATATTGCACAACGACTTTATATAGGTACACTCTGTTGGGACAATAATTTCGGTGCAATTACTCACGATACACGACCGCTGAGAGTTGCTCCTGCGTAATACATTGGAATAAATGACAGCGTCATTGAGATTTTTCACTGGCCGTTGCATATGTACAAAATTGTAAACACTAGGTTACTCAATGACAAAGTTTCATTAACATATTTGTCCTCAAGTTGTTCGTTTCACGGCCTTTACATTTTTCATGTAAGTGGCATGCACGGCCTTGCTGGTTTCATTGATTCATTGATTCTGAAAGACCTAGAAAATGGGCTGTATTCTGTGACTCAAAACCGGCATTACAGTGCACGCAGTCAGTTCTCCGACACGGATTTCATGACCAATTGACATACGAAGTCGTGAAACTTTACCATGATGTCCAACAAAAAGGCCACGAGGTCGTTTTTCAATGGGTACCTGGCCACTGTGGAATCAGTGGCAATGATTCCGCCGATAACGCTGCTCGCACAGCACATCAAGAAGAGCACAGCGTTCCAATTCCGCTTTCGAGGACTGACGCTGCAAGGCAGCTTCGACACCTGGCACGCAGTCTCACAGTGACCGAGTGGAACTCGCCGAACTTACGACTTACACGACTACATCGACTAAACCCCTCCCTGCAACTCCGACCTCCACTCGGACTTCCTCGACGTGAAGCTACGCTTCTCTGTCGCCTTTGGTTAGGAGTTGCCCTCACAAAGGCATACTCAACATTAATTGGAGTGACTGACAGTGCAGCATGCGAGGTCTGTGGCACCGCAGAAAATATCGACCACCTGCTGTACCACTGCCCAAGATATGCCCTAGAGAGACAAGAACTTGCCAAAGCTTTCCAAAAACTGGACAATCGGCCGCATTCTGTGCAGGTGCTGCTGGAGTGCATAAAGCGGTGAAGGCGCTTTTGTGTTTCTTAAGGACGACGGGCTTGTGCAACCACCTGTGACTATTAATGCAATTTCTGTAAAACCACACGCGTCAGCGAACTTGCCGGAATTTCCTTCTTTCCTTCCCGCCTCTCTCTAACTGCGATCTTTGCTTTCCCCTTTCCTATTCCACCGGTGTAGGGTAGCCAACCGGACGTTATTCCGGTTAACCTCCTTGCCTTCTACTTTTCTCTTTCCTCCTTGCTGGTTTCGAACTGATATAGTCCTTAGGACCGTGTGATATTTTTTTTACCTATTAAATAGACAAACAGATGGAAGCATTGGTATCAGTTATTTTGAGCACAATTTCTGGCACATACGAGTATTTTTTTAATAAGAAGTACATAATTTACTTGTTTTGACAGTGTCTAGCGTTCAAAAATTCGTTAGCAGCATCTTTGGCAATGGCAATACAGTTATTATACAGGTATTTGATCTCTCAACAAATTGTTTAAGAGGAAGCTTTAGCTCGGGCCCAACTCCGAGGCGGCCTATTCAAATACATCTAAAACGCAGAAACGCTTTTCTGAGAAAACCGTTGGATCGCTTTTAATGAAATTTGTTGAATTATAGAGAGAAAGTTAAATACTAGTATCTGTTGGAAGCGGAATTTTGATTTAGGGCCTGAATTTCGTTTAAAATATTTTGAAAAATCTGAAAGTGCGAAAAAAATATAAGCATGACGTTTACAATCTAATAGCTCTTCATTAAAAACAGATATCGCGATTCTTCAAACGGCATCTATTATAAGAGTCAAAGCGGACAATTTTGGTGTGTCAATTTGTATATAACGTGAATTGGTTACGTGGTGCACAAGGGTTCTGCAAAAGCCGTATTTCGATAATACTAAATTGTTTGATATTAATTTGTAACATATCAATTTTGTCCGCTGTAGATGTACTATTAGATGCGATTCATAGAATTGTGATATTATTTTTCATTGTTGAGCTACAGAGTTTTAAACGTGATAGTTTCGTTTCCTGAAAATTTGCGATTTTTGCCAATATTTAATTAAATATTGACAACATAA
The DNA here is from genome assembly GCF_050947875.1 of Dermacentor variabilis. Classification (NCBI taxonomy): domain Eukaryota; kingdom Metazoa; phylum Arthropoda; class Arachnida; order Ixodida; family Ixodidae; genus Dermacentor; species Dermacentor variabilis. Next base: position 119,793,267 of record NC_134568.1, on the reverse strand, counting down.
ATAAAAAATTCGATACCAGAAGTCAGTAGAATTTAAGTTTTCCTTTAAATGCATTATCATCATCATCATCATCATCATAATCATCAGCCTGGTTACGCCCACTGCAGGGCAAAGGCCTCTCCCATACTTCTCCAACAACCCCGGTCATGTACTAATTGTGGCCATGTCGTCCCTGCAAACTTCTTAATCTCATCCGCCCACCTAACTTTCTGCCGCCCTCTGCTACGCTTCCCTTCCCTTGGAATCCAGTCCGTATAACCCTTAATGACCATCGGTTATCTTCCCTCCTCATTACATGTCCTGCCCATGCCCCCCCCCCCCATTTCTTTTTCTTGATTTCAACTAAGATGTCATTAACTCGCGTTTGTTCCGTCACCCAATCTGCTCTTTTCTTATCCCTTAACGTTACACCCATCATTCTTCCTTCCATAGCTCGTTGCGTCGTCCTCAATTTAAGTAGAACCCTTTTCGTAAGCCTCCAGGCTTCTGCCCCGTACGTGAGTACTGGTAATACACAGCTGTTATACACTTTTCTTTTGAGGGATAATGGCAACCTGCTGTTCATGATCAGAGAATGCCTGCCAAACACACACCAGCCCATTCTTATTCTTCTGATTACTTCCGTCTCGTGATCCGGATCCGCCGTCACTACCTTCCCTAAGTAGATGTATTCCCTTACCACTTTCGGTGCCTCGCTTCGTATTGTAAATTGTTGTTCTCTTACGAGACTGTTAAACATTACTTTAGTTTTCTGCAGATTAATTTTTAGACCCACTCTTCTGCTTTGCCTCTCCAGGTCAGTGAGCATGCATTGCAATTGGTCCCCTGAGTTACTAAGCAAGGCAATATCATCAGCGAAACGCAAGTTACTAAGGTATTCTCCATTAATTTTTATCCACAATTCTTCCCAATCCAGGTCTCTGAATACCTCCTGTAAACACGCTGTGAATAGCATTGGAAAGATCGTATCTGCCTGCCTGACTCCTTTCTTTATTGGGATTTTGTTGCTTTCTTTATGGAGGACTACGGTGGCTGTGGAGCCGCTATAGATATCTTTCAGTATCTTTAGATACGGCTCGTCTACACCCTGATTCCGTAGTGCCTCCATGACAGCTGAGGTTTCGACAGAATCAAACGCTTTCTAGTAATCAATGAAAGCTATATATAAGGGCTGGGTATATCCCGCACATTTCTCTATCACCTGATTGATAGTGTGAATCTGGTCTATTGTTGAGTAGCCTTTACGGAATCCTGCCTGGTCCTTTGCTTGACAGTAGTCTAAGGTGTTCCTGATTCTATTTGCGATTACCTTAGTAAATAGTTTATAAGCAACGAACAGTAAGCTGATCGGTCTATAATTTTTCAAGTCTTTGGCATCCCCTTTCTTGTGGATTAGGATTATGTTAGCGTTATTCCAAGACTCCGGTACGCTCGAGGTTATGAGGCATTGCTTATACAGGGTGGCCAGTTTCTCTAGAACAATCTGACCACCATCCTTCAACAGATCTGCTGTTACCTGATCCTCCCCAGCTGCCTTCTCCCTTTGCATAGCTCCCAAGGCTTTCTTTACTTCTTCCGGCGTTACCTGTGGGATTTCGAATTCCTCTAGGCTATTCTCTCTTCCACTATCGTCGTGAGTGCCACTGGTACTGTATAAATCTCTATAGAACTCCTCAGCCACTTGAACTATCTCATCCATATTAGTAACGATATTGCCGGCTTCGTCTCTTAACGCACACATCTGATTCTTGCCTATTCCTAGTTTCTTCTTCACTGTTTTTAGGCTTCCTCCGTTCCTGAGAGCCTGTTCAATTCTATCCATATTATAGTTCCTGATGTCCGCTGTCTTACGCTCGTTGATTAACTTCGAAAGTTCTGCCAGTTCTATACTAGCTGTAGGGTTAGAGGCTTTCATACATTGGCGTTTCTTGATCAGATCTTTCGTCTCCTGCGATAGCTTACTGGTATGGCAGTAAATGAAACAAATCTCGTCAAATTTGATGCCGTGGTTGCCGAGGAAAACGAATTCACCTTCTACATGTATTTAGATAGGAGCATCCGAGCTGAAGCTTCCTCTTAAGGAGGAGGCCGAGCTAAACGTGAGCACCCCCCCCCCCCCCCGGAACGAAATTTCTGGCTACGCCACTGCGAGATATGTATATGCTATATAATTTCACTGTACTTTCGCGCAGAAACATTGTACGACATGTGCGTAACGCTCACGGTCTCTTGAAATCAGCATCTGCCGCGCAGTGCGTGCCATGCTGCAGACCTCAAGTCCACAGTCCAACACTCCGGCTTCCGCGCTCCCTTAGTTCGCTCGGCGCGCATGTATAGCTGTCGTTCTTCCGCCGCCCTCCGTGGTTTCCCGCTGCGTATAATAATCACCCGTCCGCTTTGTCTCGTCCGTGGCGCTCGTCGCGCGGGAATCGCTGCGCAAGCTGCCACTGGTCCTCCTCTTTGCGTTGGCCGTCGCGAAAACTAATAGGCTTTGCGCGCCTCCGTTTACGAGCCACTTATTTCCGGGCAAGTTTGCCTATGCTTTCCCGGCTCTCAGAACCGCGACCGTTAGATCACAACAAGCGCCATTACTGCCGACGCAGCTGGTATACGACCCGAGGGTATACACGTGCAGGATGCTGGCGCCGTTGTCATCGCAGTCCAAGAATGCGCGCATTAATGCTTAGCTTTTCCTAGTGCGTGTTGTTTTCATATGCATTCGGCTGGACGCCGTCGTCGGAGCGAGCGCTCATATACCGTTAAAGCTCGACCCAGCGCAACGTTGTTTCATTCATGCGGATTAACGCTCCAGACTGGAGCTTTGAGAGGCGCCACAGTTCTGGGCTCCGGATTAATTTTGATAGCGTGAATGTCTTCAATGTGCACCTAAATCGAAGTGCACAAGCTCTCTTGCGTTTCGCCCGCCACCGAAATGCGGCCGCTGCGGCCGGCAATCGAACCCGCGACGTCGAGCTCAGCAGAAGATCGGCATATTATATATAGCCATGCGCTGAGCCATCACAACGGGTCCAGCGACACTTTCGCCTGCCTGCGCCATTTATTATGGTACTCCCTTACATATATGAGCCGAAACGGCATCGAAGTGTGCTGGTGTGACACGAAAGAATCATCACTTTGATATGGCCATAAACGGCGTCATAGTAAATTACCTGTGGCAATAATTAAATGACGGATGAAATGGAGGTCCCTCGGCTGACTTGTAACCTGAGGTGAGTCGCTTGGCGGAGGCTGACGGTATATATGACCGACGGGGCAGCTGCTACATCGGCAACGAGAACGATCACTTTTGGCGATACTATCACTTTCGCGTGATGCAGATTACAGGGCGTGTTGGGTGATTCGACTCGTTCTGCTCGGCCAGCCATCAGCGCGCACTGAAAGCGATATCTCCGAAAGGGATATTCCGAGGATACGTCCTCAGATTACGGATCATGCCACGACCCCATGCGCTTGTGGTGGGGATATACAGGGCGTCCCACGTAAATTGAGCCAAACTTTAAAAATATGCAAATGCCACGCAGCTGGACAGAACCAAGGCAATGTTGTTTGCCGTTGTTTGGAGATACTCAGATTATTTTTTCATTCCGCCTAATTACATAATTACTCTTACTTAATTAATAAACTTCTCAAATATTATAATTAGATGAAAAGTGTCCATGAGAAAAATTCTGGAGCGACACGAAAAAACTCCCGATACGGCTTTCTGTTGCTCAATATACGCGCTACATAAAAGTGTTTTTCCGAGCGTGAAAGAAGCCCACAAATACACGCTCCGTGCCTCCAGCGGCCAGTCGCGCGGCAATATTACGTGTATTCGCGAGCTTCATTCCCGCTCGGAGAAACACTTTTACGCCGCGTGTATTGAGCAACAGATGTATCGGGAGTTTTTCATGTCGCTCTACAATTTTTCTCATTGACGCATTTCGCGTCTCTGGCTTTTCGTCGACACTTTTCGTCTCCCTCGGCGGCCACGCCGACTGCTTGAAAGCATCACCTGTATAAGGAGCGTTTATCAGTGGCCCCTCACGTGAACGCACACAGCCGCACGGTATGCGCGCGAGTTCCGTAGTGAACGCTGCCAGAAACGGGGGCACGCGCCAGCCGCGTGCCTCCGACAGTGACTCAGCCGCTGCTCAGCGCCGTTCCCGCCGCGTCTCTCGAGTCACGCATCGATCGTTGGCGCGGACGCTACACGAGGCCCGGAGTTCTCCGGTGTTTTCCGCTTCCCTTTTTCAGCCGGAGTGTGACGAACGAACCGCCGGCGCTCAGGCGGCGAGCCGCCTGGTGCGGGAACGCGTCCCACATAGCGAGCAGGAAAGAGAGGAAGAAGGAAAAAAAAAGAAAGGTGTTTCTGCAGCCGTTGTTTCGGAGCCCTTCCTTAGAACATTTCTGTCCTGCTTGGTCAACCCTAGGCCTAGGTGGTCGAGTTTATTTGTTGTGTGGATTGCAAGTTACCTATCTGCAAGATCATTCTGTGTGGTAACTGACGATGGGCCAACTACGCGACGCTATACCAGCAGGGGCGTTCCTCAAGGCGGTGTTCTCAGCCCGACGCTATTCAACCTCGCTCTTGTTGGACTTGCTGAATAGTAGCCAACTACCATCGAAATTTCAATATACGCTGACGACATCTGTGTCTGGACAGCGCAGTCACACGTCCTCAGATACGTGCGCGGCTTCAAAGAGCGGCCACTTTGACAGCGAACTACTGGTGTAAACAGGGTCTCAGCATATCACAAGAAAAATGCGCACTAGTAGCATTTACTCGCGAACCGATGACGCCTTATGTCATCTCAATCAATGGGCGGACCATTTCCTATGTCTGAACGCACAGATTCCTTGGCGTAATTATTGACCGAGACCTCTGTTGGAGCCCGCAGGTGGCCTACATGAAACGGCGCCTGACAGCAACTTTCCAGTTGTTTAAATACTTGACAGGAAAGACGTGGGGGATGTCAGTAGACGCAATGCTGAAACTCTACAGAGCTCTCTTTCTCGGTTTTTTAAGATATAGTCTACCTGTACTGAACAACACCTGCAAGACAAATATTCGTGTTCTCCAGGCAGCACAAGCTCAAGCACTCAGAGTCTGCCTTGGTTTGCCCAGATGCGCGTCAACAGAGGCAACTCTTGCGATTGCTCGGGACCACCCAATGCGAACTCACATTACGGTGGAAGCCCTGAGAACGCACATCAGACATTTTGCACGTGCCCCCTATCACCACCTTGCAACACTACCTTCAGACAGGCACCAATCATCATTCTCTAAAACTATCATCAAGTACAACGACAAACTTCCCTCGGGCTTCACCGCTGCATCTAAACCATCGATACCCCCTTCGTGTCTTATATCAGCCCCACAGTCCATCTCAGTATACCAGGAATCGGGAAAAAGTCTGAACTGTCGTCGCCTGTGCTGAAACAACTGTCTCTGCTTCTTCTGCACGAGAGGTACGCGGACAGTGAACACATTTATACTGATGGTTCCACAAATATCCAGTGTTCGTCCGGTGCTGTGGTTGTCCCAGCAAAAGCTATTACCATCAGCTTTAGGACTGACCACCCAACAACATCGACATCTGCGGAACTAGCTGCTCTTCGCGCTGCACTTTGTTTCGTCAATCGGGAGCCACCTCGACAATGGTCCATCTTCAGCGACTCAAAGGCAGCCCTACAATCTGTACTATCAGCTCTGCGTCGCGGGCCATTCGAACAGCTCGTATTCGATATTAGATGCCTACTCCATACATCACAGGAGAAAGGACGCCACGTGACGTTTCAGTCGCTGCCAAGTCACTGCGGTGTCACTTGAAGCGAAGACGCCGATAATGCCGCTCGGGCAGCTCCTGAAGACGCACAAGAAGAGGCCATACCGCTTTCACGATCCGACGCAGCTAGCAGACTTCGAGTGCTTGCACAGGAGGTCATGCTCTCTCTATAGTGCACACCAAACAGCCAGGCCAATCGGAGCAACCATCAATACCACCTGCCCTCTTTGATGCATCTCTATATGCCAACTGGACTCCGCCGAAGAGAGGCAACTCTGCTTTATCGCTTATGGCTAGGGGTGGCTTTCACGAAATCTTACTCATTTCGCATTGGAATGGCCGACAACGCTCTCTGAAATGCCTGTCTTTCCAAAGAGACGCTGGAACACATTCTGTGCGACTGTCCTGAATATAATGTTCAGCGACAGTCCCTGGCATCCGTTCTAGCGCACTGACATTAGACCATTGTCCCTCGAAACGATTTTCACATACCGCCGACAGAATACATCGCAGCTGAAGGCGACAAAGGGACTACTTCGGTTTTTGAAAGAGGCGGGATTGGACAAGCGGATGTGACAGTGATATCACGTACCATGCCAGATTGATGGACTCTAACGGACGATGTGTGTGTGCTGTGCTATGTGCTCTCTCTCCCTTCCCCATCTTTCATCACCCCATCCCTCTCCCATGTGTAGGGTATAGCAAACCGGTTAAGCTAAACTGGTTAACCTCCCTGCCTTTCCTTCTCCCCTTTGCCTTCCTTCCTTCCTTCCTTGGTCAACCCTTAGGGATTTTACAAATATGTACTTATAAAGTCTACACACTATAGATACGCATTTTGTGCAATGTAGCTCGTATACTGTGTGCGTACGAACAACGCATGTGAATTCGGTGCCTACTTCACCGCTATATCTACCTCAAAGTTGTGTGGTTTCATTGGAACAGACAATGTGCAGGCTATCGAATCAAAATATATTTAGTCAGTGTATACAGACAGACGGCTTTGCGTATGCTCTGCCTGTAGACCTATGTGCTTTGCCTCTATATGTATTTCTTCTTTTTTTCTTGCATTTAGACTGCAGATGCTTTACAGATTAAGGTGATAAAAAAAATCATGTAGGCGGTCTGTAAAGAATGCGTCCTTATACTTATTATAATCAACTTTTGTCCATACGATATCTTGCAGGATAAAGCAGAATGCTATTGAGATCACTTCTCTTTTTTTTTTAAGTAAAATAGGGCGATGTTGAGGAAGCTAGCAACCAAACAGCGGTCCAACTTACAAAGCTGTTCGCTGTACAAGAAGGGCTCGTGGCCTTCTTGGGGGCCATCGTTTTTAGCCAGCGCAAGGTAACCGCCAAACCATGAGGTTCTGTTGCATGCATGCGAAAAGGAATCGTAAAATAATACAAGCCACACTCACAACCATCGACTAACAGGTCACGAGGCAAGTGCGTCGTATACCAGTAGAGGGTAGAGCACGTTATCACGCACCTGTGGGACACGTAAGCGCCGACAAGCGGTAATAATGAATTCATTTAGAAATAACGAGTTAATCGATTTTCAGTATCATATTGAAAACCATAATCGAAGACGCAAATTCGAGTTACTTCAATAATAACAAGGTTCTTGTCATTATTATCAGGACCTGTTTAAAGAATGCAAGTCTATGCATACATTACGTCGGTGTACAATAACAGCGATAAGCAAACACCCAGGGTGTTTGAGTTTCATTGTGTTCAATGTTAAATGACTGTTACTGTTCGCAACCGAATTCCACGTACTGCTGTGAAATGCGCGCACACATTTTCGTCATAAACGTGCGCTAAAATTATAGCTGGCAAGCGTGAGAGACGAATTAACGAAGCTCGCCTGTTCCTTATGCTAGCCTTTACGCACGCCAAGCGTGGTGCAATCTCCTCGGCCAGCAACCTAACCTACCAAGCGGAGCCCGCACGCGACAGCCAACGGCACGATCCGGCTTCCCCAAGCCCGACAGCGGAGAGCAGTCTCTCCGCCGAAACGTCTCGCGGCAAGGAAGCGCGGGGCATCATCGCGTCGGGCATCCCTCTGGATCCGCTCTCCATCCGCATCAGCGCGGCATGACGCCACCACTCTCCGAGGAGGATCGAGGGAGGAGCGGGAGCGAGAAGGAGGACGAGCCTCGCCCACCGAGGCCCCTCCCCGCGGCGGGCGAGGAGGCCTCGGGGCGCCCGCCGCGGGCAGGACCCGTGGTGTGGTGAGTTGGCTGGCTGCGGCGCGCCGTCGTCGCAGCTAGGGCGTTCCTCGGGCGCGACACACGCACGCAGGCGCCGCGGACGACCGGAGGAGCGGGGCACCCCCACCACCCCGGGCCCGAGACTGCGCCGCTGCCGCGAGGCCAGCGCTCCACCCGCGTCACGTGACGCCCCTCTGACCCCCCCACCCCGCCACCGCCGAAGGCCAGCGCAACCCGTTGTGGCCGCCGCGAGCAGGCGCTCGGACCCCGACCGACGACGACGGCCGCCGGCCCAGCGCCGCCGACCACGCACGCCATGCGCGCCTGGATTCCCATGGACGCCGCACCGTCGCACCAGGCGTCCTCGCGATCCTTCATGGACAACAGGGTAAGCCACTGACTTGTCAGTGTATGTGGATGCGTGTGTTTGTGTGTGTGTGCATCGTCTACACGCCGGCCGGTGAACGCACGTGCTGGCTGGTACGAACCGCGTTCGGTGTTGTCCCCCTTTTTTTTTTTTTTTATTTCGCGCACCGGCCTCGCTTCTCGGGAACAGCCTTCTCCGCTTCGATTTTTTTTTCTGCTTCTTTTCTTGCTGTCTCGACCGTGACATTGAATACGGGGGCGCACTTCCTCTCTGCCACAGTAGGGAAAATGCGCGTGAAAGCGACGACATCGTTTATGAACGCACGGTGGCATGCTCTTTGTCCTCCTCCTGCACGCCGTTTGCTCCGTGTCTTTGCTTCACGTGTGTGCGAGACTCCGGAGCTGCTCACTACAATAGTCTACAGCTGACACGCGCCCCTGTGTCTTTCTCCCTCCATCTGTTCTTTTTCGCATAACGCGCTTCGCTTTCTGGCTCGAGGATACAAAGTGTCGCCGCTTTCTCTTCGCATCCATCCCTCAACGACAATTAACCGACCCTGCACGGTCGACACCGCAGCACGTGACGTCTTGTTGGGTACCCTTACATATGGCCCCGATTTGATTCGCACACTGTAACTACGAAGGATACTTTGCCGTCGTTAGCTAAGTAAACAAAGAATTCACGTTGTTCTCCTTATGCACATTTAATAAGGTGACATATATCGTAGTCAAACAGCGCGCCGTAAAAACCTACGCCGCGAGTCGGGTTTTTCCGACTTCTCTCGTGACAGCACCAATGAAGACGCGGTTTTTCTTTCCTCTTGTTTACCATCGAGCGGATCTTCTCTTTCGAGGACCGACTGCCTGTTGGAAGTAGTGAACCCTGTGTCACTATTTCCTTCTTCTTTTTAGTTGTTGTTATGATTAACACTTTTGTTCCGATAACTTCAATCGATTTTGCACCGTTTAGTTCTTTTTTCTTTATCGCGAGTCAAAACACATTTCTCTTAGCCAGTTCCGTAACGTCTGAACTAGTCTCATTTCACTAGATACTGTACACCCGACTAGCAAGTTGGAAAAGTTTCTGTGGAGTGAGCGAAATATTGCATTCGTTTCATTATTATACTCGAATGCAGCTTCAATTTCTCTCTCTCTCTCTTTTCATACGGTTGTCCAAGCTTGGCCTAGTGACCAGTATGGTCATACAGAAAAGCTTCGGCAACGAGCACGCTTCCGCACCAACCGATTCCGAATAACCTTACTTTTTTCCGCACATGCATTTACTTTCTTTATCTATGATGATAGTAACTTGTACTACGACGCCTTTTATGCGTATAGAAGCTGAAATTTCTTATTTACAGAAACACACTCCCCGGCCAAACATTTAAAGCAAATCGCTGCTTTTGTGCGACCTGAACTACAAAGCGTGCCGGCCTATCTTGTTTTTTTTTTTTCTTGTTTTTCATATCTTTAAGTTGTCTGATGCTAAACTTTTGTTCCGATGCTAAGGTTTTCTGGCCTAAGCCTTGGCATCATTCCGGCAATCGTACTAACCCTTCAACACTGTAGGCACGCTTGTGCATCTGTTCAGCGTAATTTACGAGTAGTATGTGCGCTGTGTAAAGGACTGCCCTTCCCTTTCGTTTTTTTTTTTTCATTTTGTTACTTGCAACCAAACACGAATTGGAGTATCCCGTGCTCGCATGCTACCACGAACCCTACTTCCGCGATATACCACCGCCTTTCAGCAGATATGCTTAGGCTCGGAACGCTGCCAAACATAGTTCCTCTCCTACTTTTGTGTGCGCGCGCGCGGGCAGTTAGCTAAAGAAGTTCGTAGAATTAACAAAAAAAATACAATCTGCTCATCGTATTTTTATATACATCTCTCTACTGCAACCTCCCCCCTCTTCCCCCCTTTTATATCATTAGGTTTTCTTGTTTTTTTTTTTTTTTAAATCTGAAGTGCAGTATGGGACAAAGCTCAATGCCTTCGTCGAGGATTATCATAGGTAATGGACATCCTTCGCCTGGGCTATAGCTGCTGGTAGGGGGACGGGCCAAGGTTTGCAACCGTCTATACTCCGTTTCCTACATGAGGTGCAACACTGTGGAAGCTACGCAAGTAGTGCTGTCTCCAAATTTGATCACTCCGCGCGTTCCGTCTATGCTTCGCTGCGCGCTAGCGGCGTTTGCTCGCGCGAGCATGCACGTGACGCTGCCGCGACGGGATGCAAATAAAAAAACAACGAAAAGCAAATTGATGTAAAACAACGTGTTAGCAGCCAAATAAGCGCATGGTTTGTCTGCTTCTAAGGGTGAATCCTTATTTTCATTCTGAACTGACCTTACATAAAGAACATTTTCACAAAACGCGATCAAAAAACACCGAACTATTTCTAAGCGCGAACGCAGCCACTGCAAAAAGTATCTCTAGCCTCCTCAGCGCTGCACCTGATGTATGAAACGATTGTGCTGTCCTCCTTCTCAGAGAGTGAAACCACCTTACCAAACTTTTTCCAGGCAAGCAATACACCTGTTGTCTGCACGCATGCACGGAGATGTCAGCAGTGCTGACTAAGCACTGCTCGACTGAGATGTGCATTCGGTCCGCGTCCCCCAGAAACATTAAGTATAAACCCTATGCAAGCGATCTTGCGCGCGACAAGCGACGCGATGGAGATGGCTGTCGCGTTCGCTCGTCGCCTGCAAGTCGTACCCCATGCGCGCGTTGACTTCGAGCGACGTCTACCCGGTGTTGCCGGTATGAGGGCGGCAATATCGGCGCCGAAACTAGCGTGGTGTGTTCTTTATTCATTTAAGTTGATGTATTTTACTGTAAAAAGCAGCATAAAATATTTATGAGGGTCTTGCAGCAGGTTCTTATCCTTGCACGTATAAAAATTTAATTGTTTGCTCCTTCCGTGCGACAATCGGTAGTATTTGACTAACGTACATCCAGTTCCGGCTTCGCGCTATTGTCTAGTCGCTCATGCCACTTCGGGGCGACGAGCGACAAATTCTATAGATTTGCGGAACCGAGCGATCGAGCGACAAGACCGCGAGATCTGTCCACGCGACGGCCCGATACGTCGCTCGAAGCCGTCGCTCGTCGCGCACGCAATCGCTCTCATGGGGTTTAGCCTTTACAGGTACATGCGATCGCAAAATCTTTTTTCGTACCGCGAAAGTACGTCGCAGTATAGTTCAATTTCCTCTAGACTTATCCATTCATCCGAGCGTACTGACAGGTTACAAATATGGCAGCCGTGCGTAGTAGTACATAACTTTTCGACTTGAGAATAAAAGCATTGGTTGTGACTTTTTCTTTTCCCTCTCTATCAAATTCCGTGCACCGAGAACTTCGGTGTGGTTGAGGGTATCATAGAGTGCATTATGTACCTGTATATGTTATTACTATACGAAAGATGTTTCACAAGCGTGCTATGTAATTATTGTGAAAGTATTATCTTGTTATTCTATAATATCTTACACGTAGTATTATATTTTGCGGTAATGTATTTACTATGGCGAGCAAAAAATTTTGAGACCCCAGGGCATCCGAAAAAAAAAGAAAGAAACAAAAAAGAAGCGTTGTTTGCTTGAGTTACCCTACAACGCGTAACTGTTACCTGCACTTCATTGGTTGAATGCGCACATATCCGTTCTACCACTAAATTTCATTGTGCATAATCAAGGCTGCAGAAAAATACTGTTGTTTTTTTTCGCGTTCCTGGTCGCGTTTCGCGTTCCTGGTCTCCAAACTTTGCTCGCTAATGTACATACCATGTCTCACACACGTTCAAACTGTGCATGCCGCGCGAGTTCTTCAGCTCGCCTAAAAACAACGCGAGCTAGATAGTTTCGTGGCAGCCACCGCGCGGAAGCCTCGTGTCTCACAGAAACGTGTTTCCTACGTCAAACAGCGCTGGCCGTGGACCTCTTTATGCAACATCGAAAGAAAAAAAAAAGAGATAATAAAAGGAGAAAAGACACAGAAAGGTGCATGCTCCTTACAGCATGGTCATTGTTGAGGCTCAAGGTCCGAGCATATACGCAAGGCCGCGCTCTTTACGCAATAACAATTAATTCGCAAGAACGGGAGGCAACCGGTGACGGCGCCGGCTGATGATGTCGTCTCTGTGCTTTGCACAATGTGTCGGATCTCATAATGAACGAAAAGCATTGTGAATCCAACCGACCTGATGTTATTAGATAAGTCGCTTCTCACCACTTACTTCGCTAACAGCTCCCCGCCGAGTTACCATGCCGTAGCCTTGAGGAACGCGATGACGGTAAAATTGATGAAACGAGATAAGTTGCCTATTTGTATGTTGACCGAGCGTCGTCGCTATACAAGTCGCGCATACGTATCAGACAAATGCTATAGACAGCAATACTCGTTTCGCATCCGTCTACGCTCCTTCAAGCAGTGCATATGACAAATGCGGAGTACTAATACGCATGCGGAGCAACATTGAAAACAAGCTAGCTCCAGCTCGAACAGGACGACACAATCTGGTGACAGACAAGGTACTGCCAGCTTTTTGCGTTGCCCGGTTTGCTCTGAAGTTTGTTGCGAATACACACCAACAAGCCCGTCGATGCATCTCGATGACTTAAAACAAATTTTGGTCTTGCTCTTGGGACAATGTAATTTCATTTTTTGTAACGTCTCAGATCAATCACCGCTGCGTCATAGTTCACGCAACCTGGGACACTACTTATAACCGAATCAGAAAATCAACAACAAAGACCGCAAGAAGCATTTTTGCTACATGCTCCGCGCTGCATTCCAGATCACGTAACGTTGACTCAGTTAAGCGTTACGCACGTGGTACTATAATACTGGCAGTGCGCTACGCAACGACTCCTTATTAATATTTGTTTCTCGAGATTCCAGAACGTATCATGGCTCGTCCTCTCCATGTTATCTTAGATTTCAAAAATATTGTTTTTATTATTATTGTTTGTAGGAATCTGTTGTGAACGTAGAATGCAAGGAAGGCAAAAGACGGAATTATGTCGCGCGACCGCTGGCGCTTTAGAATACAATGCAATAAAAAAGGTGAAGGAGGCTGTGGGTAAAGGCTGCTTCTAAGAGCACCTTGGCAGGAGCCCACACAGCCCCCTCCAGAAGCATTCCTTATTATCTCTGTGCTTTCCACTGTGTGTTCAGAAAAAAAAATCCATCCGTACTCTGGCTTTCTTGCTGTGAATTCGTATAGTACTGGAAACTTACAATGTTGCCTGAATTTCAGTTCAATTGCCGTTACCTCCCGAAGCGGAACTGGAGTACCATCGCAGGAATAGTACCTTTTTGACAAAGTGGCACTCGTCGCTAGCAGTATACAGCAAAACATTAAAATATTTTTCAAAGAAGAATACTATCTTCATTCTCTCCACACACAAAAAAAAGGATCCGGTCATGAAAGTATAATATTGAAGCTAATGACGAAAAATAATTTAGAACTCGAACTATGCCACAAGTTTTCCACCGAAGCGCAAAGCACCTGCGTAGTGCAGCGAAAACAACACACAGGAGCGAGAAGCTAACTCGTGAGCAAAAAAGAGTTTCTGCGGAAATTATGCAACGAACATGAAATCAACCTCCATACGGGCGACGTCGAGGAGAGGCGGTCACTACTGACAAGGCGAGAAAAAACACATTCGAGTGAGAATTGGTGGCGGAAACACGCGAACCAACTCCACTGTCTCAAATTTCCGAGTATATCAAATATTTTTATAAATCATTATTTCTACTTTTTTTGCTTAGTTAGTGAAGCAGTAAGATATGGATTTAGCTAAAAACAAACCCAGAGTAAATGTGCTCCAGCGTAAAACACTACACGCGATCAAATTCTAAATGATGCAAGTGCAGTCAATCGGTTTGTTGGCGCGAGAGCGTTATTGTTGGCACCCTTGCCACAAAGCTGCGGCGGGGGGGGGGGGGGGGGCAAGTCCACCACATCTTCAATATCTGCGGCGAAGTGCACTGATGGTCCAGTTAATATTCATCCGCACCATTTTCCGCAGTGTTGATAAGTGTTCACTACAAAGCGAGATAGATAGAACACATCTTTATCGAGAAGTCCCTGCTGGGTTCGAAAGGGGAACGGAGGAAAATCAATGGATTGCGTCACAGGTTTCTCGAAATTTCTCAAGATTCGATTCTCTTCGATTTCTCGAAGCTGGCGCTAAGCACAGGTTACTGCTGGGCTTCAATTTCGCAATCTCGAGACGGACCCGTAAAGTCAAAAAAAGAAAGTTAACTAATCAGCTTTTGTTAATTAGCTAACATCACTCTGCAATTTGCCTTGCAAGCAGCGTCCGCCTCTTCAAGTAAGCCTGATAATGTGATAGAATTGCGCTGTCTACCAGAGGAGATCCCTAATAAATCTGTTTCCATTAGGATAGATAATGCGGTATAATGGAAAGTATACACGCGCACATATTAACACTTTTGGAACGATTCTGGAGATGTCAATATTTTCCTCCGCTCGCTTGTAGTATATGATTCCTCGGTACGGTTGATTTGGTTTATGATGTTGGAAACGTCGGCTACATTCGTCGTTCGTCGCCAGATTTTCTACGACACGTGACTGTGTTATTAATATACAGAAATGACACGCAGAAATGAGAACATACACACACATTCCTCGGTGGGCTTCGCTCAATCGGAATCTTTTATTTCGGAAAATTATGCGGATCCCACGCACTGTGGGAATCTATGTAAGGAAAGCTTCCAGTGCGGTTTTCTTTGATTGTGTATAATCAGCAGTTCTGTTCACGGCGAAAGCTTTATTTCGTCCACGTTTAGTCTAACACTAGAGTGGTGAGTTGATGTTAAACGTTACCTTGCGTGCACCACTGCTGTTTGTCTGCGTAGTACACAGAACACTCATGGAGAGGTGTTTGCTTGAGACGTTGTTTCGCGCCATATTTCATAACCTCTGAGAGGTTTGAGCATTGTCATTGCCGCACATCGCATCGTGGCAGAAGTATTAAACTTGATTTGGATTATGGGGCTGTACGTGCCAAACCACAATCAGATTATGGGGCACGTCGTAGTGGCGGACTCTGGATTAATTTTGACACCGCGATGTTCATTAACGCGTCCAAAAATCTAATTGCGCGTGCGTTTCCGATTTCGCCCCCGTCGGAATGCGGCTTCCGCAGTCGGAATCAAATCCGCGACCTCTAGCAATGCAAGAGCCGCAAAGTTATCGCGGTGGGTACAAAAGTGTTGATATGACGGTCGACCGCATCCGTAGTGTCGCCTTGACCCTGCGGTGCGCTTTAATGTGGCTCTGCTTCTGCACGCCCTGCGTAGTTTGTCCACTTGACATATTTGCATGGTCATTATTTCTCATAAATAGCAGGAACGTACTGCACTGTACCTTTAACTTAAGCACTTAAGCATATCCAGTTTCCCCGAAAGCGCTGTCGTATAGTAGCAGGGTTTCCTTGCTATCTCATGTCACCTTCCCTTCCCCCCTCCTCCCTTGTATGGGAACTGCCTCTTCTCCTCCCTCCTCTCTACAATTCTATCTACATCCCCTCTGGACTCGCACGTTAATAGAAATGTAAGCGCTTCAGTTTCTGCGATGTTTTTGAGGGGAGTCACGGATAATTACAGCTGTCAAGATGCTAATGTGGCGACGCCCAGGGAGCTCGAGAGCGCATTGTGCACATTCGACGCAGTGCAAAGGTCCAAACGAGTTTCTCGGATCGCCTTTCCTCCCTGCCGCGCTCCTGTCATGTATGCACACGCTCTAAGTCACCCCCGACCAACGTTACTAGACTAGCTTCAGTTTTCAAACTCGGCGCCGTTGCGCGGAACCGCCACCCGCCCGCGCCTTCGTGGCGCTGCAGTCGCGCCCAGATTCACTTCCTCACTAGCCGGCTACGCGGGCGGGCCGGACTGAGCACGTGGTGCAGCGTTGGTGTATTCTGTGGTTCGTTGTTGACGGCGAATTTCAGCAAGCATGTCATCCGCGAAACTGTAGCCTTCGCCGAGTTTGTTAAGAATATCAGCAGACGATTCCGACGTGCTGCGTACCTGACTGCATAGGCGGCTATCGGAACAATGTCGAAAGTTCGGCGCGCCACTTTTTCTGTGCTCCCAGCAATGCGACGCTTCGCTCGGCGTGGAACGGAGCGATTCCTCGTGCCGACCGGGAACTCCCTGCGAAATCCACGGCACGTGCTCGTGCCATTGCTCCCGCGTTCGTCGTCTTCCACAGCTGGCTGCGTTGCCGTTCGTTCCTCCAGCGTAGAATTTCACTTCTGTCTTAGTAATAGGGAGGCCGCGTTTCCGGGGCATGAGCCATAGCTTAAGGGGACAAGAGCCATCTATTGTCTTACGTAACGGACAGATTTAATTTTGAAGAAATTTAATTTCGAATAATCACGAGCGGCAAATGGCTGGCGAAGGCTGCTAATCACGCCGCCGAGCAAACTCGAGACATCGAACGCAAGCGACAACGGCAGACTGTGGGCATACCGTCAGTGACGTCGTTCTCTCCATCGCAGTCGATTGTGTGTGCAACCTCATAATTGAGAAATACTTTAATGAACCCTCGGGATTAACCCAGTGATAAACACAGGGGCCGCACGTTTCAGCTTCGCTGGTTAACCATCTTCACGGAGTGGAAGAGCCGACGATTTCCTTTCTTTTGTTTTCTTTTTTTTTGCGGCTTGTGTGTTGTAGAAGTTGAGGAGGACGCCGGGATGAAAAACTTGGGAGGTTTTATTTACATTATTTACAGTGAGAGTCAAATAACAGTCTTAAAGTCATTACGGGCCGGCAGCAACTCGGACGCTGTGGCCCGTGGCAAGAAGCTCGAAAGAGATGAATCAAGGAATGCTCTAGGAATGCTCTTCTGCTGCTCCCGGTCTGCGTCCTTTAAGCCCTTCGGTGTCTCGAAGACCCGTCACGTTCGGCCAATGGGAGAGTCCGCTCAGGTGACGCCATTTTCGGCCAATCGGCGAGCCCGCTCGGGTGTCGTCATTATCGGCCAATGGTAGGCGCCCGTGCGATGGAGTCACACACGGCGAAGAAAGTCGCTGCTTGGTCCCCCTGCGGTCTTGCCTTGCTCACTTGCAATGCGCCGTCACAATAGATGGATGGGGGGCGACGCCGCCAGGTTTTCACGGCGCATTACAGCCGTCTTGCTTCGGGACCCACTTTACCCGCAACAGTGCCAGGCTCTCGCTTCGCTTTCGGGAAGAGTCAAGCAGTGAATAGCTCCACCTGCGGCACACGAAGTGGGGGCCGCCAACTTGTTTGCACGTGCCGCCCCTCAGGAATGTGGTATCCGTGCTTCTGCGCTCCTTAATTAGCTGTGGTGCGATTCTATGTGCTCTGGTGAACTCGAAGTAGGCTCAGGAAACGGTCCCGTATCTAACAGTGTTCAAAGACTGACCTCATCTTTCTTTTTGTAGCGCTTCTTTGGCGTGGTGAGAAGCTTCAGTGCGGATGAAGATCATCCTACAATCACGCACTTTGGCCAGATCTTAAGGCTCCTGAGCCTAAACTGCGCGAAACGTTAAGACGAGAGCAAGAAACACAGGACATTTAGAAACGCAGCTTCTGCGCTTCGCTGTATGCGTTTCTTGCTTTCGTGCAGTTTACCCTTCTTTCAGTATGAAACAACTGGCCCGATAAATCTTATTGCTGTCGGTGGATACCGCTTTCTCGTGGTATCACTAATTCGGACAAGGGAGAACGCCAGCGAGCGTGAAACACGCGCAAACTGCCCGTGAAGTGGTTCTTGAAGGGGTAAGGAAAGGTTGTCGCTGTTTTCTGCAGCCCTTGCGGGAGCACGGCTCAGCGCCAACGGGGGTGAGGGGGGATAGTGGGAGCAAAGGAGATAGGAGAGTAGAGGGTTAAAGGGTCGCCATGGCAGCGGATGAGTAGTCCGGTAGGAAGGGCCCAGTGGGTCCGGTAGGATTGGTGATCTGGTGAAAGGCCAGGGAGCGGTGATCCAGCAGGAGCCAGATGATTGGGGCAGTTCGAGTAGCCTAGAGTGGTTTGGGTAGCCGTGAGGCTATGCGTCTTTGGAGAAAATCCTAGAGTCTCGCCGAGAGCCCCGACGAGTCGAGGTACTCGACGACACTCAGGAGGGCTGGTAGCTCGCTACGACCAGGGAAGAGGATGTCTTCCTGTCGTGTAGAAGGAAGCCCCAGTCGTCGGAACTCCTGCAGGAGACGGTCACGCTGCTGCAGGTAGGCAGGGCAGGCCAGCAGGAGGTGCTCCAGGGTCTCGGGCTCCCCACAGGAGGCACAGGCTGGAGAGGCGACGAGGCCGTGCCGGTGGCGGCGAGCACCCGTCCAACAGCAGCCAATCCTCAGTCGCAGAAGGAGGGAGGTCTCCCTGCGTGCGAGGCCGCGCTGTGGAAGTGGTCGCGGAGGGCGGCCCAAGGACATCCGCTTGTCCGGATGGTAGGCCAGCAGATGGCGCCGAAGCCTGTGGCATGTGAAATCACTGGCTGTCACTGCCAGGCTGGGCGGGACCACGCAGTGGTGGGCACGCTTTGCCAGTGCATCTGCTTCCTCGTTGCCCGGTATCCCTACGTGGGCTGGAAGCCAGTGCAGGGATACTGAGCAGCCCGCCTCCTGGAGCGCCATCAGCCTTGACGAGAGCAGGGCAACCCCGAGGCTGGCCCTTTCTGGCCTCTGCAGGCTGAGGAGTGCCGCCTTGGAGTCGCAGTAGATGGTCACTGGGGTCACTGGCAGCTCCTCTGCGAGTAAGTCCACAGCCAGGTGAAGGCCTGCAACCTCTGCTGCTGTTGACGTCGCATGGTTGGGGAGGCGACACTGCTTGCTCTTCCCCAAAGCGGGCACCACGCAGGCCGCAGTCGACGAGCCTGTGTCCGGCATTACCGAGCCGTCAACGTAGATCTGCAGGTTTCCACCGTGGTCCTCATGCAGGAGGGAAGCAGCCGTCTGTTGAAGGGCACAAGTTGGGGAGCGCCGTTTGGAAACGCCGGGCAGCTCTGTGGTGATGGGTATGGGTGGTCTCTGGGGAGGAGGCAGTTGTGCGTTGTTCGCTGGAGGCCTCCCAATCACCTCTTCGTACAGCCCACAGAGTCTGCCCATCTGTGAATGGGGCCGTGAGCGCAGTCGGGAGAGCAGGGCACTGCCGTCTGGTCCATGGTGGAGGCAGTCAACATGGCGTAGCCCTTGCTGTAGGAGGAGGAGTGACAGGGGCCATGCTCCCGCCTCGGCCAAGGTTGCAGCGACTTGGGAGCTGCGGGGAGCGCCCAGGCAGAGCCTAATCGCGGCCCGATGCTGCAGCTCTAGCTTCTTGAGACGGGCTGGTGGTAGTGCCACGAGTGGGAGGGCGTACCGCAGGCGTGAGGTGGCTGCTGCATCGTACAGCCGTAGTGCCCACCCAGTGGTACAGCCCTGTCCTCGGGAAAGAAGCTGGGAGACTGCCTTGCGGACACGGAGGACCTGGACATGCAGGGTCTTGACAGCAGGCAGCCAGGACAGTCGGTGATCAATGCGCAGCCCCAGGTACGTCACTGTAGTGCTCCAGGGTAACTGGACGCCTTCCAGGTGCAGCCGGGGTGCTGTGCGGCGGGCAGCTGCTCTTGGGTGGAGCAGCATGGCCTCCGTCTTCCTAGCCGAGATGGCAAGGCCAATGCTGCTCAGGTAAGCAGCGGCGGTGTCAAGAGCTCTTTGCAGGGCTGAGCGCGCGCTGCGGTGGTTGTGTGGTGGGCTTCGCACCCACAGGGCGATGTCGTCCGCGTAGATGGAGGCACTCACCGGATAGTCGGGGTCGATCGGCAGGGCAGCAGGAAGCCGGGCCAGGGCCAGGTTGAACAGGAAAGGGCTCACCACTGACCCTTGTGGCACGCCCGCTGCCACCGGACGAGGGGAGCTCTTCGATCGGCCCACTCGTACCCTGAGGGTGCGTTCCTCTAGGAACGACGAGATGAACCGCCGCAGATTCCCGTTGATGCCAAGTAGGTCCAGGGCCTGCTGAACGACTGGGTGGGGCAGGCCGTCGAAGGCCCCCTTGATGTCGATAAGCACCAGGAGCACGGCGTCACCGCAGGCCTTGGCCTCTTCCAGCGTGGAGACCACATCCGCGATGGAGTCCGCGGTGCATCGGCGCCGCCGGAACCCCGTCTGCTCATCGGCCAGGAAGCCACGGGCACGGGCCACCCAGTCCAGTCGGACCAAAGCAATGGCCTCCATCACCTTACAGGAGGCGGAAGTGAGGGAGACCGGCCGGTAGGAGCTCACGTTTCCAACCGGCTTTCCGGCCTTCAGGATGGGGGCCACGATGGCTGTGCGCCACTGCTCCGGCACCTGCCCTGACCTCCAGATGTCGTTATAGCAGTCGAGCAGGCGCTGCTGCTCGCTGGCGGCCAGGTTGCGGAGCATTTGGGTCGTCACTCCGTCGGCTCCTGGTGCGCTGCGGCGCTTCCCCCTCTTCAGGGCCACTTGGAGCTCGTGCAGCGTCAGGGGGTCCTGGCAGATAGCAGTGATCTGGCTCGATGTCCACCCCGGGTGATGGTTGTGCAAGCAGCTAGGCAGGCTGAGGGAAGGCTGTCCTACCGGCAGGATGGCTGCAGTGCGTGGTACAGCCGGCGCGAACTGGTCGGCGAGGAGCTCCGCAAGGGCCTCTTCGCTGATGCCCAGCGTGATGGCAGCGGCGAGGACAGGTTGTAGGTTTGTTCTCCTGCCGGTGAGAGATTTGAGGAGTCTCCAAGCCAGGGGTCCCCTGGATCTGTCCTCGATGGCAGAGCAGAGGCTCCTCCAGCTCTGGCTCCTCCTGCGCCGGGCCTGGCGCCTGCAGCGGGCATCCGCGCGTCTGTACTCGGTCCAATGCTCTGCCTTGCCCGTCCGGATTGCTCTGCGCTCCATACGGCGCCTGGAGGCGCGGAGGTTGAGCAGGTGGAGGTCCGGAGCGGGGGTATCTGGTTGGGCAGAGCACTGAACGGTGGCAGCCTGAGCACAATCCGCAATGGCGCTGAGGAAGTCACGGCCATCGTCCAAATTGCTGCAGTGCTTCCGGAACAGGGACCAGTCTGTGACGTCGTAAGTTCTTGTCCTAGGCCTTCTCCCAGACACGGGGCTGATCACGATGGGGAAGTGGTCAGACCCCCATGTGTCCGGAGTTGTGGCCCAGGAGTAGCACTGCTCGGTGGTGAGGGAGAGGTCGATGGCCGTGCGAGCTCCGCGGCGGACGTAGGTAGGCTCCCCAGTGTTCAACATCAGCAGGCCAGCTCGGCTGATGGCGTCTGTGAGGTCCTTGCCTCGGCGGGTGCAGCTGCGGCTACCCCAATCCGTGTGGTGTGCGTTGAAGTCACCGCACAGGACTGCATGGCCACCGAGGCGAACAGCCAGCTGTACGAGGCTGGAAGGATCCCACGGCTTTCCTGGACGAATGTAGATGCTCGCCACAGCGGTGTCTTGGCTGCCAAGGCGTACGGTGACGGCACATGACTCCAGGGGGCCACCCGCGATGTCAGCAACAGGTAGAACAGCATGCGCCAGGGTGCTGCGGACGTAGATTGCCGTGCGTGGCTTCCCTGTCTTGTGGGCTCCATCTAGGCAGGGTGCTGCAGTGCAACTGCGTGTGACACAGGTGGTGGCGCCCGAGTAGCCAGTGTAGCCGGGGAGCCGTACGTTCTCGGCCACGGCGTATACCTCCTGCAGTGCGAGGACGTCGAAGTCGCACCGCAGGAGGTACTCACACAGCTCGCCGTGCCGTCGCTGCAGCGAGTTTACGTTCCACTGGAGCACCCTCGGGCGGCGGCGGCGGGACCTCGATGAGATGCTAGCCATGCTGGTGTTGGGTGGATGGCACGCCTCCCGCCACGCAAACTGCCCGTCCGCACGAGCTCAAGGCTGCGGCGAGGCGTCTGCAGTGGAGCTCGATGGAACGGCGCTGCCATCTGGCGGTTGTCACAGAAGTGGCGACAGCGGCTGTAAGCGCGTGGGCGGAGAGTTTTACAACTGAAGCTAGTCTAGTAACGTTGCCCCCGACGGGGTGTGCCAGACAGCAGCAGCAGTGTCGTTTCTTCGCGTCGTTTTGCCATCATTCGTGCCTTATATAGGTTTGGAGGGGAGGGGGGCAGTGGTGCACGTCTATGAAGCTGAACGGATTGGCCTGGCTGTTCAATTTACACGGTGGACACGTCGCAGGCCTTTCTCGGAGCAAAAATATCTTTCTTTACCGCAAGCACATTATAAGCTCATTTGATGCTTCGTTTTAATTCGACACGATGGCTTCTTACCTTTTACTAGGATAGCGGACTCGGCATCCGTGGTTTCCATGTCGGTGGCCATAGCACACGACGCCGGCAGCCGGGCGATGTATAAGGTTTTATAAGGAAGTTAATTTTTTCGGAACAGGCATTTAGTATATCGTGCAGTCAGTGATGAAGCTATATCAGTATTTTACCGATTTCGTTAATGTAAAATACAATGATAATACAAAAAAGACGACGCTAAAGTGGCTGCGGGCTGAGCAGGAGAGGGCTGCTGCAGCAATCCAACTTTGCACGTCACACCATGACTCAGCATGACGGCGCCACGCTATGTCATCGCCCCCAATGGGTCAAACATGCGTGCGAGCAGATTTGTTTCGACTCTTGTACGTTACATTCACAAAGTACTGTTCTCTTTTTTTATTCATTGCAAATATGCACATTCTGCGGGGAAAGACATTTTAGTGTAAGTCGACTTGCGGTAAAGGGTATCCTATCATATAGGCTTACGTGGCGTATATTGGGCGCGACGTACGCGCGTGTTGAATAGACGGAGGCGCGAGTGACCCCTGAACTTCAGCTGTGACCACGTTTGTGTGGAATGGCCCAGTGTTATTAGAAAAGGAATAATATTTATTTCGACGAGTAATTTATGATGATGATGATGATGATGCTACGTTTTCTTCACCTTTGTGCTGCCGCTGTTCTGTGACATCTGAAAACACAGCTGCAACGATACCAGCAAGAGAAAAAGAGATCCCTCATACTCTATGATAGAGCCTGATGGCCAAACTTCCCACTCTCGGCTTATGTCGTGATCAAATCTACCCAGTGCTACACGATGTCATTGTATAGGCCGTCGCTGAATTCGGTTTTTTCCTTCTTTATTTTCGCATACTCGAACTTTTTCTCTTCTCTGCACGAAATGCCTGCAATAATTTTTTTCGAGGAAAACTTATATTGCCTTCAAGGTAACTGTAACTTCTTTTTTTTTTTTTTTCGTTAAACGGTAAACAGTGAACTTGCAACATTTTATGCATAAACCTCCCTGCAAGTATTTGTTGCGACCAAAACTAACGTTCAAGAACTACATTTTTATCTGGACGATGAGCAAAATGTGCACAAGGTGAATGCAGGAGCCAACGTTTCGACAAGTGGACTTGTCTTCTTCAAGGCGACGTACGCTTTCCTCGCCACAGTATATATATATATATATATATATATATATATATATATATAAAACGTTGGCTCCTGCATTCACCTTGTTCACGTTTTGCTCATCGTTTGGAATTTCCATCTTCCGCATTCCTCGTCTTTTCCCTTGATTTTCCCCTTCTTTATCCTTGGCGATAAGCAGCGGAGAAATCACGATTCAGACGGCTAGTTATAATCGCTCTCTTTATTCTTCGTTCTCTTTTTTTGCTCGGGGTACTAATCCGACATCTCTGCGCTGCAGACTGCTTCGGACAACGTGTAAAGACTGCTCGCGTCGACAACCCCCCGCCCCCACCTCCCCGCACATATCCCACCGCCTTTAATCTGCACGGCTCCCACATCAGGCATGGAGCTAAATATCTTTGAGAAGCCTGGGGGTTCGATGATGGTGTTTCCCGCTTCCTTTATTTATTTTCTTTCATTTCTTTTTTTTCTGAACAAAAATGTACAAGTTGGTGTTCGTGGGTCAGTAGTTTGTTTATTGGAACAGCTGTATTCTAGAACAGCCAAGTCTCAGATGTTTGCAGAGCCTCGGAAACACGTTGCTCTAACGTCCCTTCGAGATTTTCAGAATGGCACCGGCCGCGGAAGGCCAGTGACTGTGGCGTTGCGCTACTCATTTGCGTAGTATCGGAACGTTAGGCCCCCCACGATTTGATTTGATACGCACACATCGGAATATGTTTGCGGGCATTTCGGGCGCTCGAGAAAGTAATTGTAAGCAATTTGTTCACCACAGGCCAATAGCGTATGTGCAAGCTGAAAGACCGCACAAGTTGAAAGTACTTCAGTGGCACACTGTGGCGAAGGCAAACTGTCTTTTAGCAGGACTCGTAGCTTAAGTTATGCTTTCTGACCGTTATCTCACCCAAAAGGGTGTAAAAACAAATTAAACAGCGTGACCATACTTTCTTAGTTCTTGCTGGTTCTCACTGCTCTTAGCACGTGTGCACGATGAAAAAGTTTTTCAAAGCGCGCTTTCTCTCTCTCTCTCTCTCAGACGCACATTTTCCGATTACTTTTTCGCGTTTGATAATTTCCTCCTAGCTTTTTTTTTTTTACTTTAACTGCACTAATTACATTCTATAACACGGAAAAAGATAATGCGATGAAACGTAACAATCGCCGAGCCGCGCTTGTTGACGCCTTGGTCGATGCACGGGGCCTCAACGAGCTCCACATAATTCGAGTGTTGAGAACATATGTTTCACTGCGAAAGCACGGCGTGCGCGTTCCCTGCGCGCGGGCAGTGCCGACACCCTCTAGAGAACTTGCGGCCTTCTGGCTGACCCTCTCCCCTTGAGCTACGTCACGCAGAAGAGGTCAACATAGAAGTTCCGTGCAGCGCGCTGCGATGTGCGAGGTGTTGGCAGTGCACCCTTCTCGGTGGTTTGGGTGAGGGAAAGGTCGCTTATTCCGCAGCCCATACGGGAGCACGGCGCAACAGTGCAGCCTTTCTTTGCTCGCAGCCGGACCCCGCACCTGCCCTTTGCTTGCTTTGTTTCCATCGCACTCCCCGGCCTCTTAAGACATCTCTGAAAAGCTTAAGCTTTTCGCGGAAGTGACAACCGAAACAACAGTCGTCAGCGTTTTAGTGCCTCCGATTTTCCCCGGACCGTGGCGCAGTGTCGTCGACCAGTGTACGTTGAACTCGTCTTCACGGGAACACGGGCTCGCGCGCCTTGCAGGGTCAGTGAACTCGGAAGCAGCGTCGCAGGTGATGCGATGGTCAGGCAGTACCAATGCGCCCACGCGCGCCTTAGTCGGCCCTCTCTAATAGCCGTCCGTCGGTTCGTTCCTCAAGATTTGCTGGTCGGCTATTGCCGGGTGCGTCCCGTGTATCGTGGTACTGAGGCAACACCTTTCGCCTCCTTTGTCTTCTCGAAAGAAAAGAAATTGAACGCAGCGAGGATGACGCTGCTTCCGCGAGATAGAAGTTTTGATAGATATGTACAAGTTTTGATCAAGAGAAAAAAAACATTAAGGCGATGTATACAAAATGCTAGCATAAAGAAAGCACGTGTAGAATACCGTATGAACTCAAGCAGGCTAGGTGACTATTTGCCACCTCCCCGTTTCGAAGGGGCTGCCAATAAATCATCCTCATCGGCATGCCAGTTTCGTTAGGCATTTCAGGTACACATCGGCTACCATGATACAGTACTAGGCGTTGCCGTCGTGAGCTGTCAGCGCGACTGTTTCTCTGAAGCGATGGAAACAGCGCGACGTTCCAGAGAAATGCAAATGTAGAAAAGAGCAGAGACGCTCGTGTTTTTCCTTTATCGCGCGGTCTTGCAGCTGTTGCGCTCGT
The DNA here is from genome assembly GCF_050947875.1 of Dermacentor variabilis. Lineage (NCBI taxonomy): Eukaryota > Metazoa > Arthropoda > Arachnida > Ixodida > Ixodidae > Dermacentor > Dermacentor variabilis. Next base: position 119,767,137 of record NC_134568.1, on the reverse strand, counting down.
GCGGTGCGTGACCTACCCGTCTGCGACTCTGTTTGCTTCGACTGGCCGTGACTGCGCGCCTTTTCGGGTGCAAGGGAAAATTAGTAGTGCTACGCGTGGCCCGAAGTCTAGCGTATCGGAATATCATCCCGGACAAAGTGTGGGCTTAAAGCTGGCGCAGGCAGACAGAAAACGTCCCAGAAAATTATTTTGCTTATTCATATATTCATATATTATATTTATGCATAATATTTTATTCATAATTCGTAATATTTCATATTCATAATATTTATTCATAATTATTCATAATTAATATATCGTTTATATGAATTTGTTCACATGATATGCAGACAAAAAAAGAAAGAAATGGGAAAGGTAAACGTTCCGCTCCCTATCGTTCTCTGTTGATTATTGCGGTCTTTTTTTTTTTTTTGAAGGTTTATGTTTTGCTATATTTTGCAGCATACAAATGTGTTGGCGGAGTCGTTGGGATTCGATTGCAGCCGCATTCCAACGCAGCTGGAATGCAAAAGAAAAAAAAAACACTCCGGTGCTTGGATTTGGTTTTCGTCAAGAGACCAGAAGTGAAGAAACTCCCTCTCCCCGTACGCGTGAGCATGGGAGACTAAACCTTTCCTTTTTTGAGCCAAAAGCTGAAAAGGAATGCAGAGTTCAACCTCGCCATGGACTGCCGGGAACGAAAACCAGTGAGTGGCAACAACCTGTACAGTTTACAGCATGTCCATTTGGGCGGGTTGGTATGCATTTTTTTTTTTAATAGCAGATTTTTAGAGAGCGCAATGCAGGGACATAGACGCCAAGCACTCCGTCCTGTGGCTCTTTTTCTGTGTCCTGCGTCGCGCTGTTTAAAAAATTCAGTTGTGATTTAGCGGTAAATGCGAGAGATATGCGTTAGCGTTACGTCGCACCTTTTTGAGGTCCCGGATCTATGATTTCTCCCGTGTTCAGCACATTGCAAAGCGTTGTTCAAGAGCTCGCTTCGAGCTCCTGAACAACACTCCGTGCTGCCTCTTCGAGGAGCGAAGTGCACCTGAAGTGCACCTGTCCGGAGCAGACTGTATAAGCTGTCCCATCACCTCTCCACCCGTACCACGTGACCGGCTTCCCACACTTCACACACATAGACATTTCTTCTTTCTTTTTTTTCAATTTGACACTGCTAATGCTAACGCACTTAATCACGCGTCCACGCGAGACCTGTGGTTGCCAACTACCGGAATGATGCCTCGCTTATACAGCCATGCTCTTGGCGGCAACTACCCTTCACCGATTATGAGACAATGTAGCATTGACAAAATCATTTCGACGAAAACAGGCAAGCCGGAGGAAGAGGGAAACTATTGTTGAATTCCAATGGCGGAGTCAGAGCAAGTTTTTCTGCTTGTTTCGGAGCAAGTTTGTTCCAATGGCAGAGTGAAGGCGGGAGTAACGTGTTCCAATGAGAGTCGGGGGGGGGGGGGGGGGGGGTTCAGAGCGGGAGACACTCCGTGGAGCAGAAAAAGATGCTCCGCCAAAATCGGCAGAGTGGGCCGGAACTCTGCGTGACGTATTTCCTTTATCACGTTTGTCTGCTGGGAGGCGCCACCGGTCACGACTCGCGAGGAAGCAAAAACTGCTGCACGCTTGGCGAGATATCCATTCCGCACTTTTAAAAACACAGGTGAACGGCGCTGAAGGGACAAGTGACCGGTGCGGCGGTGCTGGGAGCAAACAGCGGAAGGAAATGACAACATGAAAGATATCCTGGGTAACTCGGTGATAGAACTTCCGCTTTCGCTTTGCTCCGGCGGCTCAGGTTGTGTTGCACTCGCGGATCTGGAGGCGTTGCTCTGCGCCAGAGCCGAGTGCTCGCTCGCGGAGTCCGTCGGCTGCTGCGACTCCGCCATTGGCATTCAGCATATGATTGTCATCGACCCGAAATGTTTTGCGGATTTCCGGAGAACTGATTCGCACATTAGTTTGCCCACGCGTCGAGATTACTATTAATCATCCTCGAATTGCGGTCTGCTGGCCTCCTGCTTGACGTAGATGGTGCCTCGACCGCCTCAGTAAGGCGTAATTTCCAGGTTCAGTTACCGGAACATCGCGCATTTCTCTTCGACTGGAAATCTTTTTGAAAAATCCGTACGCGTTCCCTTTGTAACTGCGTGCTACTTTCGAAGGGGTGACTATTTTTCGACAGTAAGATTCTATGAAAAATTTCGCCGCCCCCCATCTCGACGTATTGCAATAAACTTCAATGGGCTAGGATAGCAGGAAATGAGTGCAACATTCGAGAATAACTCGACAAGCGAAAAGCCACGACGAGTACGTCGTGTTTCTCATGTAGCGCTTGGGAAGGGAGGGTAGCTAGGGCCGGCGAGGAGGTTCTTCGGATAGAATTCCGGAAAATTCACGTGCTAATCCCCTTTCAAACTGTTCCCATTTGTGCTGTGAGCTGCATTCTTCATACCCACACCTGCAGGTCTTGGCTGTTCGTGCGTGTCGTACCAGCTGGGCATTTCCTCCTAGTACAGGTGCGATACGCCAACTTGAGAAAATCCCAAAATACCGCGACAAGCGACTCGAACAAGTGCGGGCCCATAAGCTCTTAAAACAAACGAAATTTGCGTGTATGCAAAAAAAAAGGAGCTATAATGTGTGCATGTCTGCACTCATTCCAATGAGTGCGAAAAGAAGAAATGAAAAAAAAAAAGAAAACGCTTTGAGATTTCAATGCAAGCACGTTAAAGAAGAACCGCAAACGGTCGAACTTAATCCAAGTTAATCCGAACTCTCATAGCCCCGTTGTGGTTTTGGGTCGTTAAACCTCACGAATCAATGAATCACTTATTCAAGCGTGCCCATAAAAACAGAAAAATTAAAGAGAAGTATCCACTTGGAAAGAAATGAAGTTGTTCGATAAATAATGAGTGCGAGGTAATCAACGTAGTAAGATTGCGAGGAAACATTACTGACCTTTTGTCGTGTATACCTGTGAGAAGATCGCTGTAAGAAGCCTTTAGTGTGTATAATACATAAATACGATGGTGGTGGTGGTAGCGATGACGATGATTATATTGCACACGCAATAACTACACGGTAACCAACTGTCTCCCTCGCTGTCGTGCAATCTCTGCGCGCTGCATTATTTGTACGCCACAAGCGTCATCATATTTGCCGTCGTCATGTTTCCTCGAAGATTCAAAGCGGGGCGAGCGATGACGTAAGGTCCGTTACAGGTTCGGACAGGAAGTTGGTGAGAGGCCTAGAAATAAAACCTTAAAGAGACAGACTGCAGGGAAAACAGCTGGCTTCATAGGAAACGACCAGCGAAGCAAAGCCTGAGCAGAGTAGTTTTCGGGTGCGAAAGATGAAAAAGCAGAAACGGCAATGCGTTTTCGTTTTTTTTTTTCTCTCTCTCTCCTTTCCTTGCCGATGCATGCTGGGCGAGCAACGGTGCGCATCAGCGTTTCTGCTATAGCGGCCGCCGACTTGCATTGCTGAGCGAGCGAGCTTTTCACGGTTGGCCAACGTGCCGTTTTAAGAACTTCGCAGCACATAAGCGGCCGCTCGCTTCGGTAAGCCGTCTGCGGAGTGTGCAAGTAAGTGAGGAAAGAAAAAAAAAAAGCACGGGAGCGGAAAAACAGATGCAGAAAGGACGTCATCCGTGGTAATCTTCGCATTTGTTAAAAAGAAAAAAGTACTGAAGAAAAGATGGAAGATAAAGTAGGTTCCGTTTCTTGCGCACGATAATAAATCTAGTGGGCTATTAAGAGGTCTACACGAAACTTGCACCTCAAGCTCTAAAAAATGGAATACAGGTCGAAACAGATTAACAGAGCAGTGTTACCTCGGAAACCAGAAGAAAGGGGTTAACCGAGGAGCCCGATTTTTTATTAGTCATATCATGGGAAGCCAACAAGCAAAGACGCCAAGGACAACATGTGGGAAATTACTTGTACTTACTAATTCAATGAAAGGAATGATAAATTAATGGAAATGAAAGTGGATGAAGAAACAACTGGCCGCAGGGGGGGAAAGACCCCAGGCCTTCGCATTCCGCGTGCGATGTTCTACCAATTGAGCTACCGCGGTAGCATGTGTGGGTTTATTGATCAGTTGCTTTCACCCAAAAAGCTCACGTACTCGTGACGCCTGCGGCAGAAAGGATGTTCCACATCCGCCGCCAACGTTTGTGATTGGTGGCGCTGGCTAACACTGCCAAGGTTAGCTGTAGTAGTAAAGAACATTAATACACAAGAAACTAGATGGAGAAACGACGCCGCGATAGCTCAATTGGTTAGAGCATCGCACGCGTAATGTGAAGACGTGGGATCATTCCCCACTTGCGGCAAGTGGTTTTTTCATCCAGTTTCATTGCCATTAATTTATCATTTCTTTAATCGAATTAGTAAGTACAAGTAATTTCCCCTATGTTGTCCTTGCCATCTTTGTTTGTTGGCTTCTCATGATATGACTTGGAAACCAGACAATTTCACACCTCTCCACCACCGGTGCGGAAATAATAATAATAATAATAATAATAATAATAATAATAATAATAATAATAATAATAATAATAATAATAATAAGCGAATAATAAGCGATGTATCGCATAACGCGCAAGAGGTAACATGGGCTTACCGCATTGATCTTTATCTACAGATTAAAAGAGAGAGACAATTTTGATTGCACCGTCCCGGCCCCAAAGCTATGACGTGTTTCCTATGGGCCAATTAGTGGAATATTGTCGTTCGGAGCAGCTATAGCAGGCAATTGAACCCGCAACAATGTAACAACGGAGGCGAACACGTCTGTAGGTATAGCTGTATAGGTACAGATATATTTACACATACCTAGGATCGATGTCACGCACGCGAGGAGAAAACTCCGGTGTTCCTTGTGGCCGCGCGCACGCGCATGGTGTAACTGAAATCATTCTCGAACTTGGTCGAGACCTTTGCAAGAGCCATACGCAAAAACATCGAGCAAGCGAGAGTACGCCGCGGTAAATTTTGCTGCGCGCGTTTTCGCTCTCTCTCTTCCTCGTGCGTGCACATCAGCGCGCACATGCGCGGTTCGTCTAAACACACGGCGCGCGAGGGAGCACGAAACGCGCGGCGGAGCGATGATCTTATGCCGCGCCGTGTGCGCGCTCTGTTTGCGCGAGCGATTGTGTGAATCACGACCGCTGAGTCACTGATTCAATCCGCGCTCGGATCCCGTCATTTATTCGGCTTTGGCCCACCCCGCGCCGCCGCCTCACGACCGACCCTGCTCTGCATGCAAAACCGATTGGGCAGAAATTACGAGCCGGCTCCGGCCGCCACTGCATGCATACAGCGACGTGGCCGTGCGCGAGAGAGATTTTTCTTTCGGATATGCGCGCGCGCGCGGTTGCATATCATTTATCGGGGACGCACAAAAGGTGTTCCTTCGCTCGCGCCACGGGTCTCGGATCGCTGCGGGCCGGCGAGGAATATAAAATTACTCCGCGCGGCCGGCGGTGACTGAAGAAGAAACGCCGGAGTGATTTGAATACAGTCATTCGGCGGCCGCTTCGATATGCGCGTTATGTCTCGCGTGTTTGACGAAAACGCCGATGGCCTCGATCCACGGCTATCGCACTTGCGAGAAACGTGACTGGACACGCCCACAGGGCCGATATGTATCTTGGTTAGCACGCTTGAGCATGCGGCGGGACTTCTTTCCTTGATTTCTTTGTTTAATACGCGCGGCTACCCGCCGACATCTATTGCGTATAGAAACTTTCTGGAGAAATGACAACAGCGCCAAAACACACAGCCTACAGCGAGCGCAAGAAGTGAAGTGGGAGAGGCGCGATAACCATTCGCCGTGACGTCTCCACTGATCGTTCATCGCGAGGCAAGAGTGTCCGAGATGTGAAAATGCCCAAATGCGCATGCTCCCTGTGACTCGGCATACTTGCGATCGAGACCAGAGCCGCGCACATTCCCTAGCTTAAGTCGACAAAGTTCGGCGCGTGACATTCAGACGAACGACGCCGGAGTGTGGGTCGTTAATTCTAATATCGTATAATTTGCTTCCTTCCCCAAGCGGCCAGTGACGCTGATGCAAGGGTGATAAATTACAGTTGTAAGTTAGTTAAATTATGGGGTTTTACGTGCCGAAACCACTTTCTGATTATGAGGCACGCCGTAGTGGGGGACTCCGGAAATTTGGACCACCTGGGGTTCTTTAACGTGCACCTAAATCTAAGTACACGGGTGTTTTCGCATTTCGCCCCCATCGAAATGCGGCTGCCGTGGCCGGGATTCGATGCCGCGACCTCGTGCTTAGCAGCCCAACACCATAGCCACTAAGCAACCACGGCGCGGTAGCTCGAAGTTAAAGCGTCTAGTAGAACTTTCAAGCCGGTGCAAGGGGCATACAGTGGAAAGCAGTTTTGTAGTGTGCGTTTCGAACAGACATGGTTACTGAAAGCCGTCATCTTGTGGCTTTTATGCGATGTAGGCCGGTTTTAAAGCGAAGCGCTCTTTGCCTCTCCATTCGGCTTTACCACTGCTGCTGCTGCTGCGGCTGCTGCTGCTGTCCGGCACACCGCGTCGAGGGGTGGTTCGAAGGAGCCTGGCAGAGAAGAAAAGAGACGTCAGGTACTCGTTTGGACCGAACCGCGTCGACTGTGCACAATGCCCTCTGGAGCTCTGCGGTTGTCGCCACATTTGCCTCTTGACAGCTGCAATTATCAGCACCTGCACCAACCTTCAAGTCCAGAGGGAAGCTGGAACGAATGGAAGAGAGGAGGAGGGAGAGGGAGCATCGATTGGGTAGAACCGACGCAGTCGCGAAACGATTGAACAGCCTTGTCGCTCTTCGCTCGCAGTTCCCGTGCAGATACAACGGGGTGGGGGGGGGGGGGAGTATGTGACGTTAGAAGGCAAGGAAATGCTGGATAAACTTAAGTTCAAGGATAAACTTAAGGGCGGTGCGCTTCTGCTATTTCTGAAAAATAAAACCATGTAAATATGCCTAGTGGACAACTTACACATGACGTGCAGAAGCCGTTCTGCAGAAGCCGTGCCGTGCAGAAGCCGAATTAAAGCGCAATGCAGGGTCCAGGCGACGCAACGAAGCGGTCGCACGTCAAATGAACACTTCTGTGCCCGCCGCGATAGTTTTGCGGGTACGGCATTGCTCGAGGTCACGGATTTGACCGAGGCAGCCGCATTTTGACTGGGGCGAATAAAAATGCTCGCGCACTTTGATTTAGGTACAGATGAAAGAAAACCACGGTGCCAAAATTTAATCCGGAGTGTGCCACTACGGCCTGCCTCATAATCAGATTGTGGTTTTGGCACGTACAGCTCCATAGAAGAAGAATTCAAGTTTAATGCTTCTGCCATGATGCTATGTGCAATGTGAGGCAATGACAACGCTCAACCCTCTCAGAGGTTATGAAATATGGCGCACAAACAACGCCTCAAGAAAGCACCTCTCCTTTTGTGTTTTGTGTACTACGCGGGCAAACAGCAGTGATGCACGCAAGGTAACGTTTAACATCAACTCACCACTCTCGTGTTGGACAAAGCATGCACACACATTTTCACAAATATTTTTTTCCCGGCCCCGCGATGTTGTTTGAGTGAGGATATACGCACAGTATTGGAGAGAATAAATTTTCCCAAACTCTTACTACCACGACAACAATTACGACACGGCGATGACCGCGGCATGATCATGACACTTCGTTAGCTGACACATGGCCTCCTAGTCTGGGTAGGTCGCGCCGCCCGATCTCGGAGGCCGTGACTGACATTTTAGTGAGCAAATCTTTGGTAGGTGACGCTGAGAGGGACCGCGGCATTGAAAGCCGCGCTGCGAACGTCTGAAACTGCCGAGCGCGGAAGTTTTGTTGCGGCGCGGTTTTTATGCTTTTTATTACATGCTCCATGAGGCAGAAAAGTTGGCGTTGGTCCGCAACGAGTGGTAACAAAAATCAATGTGACGTCATCGGTGTTTTGTGTGACGTCAGTCAGAAGGCAGTAAATGGTATAACAACAGTTGTAATTGTGGGTAATTAATGTGAAATAAAGTGAGTTAAGATGAATTAGAGTGAAATGATGTCAGAGCAAGTTATACTCCGGAGGGGGACCGGAGCGTAACTTGTGTAAAACAGGACTCCCCCTCCGGAGTTTTCCGAGGGAGACAGAGCCCCCCCTCCCGAAGCGATGTCGAATCCTACCCTCCGAGCACCTACCTAACGCGTCAATGCCAGAGTTTTGTCACCCACGTCATCTGAGATTTCTTTTGACTTGCCTCGCCCTTGTCACTTGATATTTTATTGTGGCTAAACGCTTAGTGCATCATTGTCGGCGCGGACGTGCACGGATTTTAATTCATACTTTCGCTTTATTTCTGCAAATCCTGATAATAGGAGGACAAGCGCATTAGAAGTACCAGCGGCGGCTGCCTCAACCGCATTTTCTCACTTCAACGTTGCTTTGAATTTCCACTGTAAACACCATTTATATTTAAACACAATATATTTAATTGCATACACAGCACAAAGTTTATTATGTTTTTTTTAAAGAGAAGGAGGTAGCCAACTAACAATTATTTCTAAACGTATGGATAGCTTATGCCTAGAGAATGAATATGTTGCTTTATGTTCACCTGGCTTCAAAATGCTTTGCGTGCTTTTTTGACCCTCAAAAAACCTGTAGACTTCAGTGGCCCCTTCGGCAGAGTCTTTTGTCAACGGCGTGTGAAATGCAAGTGCATAATGTGTGTCTGAGTATCGCTTCTCTTGCCAGTAAGCAATGCTAACAACTCATGAAAAAAAAGACACTTCTAATAATTTACAACATTTATGAGGCATGTAAACATTGTCACTTGCATGCAGAGGTCATAAATATATACAGGGTGTCCCAACTAGCTATCATGCACCAAGATTTAAAAAAAAAAAAAGGGCAATGCGTTACCCGAAGAAAACCTAGTGCATATTGTTTCCAATACAGTGGCGTGGTTGCCAGTAATTTTTTTCCTTACTGAGATGTAATTAGGTAAGTGCAATTAATTGTGTAACTCGAGACGTACTATGCTAATGAACAAAGTATCAATGAGGCATTTGTAGGCACAGCCAAGGGACATCTAACTGCGGTATTTTCAGCGACGTACTAATTGCGTAAAAAGTTTTTCCGACTGACAAATAAACCCTGCGAAACATGGAGAATACCACGTGACTGCACTCCCACTCGGATCGCAAAGCAGCGCCCTCGAACAGGCTCCCTCTGAGTTATACAGAACGAAATAAAGCAAATAAAAAAAAACATCATGATGGAGCTAGTGCCTTAGCTGCAGCGCTCCGGCCGAAGTAAAACGTCGCGTTTGGTGCTAGTTGGAAACAAGCTGTGAAAGCTGTTGTCTGAGCGTACGGATGGTTTTTTTTTTTTACAGCGAAAGATGTATATGACTAACCTTCCGTAGTTTTTTTCGGTGTCCGGCAACAGAAACGGACTTAGCGATTTATAACAAACCCATACGCAATGGGTTTCATTGTATGCTTTGTGTGTGATCACGTACGGGTGCAGTGCGGCGACGCAGATGTCAAAATGCGGAACAGATTAGAGCGCTCGCCGCGAACGATAGCGTGGCGTCAATGTTATCGCAGTATATAAGCAGGAGAGGTATCGGCGCTAAAAACAGTTGAGTTATCAATGGGGTGGACACGTATAGTTCGTACATCCGAAGAACAACATGCGTACGAGGAGCGCCGGAGGGAACAGCAACGAGAATGTAAATGGCGCCGGCGTGAAACGATCACCGACGAATAACGTTCCCGCGATGCTGAACGAACAAATGACAACCATTCCACTCTGTGAAGATGGAATGGCAGCGAAAGCACTTTGCTTTTCGTTTGAGAGTTTTGACTGTCGTCAGCTTTCGGTACCATTCCATCTTTACAGAGTGGAATGGTCGTCATATCTTCTTTCTTTCTTTTGCCACAAAGCCTATTACCACAAAAGCGAATTGACAACGTCAGTGCAAAGGTTTAAAGGTGCGTATTGTTTCGTCCCTGTCGCCATGTCTCCCTCCAATGAGCAGAAGGAAAACACGATCCTTGCCTTGGGAGCTGCAAATGGAAACAAGAGGAAGGCCGCAAATATATATATTGGCCATGGAAGCGTGGCGGTAGACCAAACGCATCGACTATCATCAGAAATTATGAAAACCTGAGAAAAACCGGCAACTTTCAGAATCAGCGGCGGAGGATTCCATGTTTGAGTCCTAGCCTACGCACGGATGTTCTATCATTATACCTTTTTTTTTCTCCAGATAAAAAAAGAACTGAAAAAATATGGGGGTTAGCCCGCACCACCTTTAGGTATAACGGGCATAAAGCCAAATCTAAAATAAATGAATAGGGGCTACAATAGCAGACGAAAGCATTTGCGGCCTCAAACCCTCATGCTAGCGGGTGGCACGTCGCTGCCCAGGTACCAGTTTCCAAGTCATCAAATCTTAGGATTATAAATGACTCTGCTATTCACCCGTACCACCATAACCTGCACCAATGCTTGGAAGATAGGGACCTGCAGAATCGTCTAGTTTCTCCAATTGAGTCCTCTCAAAAGCCGATGAGTCACCGGACGTTTTTTGAGCAACATCATGTGCACAGATGAAGCCAATTTTCACAGAAACGCCCAGGTAAATTTGCATAATGCAAACTATTGGATGGATGGATGGATGGATGGATGGAAAAACTTCATTGAGAGTCCTATTGGACTGATTACAATCCACACTGGAAAAGCGCAATCGGCACCAGTGCCAGTGGTCGTCCAATGTGGGGTGCGGAATTTTCGCCTGTGCTATAATCGGTCCCATCTTCTTCGATTACACACTGACTGGACAGCGTTACGTGGACGAAATTCTTGAGTAGTGGTGGATGAGTTTCTGAGCGAAGTCCCGCTGTCATGTCTTCCACTTCTGTGGTATCAGCAAGATGGGGCACCAGCACACAGCAGCAGCCGAGCACGAAACTGGCTGAATGCGACTTTTCATGCGTAATAGATTGGAAGCCACGGGCCTCTAAATTGGCCGGGTAGGTCACCTGACCTCTCTCCACTCGATTTTTCTTTGGGTTTATGTGAAAGATCGTGCTTACATGATCGATACGGACGTCAGATTAGCTCAAGACAAGGATAACGGATGTTTGCCGTAGGAGTACAGCGTCGGTCATGAAGAAAGCAACTGAAGATGTGATAAAGCGGACTCAGTACTGCGTAGCTGCAGAAGGAGATATGTTCGAGCACGTCCTCTAGGCAGCAGCTGGTGTTCAACGGCGCTTACGTATTCGTAGATAATAAGGTCACACTGAAATCTGGTGTTCTTTTTTTTTTTTTTTTTTTTTTGTGCAGGCGGCCCGATTGCCGATTCGGCTCATTTAGAAGTTGTATATTTACTTTCTTGAACGCATCAGAGTGGCCTTTTTCTTACACGTGGGCCGCTTCCCGGTCTGTTTATTTCGCTTTTATTTTGTGCCACGAACCTGTTTTTGCAGCACGTATATACTGTAATGAAAAATAAAACCGTCATTTTAATTTGACTTTGGACCGAAGCAAGTTTCTGTCGCGAAATATACTTTCGCGCGTGCTCTATCGATTCGGGGTGAGCAAAGCCGAGATTTTGAAACATTGTATGCCTATTGCATAGCTTTTCGCGTTTCGTGCACGGTCAGAGCGGCGCTTCGGCCGCGTTATCAAGGGGCTGTTGTAATCAATGTGATCAGTCGGCCTTGAGAGACGGATAATAAGTGTGACGTAGAAATGAGAGGAAGGAATAGCTGCAAAGCCGCGAAACTTGCTGCAAAGCCGCGAAACTTGCTGTTGGTGCTCCTTCCGTACCATTATCGAGGTGATGCGCTGTCTCTTCGGGTTTGCGACAGGCAGTGCAGTTGCGTTCAATCAGCTTATTTGAGTGTGCTGCTTTATGATGCGGGTGGGAGCGCAGTCACGTGGTATTTTTCACGTTTCGTGAAGTTTGTTTGACGGTCTGAAAAAATTGCCCACAATTGGTACGTCGCTGAAAACACAGCAGTTGGATATCATTTGGGGACGCCTGCGGGTCCCTACAAATGTCTCATTGACACTTTAATAATTAGGACAGTACTTTCCGAATTAGATAATTCATTGTAATTGTCGAATTAAATCTCAGTAAGGAAACAATTACTGGCGGCTACTACACTGTACTGGAAACAATATGCACTATAGGTTTGGTTCGAGTAACGCAAGTGCTCTTTTTTAAATGTCTTGGTGCATGATAATTGGGGCACCCTGTATAATTCAGTCAGCAAACGAAATGAGGCAAGCCGGATTCACTCGAAATCAGAATCAACAGCAGTGATGCGCAGCAGCGCTTATACTCGGAGTCATGGAAAAAGAAAAAAAGAGGGAGAGAGAGAGAGATAGAGGCTGCAGTTTCGCCGGAAAGGCGAAGCAGTATTGGTGATAGCGAAGTATACGACAATTACACGAAGGTAGATTACACCACCGAGAGACGCCAGATTCTTGGTGGTGCGAGATCACTCAGGCTGTGAAATTAAACCGTCTCCTACTATGACGTCTTGTAAATTCTCATATAAGGCCGTCACTTCAGTGAACGCTTCTTCGAAGTCACACGAAGTTATTTATATATATATATATATATATATATATATATATATATATATATATATATATATATATATATATATGTGTGTGTGTTGGTTTCGGAACGTGGTCGGGCCCCAGCCCTCCATCACCCCCCCCCCCCCCGCCCACGGACAAATGAAAACGTTTCCGCATATGGCGGGGAACGTTTTGTTTTTCTTAGTCTTCTGGTTTACGAAAGCTGAGGACGCGATGACGTTCGTCAACATAAAAACAACAGCGTTAGCGGCGGCATAAAGACAATGACCACGGCGCAAGACATGCGTGATAGACGGGTGGATAACCCAAACACAGTTTGGAGCCCAGTACTGGAATGGCCGCAGTAAAATCTAAAAAAAAAAAAAAAAACACTATTGGTGAGCTCAGTTAACGAAGCTTGTCAACGAATACGCCCCGTCGCGCGCGGCCATCTTTCTCGTACACGCCATCCATATTCACGCCTCTGTCGCGCAGACTTCAAACTGCGCACCCGGCGTCAGTTGCCGCACATCGGTACGCAGCGCGTGCTAAGATGCAGCGGCGGCTCGCGAGCAGATCGCATCGATGGGACCGCCGTGTGTACTCGTGCTCCGCTGCCTCCGCGGGCCGTTCCAGGACCGGCGCCGCGTCTCGGACAATTGTGCCGAGCGGTTTCGCGGCCAGCCCCGCCGCGCTCCCGCAGCCGGGTCCTCGTCGCGTCGGAGAGCGCGCGGTTTCAGCTCCCCGCGGCGAGGCCTCCGCGCTTCTAATTTTAAACGGCGCGCTCCGCTGCCGTGCCGCCCCAAAGATGTCGGTGCGGTGGGCTCGCGCGTGGCGCGCCCGCGGCTATTTCGGGCAACGGGACGCCGCGCCCACCGCCGGGGCACTTCGCCGAAATCAAAGAGGCGCCTCCGATCGCCCAGAGCTCCGCTTCCCTCCCGCACCACGCTGTGTGCAAGGCGGTATAAGAGGGGGTGGGGGTTTCGAAATAAAACACTGTGTCGCCATCTCGAGCGCGTGCATGAACTTGGGCGCCCGGTGTTTGTGCGCGTGGGTCGCACTTGGGGGAGACTCGTCCCCGCCGGCGGGTCGGAGAAGCCGCGGTATACTGAGCCGCAGACGCGCAGCACGACTGCGCATTCTGCTCGACGACGGGAAAAGGGCAAGCGCCAGGCTGCAGCGCGGCGGTGTAGCGTACAAGCACGCTGACTGAGTTTCGACTCGTAGAACGATCGGTCTCGCACTCGTCGTCTGACGGAACATTGTTGCGCTTGCGGACCTGCGCCATACATCGTCTCAACCTCGAGCGCTCAATCGGAGCAGCGAACGTGCGTGAGCGTACAGTAGCGATGAAGTTACATCCGGCTTGCGGAGCTGTGCGCGCGCAGCTACTGATGGCGTATTAAGCACCTGCGTGTAAAATGTCTACGTCTGTATAAGATGCCACCTACCAGCTCTTATGTGGAATTTAGTCAGCGCAATGAACTACACGAGCATTGAATCGTCTGTCGTATATACAGGGTGTTTCACGTAACTTAAACCAAGGATTTTAAAGGGACACTAAAGGTTACCAGAAAGTCAAGTTAAAGTGGTAGAGCAATGTTCTAGAACGACTAAGGCGTCAATCTAATCGCGAACAGAGCTTTAGTAACCGAGAAATTGAGGTAAATGCATGACACGATTTGAGACCCCCCAGCGACATTCCGGTACTAGCCCGATGACGAAAGCACTCCTCATAATTTGTGTTACTAATACTCAACTACTCGTATTGAAAATATCATTTCATTCGATTATAAGACGGAAGAAAATGCTACTTGTCTACGTCTATTCGATTCTAAGAAAAAATAACATTTTGACGTTACCCTTCTGTAGTATGGGTGGTCGAAAGGTTTCGTTTTCGCTCGACTCTGCGCCGCGCACGCTTTGGAGTTTCAGTAGTTTCGTTATCGCGTCGTGCTGTGCGGGTTCTGCTGGCTCGCGAAACTTTCATTTCGAACAAGCAGCGAGAATGTCACGTCCTTGTGATGTTGTGGTGGGAAGCCCTCGTTGCTTTCCCGCTCCGGAGAGCCGGTGTCGAGGCCGCCGTCGTATTACGCAACGACGCCGGCAGCGCGAGCCCTCAGCAGCCCGTCGCGCTCGTCAGTGCTCAAATCGCTGAAGTTGAGCCCAGCATAGCGAGCCAATCTGTCGTTGTCAGGGACAATTGTGACGAGCGTCGAAGTTTGCGTCATAGAATAAAGTACCAGCTTATGGTCGCGCGTTTCTCCTTCCGCTAGCCACCATACTCTCGCTTTCGCTCTGCTGTCGGCTCTGTCTTGGCTCTGTTTCTGGCCGCGCGTTTGCGTTTTGCGCAGAAAAGCCGTAGCGCCGTCTGCGGACGCCGTTCTACTCACCGATGGCGCAACGTCACCATGAGACCATGATGTCAGTACTCCTCGATCGGAGGGCGGGCGATTTGAACTGCGCTAGAGGTACGCGGACGCTTCAGAACGCATTTTCTCCTAAAATAAGTCTCTCCTTGGCACGAAACAAGCGTTTCGAGGTTTCTGGGATGGTATTTCAACAGTCCACGTTCATTTAATAGTAACCTTTAGTGTCCCTTTAAAAAAGAAGTGGTTAGCCGCAGCTGAATGAAACAAATCGGATATGGAGCTCCTTAGAGTATTTTTTTTATATATTCCGCTTAATTGGTTAATTACTAAGATGAAGTATGCAAAATTTTTAATATTCATTTTAGGGCCAAGTGCGTTTTGTTACGTTGTAGAGGGGATGCTGAAATGACCGATCCAATTGTTTGTCGCAACGTATTGAAGCGCTCTCAACAGTAATTCGAGCTCATTGCATATCAGGGGCGACGGCGCTTCCTTTCCGTGTGCCACCGCCTATAAGATGCTGACGCACTGTGAAGTCGATGCCTAGAGCCGCGGCCGCTCACTTCGCCACGGTCCGCGCGCGCGGTTCTTTCGAGCGAACCGCGATGGAGAGCGCTGCAATACGATAGCGCATGAGCGCAGTCACGTGGTTTTATTTCATATTGTGCTGGCTTTCTTTAACCACCGAAAAAAAATCACCACGCAGCATGTACGTTGCCACAAAAAATTGGATCGGTCGTTTCTGAGCCCATTCTACAGCCCTACGAAACTCACTTGGCCCTAAAGCAAATATTAAAAGTTTGCATAATTAATCTTAGTTAATTAACTAATTGAGCGGAATACAAAGAAATACTCCAAGGAGTGCCACATGACGGCAAACCATATGCCTTGGTTTCATTCAGCTGCGGCTAACCACTTCTTCTAAATCATTGGTTCAGGTTACGTGGAACACCCTGCATATTGCGAAACCTGAATATATATATATATATATATATATATATATATATATATATATATATATATATATATATATATATATATATATATATATATATATATATATACATATATATATATATATATATCCAAGGTGAAATACGGGTCGTAACTTGTGCATGCTCTCGACTTGTGCACGCTCTCGACAGTAATCTGGAAACTGTCACTACGAACAGATTTTTTTTTTTTTTTTCTGCGGGCTGAGCCATCGCCTTGCGGAGTGTGATAAATACGAAAGAGAACAGTCGCATCAGAGAAGAGAGGAGAACAGACACGACTCTGTTTCTGTCGTTTTCTCTTGTGACTCGTTTCTTTCTTTATTTATTTCATTCTTTAAGGGCGCAGTTCTCCTCGCGACATCGTATACAAAGTGAACCATTAATTAATCATCGTTGAAAAGTTTCTGACCGGGGCGTGCAACCTGCGCGACATCGCTGATCGGGAGGGTATTAATCAGAATGCGCATTTTTGAGGTCGTCGCACTATAACGTTCAAGGAGCTAAAGCGTGACCCGTTTACTCGAGTCTCCCTTTGTGAAGGCCTGAAGGTAGAATAAAGAGGTACATTCTCTCGGACCTTTCGCCGCTGCATCGTTGAAAGCAGTTTTACCCTTTTCTTCTAGCATATATACAGGTGACCCCCGCCCTGTTGCCAGGGTTTCCCAACGGCGCAAAAGAAAATGTGCATATTTAAATGTGTCCGGAAAATTAAGTTCTTCGTGAAGATCCATCTGCAATGATTTTTGCCGACGATTGAACAGGCCGCTAACCACTCTCGTTGAAGGCTGCAGTCAGGTTGCGGAAAGTGCGCAGCGGCACGATGCAACTGGGCAGCGCGCGCACGGCGCTTTGCTCGCCGTGCAATAATTACTGAGCGGACGCCCTCGAGTGGCGCTTACGAGAATCTCCCGAGTCCCGAACGGCGCGCGCGAGGTTCGCAATCGTTCATTCGACGCCTGCGGCGGCGGCTGCTCTCCCCACCGAGTCGGGAGAGCGCGGCAGCAGCAGATGTTTCAGGATGCCGCCTGGGGGAGTCCGGAGGAGACGGGGGGTGAAATCTCACTTGCCTCCCCATCCTTGCGGCACGTTCGTCTTTCCCCCGTTGGCCCTTGAATCGCTATCCTCGCAGCTTTGCTCTTCGTTTGAGGCCCCACAGCTCGTCGCTTCTCTTCCATCTGTTGATCTTCTCGGCATACTTCGCTCGCGCGAGGCTTTTCACGACGACACTCGCGGTATTTTCGTTCGTGAACGCTTTGGTGGGCTTGCTGAACGCCGGCCAATATATGACCCTGTAGATGTAGCTGAAACGGGACACCTACCTATGCATGGTGTTTTAGCGAACACTTTCAAACTGAAAAAATATAAAAAATCGCCTGTGGCAGATAGCACAATTCTAGTTCATGAGCTAGTGCGGACATTACTTGCAACGTTAAAAAAGAAGTAACGCATAATCGACTAATTAACAAAAACTAACGAAGTGAGTTCTTATCTAATTACCTTATGACACATATTGCATTTTACAAATTCTAGCGGGTGAGACTGCGAGGCATAATCCACTTGAAGAGAATTGTGTGGATGACACCATTTACGAGATATGCGCCGTCAAATTTACGGTAAAAATGCACTGTCGTTCCACTTACTTTCTTAACAAAACGTCGTTTCGTGCAATGAAGAAACGCCAGTGCATTTCTCCGCAAAGTTCGGGAATTAATATCTCGAAATTAGTGTCATCCTGAGAACTTGTTCCAAGTGGATCCGCTCTGCGAACTCCCCTGCGAGAATTTTTAAATTGCAATATGTGCTATAGGGTAATTAGTCAAAACTTGGTTAGTGAATTTTTGTTAATTAGTCGCCTACGCATGTCAACTTCTTGTGCAAGTAATGTCCGCTTCTTCGAGTACACTCTTAAATAAAATTACATCCTTTGGGTCGTATCTTGCCACACAACAATAATCGTCATCTGTCTTGTCCGCATTTCCTTTGTTTAATTTAAGGCTGCGAGCCCGGTACTTTCCAGTAACGAACGGCATGCGCGTTATCAGCGTGACATAGCATTCTCGACAGGAAGGTAGCGAGCGCAGCGTTTTCAAGAAAGGAAACGCAAGCAAGACAGATGGCGATTATCTTTGTGTGGCACATATACACCCCAAAGGGTGTACCTTTGTCTAGGAGTGTAGACCAGCTCATTGACTACTACTGTGCTATCTTCCACAGGCAATTTTTTTTTTTTAATATGAAAGTGTTCGCAGAAAATCCCGGTACAGCACATGGTTGATGCACAAAAAAAATACAGAAAAAAAATTATGGGGTTTTACGTGCCAAAACCACTTTCTGATTATGAGGCACGCCGTAGTGGAGGACTCTGGAAATTTCGACCACCTGGGGTTCTTTAACGTGCACCTAAATCTAAGCGCACGGGTGTTTTCGCTTTTCGCCCCCATCGAGATGCGGCCACCGTGGCCGGGATTCGATCCCGCGACCTCGTGCTCAGCATCCACCGTAGCCACTCAGCAACCACGGCGGGTAAAATAAAGGAAGCTGTTGTTCCCGCGGGAATGCATATATCTTTTTACAACACTCTGTATTTATTTTTCGTTATTACCCAGTTGAAAAACACAACAGGAAATTTTTGCAGTCTGTCGTATTTTGGGACGTTGGTTCTGTAGTTCTGTTGCCTGTAGTTCTGTTGCCTGTAGTTCTGTTGTCTGTAGTGTGACGTCCTGTAGTAGAAAGTTCTGTAGTTCTTGATCAATATTTAATTAAAATTGACAGAGACGTCCGTAAGGTTATGTAAATTTGTTAGTACATAAAAGAAAAACATAAAAGTAAAAAAAAAATTTAGAAAAAAAAAACGTCTTCGCCTAGGATTCGAACATGCAACCTCACGATTCCGAGCCCGGCATCTTACCACTGCACCACCCCTGCCATGCTTTTCGAGTGTATGTTTTGGCCATGTGAATAGTACGACGTGCTGATGCGCTGATGTTTACATTTGCATTTTGAGAGCCAAGATCCGCTATCACTCCACCGCGTCAAGTGCCGCATCTCTAGAAGAGCAAGAGTGTTCATACCATCGACAGGTACATCGTGCAGTGCTAGAACATCGATTTTGATGTACGATATCCATATTAAATAAGAAATTCAGAAATAGACAACGTTGACATTTAGGGTTCTTACTGCTAGTTTCGACAGTTGTCTCTCGTTCTTTACACTTTTGAGCGCGCATATAATTCGTGTGTTCAATGCAAAATAGCTACATAAACATTCGTGGATGAGAGTTCTTTCTGACAGCATACTGGCTTCTCACGGCAGCACTGTACCAGATTAATGAGACCCGAGCGAGACAGCTTTTCACGCAACTTTGTGGAACAACCCAAATCTTCTTTTCCGCTTCGCATAAGCTTGTGAAATATTCCTGGGTAATTAACTAATGTGTCAGTATAACAGCACATGTAAGTCCACAGGCCTGTGTGCCACATCCATCTTACCCCCCAAAAAAGAACGGATACGCAGCCATTCCCGCAGATGGTATGATTTTGATCAGCCACCGATTTTGAGGAGGCCGGTAGGGCGTTGCTGGTGCCGCGTCGTCACGGCACAATTATAACTATTCGCCACGTCGACTTTAATACCGGTGTCGGTGCCATCAGCATCGCCGGCTTCAAAGAAGCGCGATTGAATACCGCGCAAGAGAAAAGTACAGTGTACACTACCGATGCGAAAACATACAATTTTAAAGGACCGCGACGGAAAGCGCTTCTGTTGCGACTTCGGAACTCTTGGCCTCCGCGACCGAATGTTTCTGCTGCGACGTCAGAATTGGTGTCATAATGTCGGAGTCGCTGTCAGGATATAAAGCTGTTGTTCCGACTTCAGAACTCTTGTTGTCGCGACAGAAGGCTTCTGTTGCGAAATCAGAATCTCTGTCATAACGTCAGAAATGTCTCCCAATTAAGAAATGTCAACAACTTCTGTCGTACAACAGAATTTCTGTAGTTGCGACAGGAATTCCTCTTGTCTTTTTCAACCGGGCACTACAGAAGCTTGTCGCATCACACAATTTCAGTGCACTTCTGTTGTCATCATTGGGTACATGTTGCGGCGATAGGTTTCCGTTGTGGAACAGTTCTCTGTAGTACAACAGAAGTTTGTCCATTACTTCAGGAACACTTCTGTTATGACAACTGGGGGCCTGTTGCAATTATAGGTTTCTGTCGTACAACAACATTTTTCTGTAGTACAACAGAAGTTGGTCGCATTACATCAGGAACACTTCTGTTGTGACAATTGGGGGCCTGTTGCCCTAATAGGTTTCTGTAGTATTTCAACAGCTCTCTGTAGCACTACAGAAGTTTTTCGGGTTACTTCAGGAGCATTTCTGTTGGGACAACAGGGTGCCTGTAGTGATGACAAATTTTTCTGTAGTACTACAAAAATCTGTTGTAGAGCTTCAGCTTTCTGTTGTAACAACAGACATACGACAGACTGTACTTCTGTAGTAGCAACAACAAATGTCTGTTGTACATCAGAAAAGTCTGTCGCTCCATCAGGAATCTGTAGTTACTACAGAAAAATCCTGTTGTACTACAGAAATTTCTGTAGTACTGAACACAACCTCTGTTGTCATTTTCAACTGGGTAGCTTTTCTGGCCAGTATCAGTATTCACTCGCCGTCTTCAAGTGTGGACGTATACCTAGACGCGCCATTTTCGAGGCACAGCAGTCACGTGCGCACCCCCGCAAGCACGGCGGGACCGTGCCGCTCGTATTGGCACAGTTATAAGGTGTTGTCATTAAACAACCTGATTTGCATCGGTAAATATTGACTATTTTGATTTATTCGCTTGATTAACAATTGCCTCCAATTCGTGAACGCTTTGCGAGTACTTATTCTACAACTACACGCGTCTCTGCGCAGTTCCGTGATGACGCACTGTTTTTCGCTGCCCTTTCTACCAACACCTGCTCGAGCATTGCTTAACGACACTCTGTAGTCGAAACACTGCCACCTGGCAGAGTCGGTGAATGGTGGGCAAACCAGCGCATCATGTTGCTGCCTCCCATCGGCAGTCGCGCGGCGGCAGATTCACGGTCTGCGAAATCAAATTGTGTCTCCATTGTTCTAATGCCGCATTTTGAGGGGCCGCTATTATTGCGATAGCAATTATGTAGACACGCCAGGCGAATTGTCGCCGTCGGCAACGGCGACAGCAAAACTGAGCCTGGAGTGTCCATATATTTAGTATCGCAATAAAATAAGCGCTCTTCGACGAGCTCGGGCTGGATCGCAAGCGCCGTCGGCCGCGGCGTCCGCCGAGCTAGGCCGACTGCCCTATCGCTGGCTGTCAGCGGAGCCGTCAGTGGACAACGCGCCGCTGTGAAGTGTTTTGTCGCTCGGAAAAGCATACATTAAAAAAAATTTGGAGGTTTTACGTGCCAAAACCATAATCTGATTATGAGGCATGCCGTAGTGGGGGACTCTGGAAATTTGCACCACCTGGCGTTCTTTAACGTGCACCTAAATGTACACAGGTGTTTTCGCATTTCGCCCTCACTGAAATGCGGCCGCCGTGACCGGGATTCGATCCCGCGACCGCGTGCTTAGCAGCCCAAAAGCATACATTTATTGACAGTGTTCGCGTAAAGCGAATCAGCGTTGTGCAAAGCTATCTATATTGTATTTCGCGGCGTGGAAATGAAGTCCTACGAGCGTACAAGCTGGGCCGCTGGACCTGGGCAGAGCTTACGCGCCTCGTTCGGGTGCACGCACCGTGTGCCCCGAATCGTCGTATGCCCCATGCCGGAGCATGCAGCGCCGCATGTCGGATCGCAGCGTGTGTCTCCTGCTTTACGCTATGCGCAGCTTCTGCCCTACGTCAACGGTCGCGCAACGCTGCATACCAAGTGTAGCAGGCACGGCCACGTGTGTAGGCTCCCGAAGGCATTCACATCTAGGCTCCCTAAGTGACGACGTACCTGATCTCCTACCGGCTACGCACTCCTTGGATTCAAGGCTTTCCAAAACTTTTACTTGTTACTAGATAAAAATGTTTCGCCGGATGAGCAACTTGTTATAGCCTGCATCACGATCATGCTCTACGCTCTCATCTTTCTATACCCTTTTCCCTTCCCCCCAGCGTAGGAGTAGCCAATCAGACACATTTCTGGTTAACATCCCTGCCTTATCCCTTTGTTTCCTCCTCCTCCTCGACGGTTTCGACGAAGCTGAACTGCAGCCTATTCACCCCTTTCGCGACGATCCCGTGGGCGCTGCCATGTTTGATCACGTGGTGACGCGTCCATTGCTTGCCTCAACTGCCTCCGTTGCCTCCACGTTTACAATGGGTGTGTATGACGCCGGTTCGGCTTAGCGAACTTCTGTTTCTGGATATATCATAGGCGGTGACTGGATGGACGACACGAAGCTTTGGCCACAGCTTCAGAGTACGGCTTGTTTTAAAGGTGAGGCTAAATATGTATTCCAAGCTATGCAAACTTTCCCTCATGAGTTGAATCAGGATTAGTGTGTTTTGCTCTTTATTCTTTATTTGGCAAATATTTAGAAGCACCGGCTTGTGACATTTCTGACTAAGTATATTCATTTGGTACGGTCACTATCTGATTATTTCTAATCGCTCGCGGGTGTGCTCAGCTCCTATGTATTTGTTCCTGCTAGGCGCAAAGCTTGAAACGTAGCCGTTTTGTACATTAAAAGCTTTTAATACCTTGTAGCAAAGTTGTATTATCGTTAGTAACTCGCTTACTCTTGTGGACCGTCCCGAAACATTCATCTTCGACCATTCATGCGCTATCGGTGTATAGTCCGTCATTTATCGTGCGTATATAGTGCACATATATTCAAGTGTGCGCCCATTCACTTATTGACACGTTGGTGATCGATCGAGTGGGCGTAAGATTCCGTGTCAGTTGAGGTAGATGTGTGTAGATACTGTGCGCGAAACGTACTATGGCAGGAAGCGGCACTACTCCATTTGTCATTGTTAAACGAGTGGTACACAGTCTTGGCTACGTTCCGGGTCTGAAGCACATTCTTTGAGTATAGCGATACAATGCTGGCGGATGAGCAAGTTTCTGTATGCTCGAAGAAAGCCGTACATCTCGAAGCTCCGGTAACACGTACGGACAGCTGCAGCAACGGTCCACGAACTTGGCTAGACAGATTCATACTATTCCTTAATATGCCAGTCACTATTTTTGCAGCCAACTATTACACATGTCTTCAATCCACATGATTCAATCCGGCATGACTAGAGCACAGTGCGTTAGCAAAAACTCAGTTGCATTTCCAAGAGCTGATCGCACAGAAGCAAGGTGGAAGCGGTAATGGCTTCGTATTCGTGCTCTGTCGCTGAGGCAACGCGCGGCGCGCCGCCGAAAGCGCCATCTCGTTTCTCTAGAACAAACTGCTCCGCGAAGAGTGTCAATAGCGCACTAACGCCATGTCACGCGAGGAACCTAACCAAACCTTTTTAGTCAAAAACAACAACTCTGAATAAATACAGCTAGCTTCCCCTTCTAATTGTAACTGAGGCTCAGCTTCACCGCAGTCAGTGCGCCCGTGCAACTTAGCGATTAGTCGTTTGACAAGCTTCCGAGATACTTCAGTAACACTGTCGACAGCGAGCGAGACTTGTACACTTTCTCCAGCTCAAAGCGCCTAAGAAGCGTGTCCTAATTGAATCACCACCGTGGAGCACACGCGTTTGATGATCGCAATCCATCGTGAAATTTGACAAAGGATCAATGGTTAACTTGCCAACTTCTTGTTTTTTTTTTTTTTTTGCTCTCTTACCTTCCCTGTACTCTCAGATATACGTCTTGTTATAGCGGTTGCAGCTATGGCAGTGCATTGAAAACATCAATACAAAGAAATGGGGAGTTTTAGAAACAGCGCACACAAGCGTCTTTCCATACCTAAGTTGCGCCCTGCCATGCGTTCTTTTGTGTACCCTATTGGCGTTCATTTGTACTCCCCGCGGTTTGCGTCGCCTAACTTTGGACGCCCAAAACCTAAAGCTCCATATTAGCTTGTGGATAATCTGCGGATATAGCTCTTACCTGCGTTTCTCTTCTCTTTTTTTTTGTGTGTATTCTAATCGCAGACAGCATGAAGTCTGGTGACCGTATCACGTCGGGTGGCCACATTGCATAGAAACTTAATGACGTCACCAGGCATGCATGTGACGTCGAAAGTAGTGTGTTCACTATAAGATTATTGCCTGTATACGTTTTGTTATAGTCCGCTTCTAGCACCTATAGTACTGAAACCATAATCGAAAATTTATTTCAGTAGCTGTTTTCAGCCATTGCTGTTTTTATTTTATGGCGTTCGTGTTTCTAGCTCGATTGTAAATGCCTTTCTCCCTCTTATAATAAGGGATTAATGAAGAAGGAGGAGGGGTAAATGAAATTTTGGGGTGTAAGTGTTCGGGATAACAGGAAACGGACTGTCAAGAAATGCGATTTGCCTGTAGCAACCGTCCTACCGTTACCCGTCACCGAAGTAATAAAAGTTACATATATGCGACCATGTTCAACTCTAGCCGACCAATGGCGCGCTTCGACATTAGAGAAACAGGGGAGGGAGAATCATAAGGGAAGATAACCAGAAGCGCATATCCAGTCTAAAAACCTGCACAGAGGAATTACCAACGGTAGAAATAAGTGTCAGAGCAGGAAACGTATATGACCTTGCCGCAAGTATTGGGAATACAAAAGAAAACTTTCTAAAAGAGTTTCGGAGCAGAACACATGCACAGAGAGGATAAAAAGGGAAACAGACACGCTTACGTGTTGTAAGGACTCGCAAAAGCAAATTCACCCATAATGGCGCCCCTCGGTGCATGCTTGCGTTGTGCTTTAATTTAACCAGTGGTAAGGCCGCCTATCCGACCAAACGTCTCCTTAGAATTTCTTAGGTGCAGAATCGCGGCTCACAGGCCATGGTGGAAATAATTTTGCGATTCTACTCAAATGACAATTATCGCGCTTAATGAGAGCAGCATTCCGGGCAAGTTGGTATTCCATTACTTAAATGATATTGCGCGACACTAAAGAAACGACACGGGCGTGAGAGAAGACGACACACTAAGCGCCCTTCGCGCTCTTCGAACGGGCTCGTGCGGCGACAAAGCATTCGTACAGATGACGTGATAGCAGGGCAGACGGATCGGACAAACAGCCATGGATATGTAAATAAAGTGTTCCTTTTTTATCACAAGGGACGCATTCTTGAGTGTTTCGTAAACAAGATACAAGTGTTTTTGTCTGTATTTTTTGCCAAACGCGGATTTGACTAGCTGCAACGTACAGCATGCAGTTGCACCGCCGAAAATTCCGGGCAGCATTTTCTTGCTTTACAGCACCTTGTTGCTATTTATAGTATCTTCGTTCTTTGCCAGATCAAACGGCGTTGCTCCGCCACTCAACTTTCGCACCGCCAATGCCAAGGCAAATCGTGTTGCTCACAATGCATGTATATGTTCACGGCTTTGGTCATAACCGCATCTAATGCTCCAGCCAGGTTACAAGCAGCAAGGCGGGGACAGCAGCGCAGGCAAAATTTGTGACATGCTCGAGACAGTAGAGAGCCTTAGGGGACGCAAGAGTATCGCTTTTCACTTGCGCACGCAAACCGCTTCGGTCCCAGCAATACCCCCAGCTGACTTCGGGTGACAAATTCACAAAGCTTTTCGTTCGTAAGTGCATGGTCCTTGTCATGGGCCGGCTGCCTTCGCTAATGATATGTCCAGTATCAGGATTGACTAAAGCTGTCTCTTACGAACGAAGTCTTTTGTAAATACGGCACCAGGCTGTTGGGTATTCAAGCCCGCTTGCATATCCTAATCTAAATATCTCTAGTGTGGCCAGCTGACTTGTGGCCTGTCTCTTTCCGACTGTATCTTACGAGGAAGACGCCACGCAACGACTATTGCTAAAAAGCTTCAAGCAAGCGCTGCTGCGAAGACTCCTGCCGAATATCAACAGGAAACAGCCTCGTTCACGAAGATCACGAGTGCAGATGTGTATCTAGGAGGTGTTGATGGATTACGATAGAAATCACGCGGCGATGCCGTGAAGGCGTGTCCTGCCGACGGACTGTGGAAAAGTTCAGAAGAGGCGAGCCTCGAAGACGGATAAAGAACTCCAGGCTCACACTTGGGATTGTTTCCATCTTCAGATGCGAACCTCTTATTTCTTCTCACTCTCTCTCTTAAGCCTTGCTCTAAACATACAAGTTTCCATAACAGCATGCACAGTAGCTGGTAACAGTTACAGGAACATAAAGCCCGTCCCTTTCTTTCAAAGTCACCGCACTGTGAGAGAGCGGCCGTGGCTCTCGACTCGCGAAAATACAGAGTAATGTTCTCTTGTTTCCACCTCGTTCAACCGGTCGGACACCGTCGTTGGGCGCTGTTTCACATATCGTCCCCGTGCTAGATTTCTCGCTGCCAGGCTCACGCGCAGCTCGGAATCGAGACGTATAAGAGTTGGCCCGTGTGAGGAGGGCGCAAAAGAAGACAAATAAAGTGAACGGAGCGACACAATAATAAAAGCGCGAGAGCGGGGAACGGAGAGAGGCTGACCTAACGCAGCAGCAGCCAGGAGAAAACGCACTGCCTTTGCTCTGTGTGTTTTGCCGCTGCCTATGGGCTTCGTAGGTGGCGAACAATGAGATCTGACGATCAAGCTGATAGACCGCCGCGCGTCGCCCTCCTCTCCCCACTTCTTTTTTTCCCTCTTTTCGCGATCGCGCATCTGCGCCGGAGACGCGCCTGATTGGTCGCCTTCGGTCACGTGGCATCATTCGGTGTGCATATCCTCCTCCTCTTTCTCCACGCTCTCGCTGCTGGTAATCTCCCTCTCCCTAATCGGACACCGCGCTGCGCCCTGACAGCGAAACAACGGCCAAAGAGAAAAAGCATAACAAAAGCGGCACAAAAGAGAGAACGGGACCGTCGCCATGTTGGGTGCATGACTCACCAGCCGTCTGCGCATGAAACTTTGCTGCAGCCGCTCTGCTTCCAGAGGAGAGCACTTTGAAGCAGGCCCCCATAAACTTGCGTATTGTCTTGGCGTGGCGAGATAGAAAAAAAAAAAAAAAGAAAAACAGAGAGAACGCGAGATAAATAACAACTTATGCGTCAGTTCCGTCATTTTGACAAAGTATGAGGTTCCTTCTTTTTTAACAATAACACATGATGCGCTGAAAGACGCATACTTGCAGAAACAGACGCTGTCTGTAGAAAAAGAGCGCCTTGTTTTAGTGCGAGTGTTTCATGTTTGGAAAGCCAAACTGCAGCACGAGCGCATCGTGCTCGATACATTGGTGTCTGCTACGTGGCTTCTCCACTCAGATTCAAAGAAACTACAGGATGTGACGCTTGATGTGTCCGAACGACACTGTGCTCACAGCCGACTACGTTTCTCTCTCCAATCTGCATATATATATATATATATATATATATATATATATATATATATATATATATATATATATACGCCACTGCGGAAAAGAATGTTAACGGCCACACTTCGCTCAGCAGCGGTGACGTGCCCGCCGCCCTTGTGGTGGTCGCGAGTGCGAGCAGAATCCCCAGCGTTGTGTGTCACTACGTCAGGCTTTGCGCGAAGTCTCTTTCTGAAATTCTGGGGTTTTACGTGCCAAAACCGGCGTGCGTTCGATCCCGACTGCGGCCGCAGCATTTCGACATGGGCGGGGGGGGGGGGGGGTCGAACGAAAAGCAAGAACGCTCGTGTACTCCATTTATACTCCGTTCCATACACCTGTGGAGGCTGGACATCAATTTTGCAGTGGTTCGTTAGCGCCACCAAATAGTTCGGTGTTCTTGCCAGCAAATTTGAGGTGAAACAAATTTATTTAGAATCAGTATGAAGTGACCAAAAAAAATCATGCTTACAAAGCAACAAACTGTGTATTTGTACGGCCACTAATAGTTGTTTTAGATTAGTTTACGTTTCTTGTCTCTCTCTCTCTTTTATCGGCAGACTATTGCGGCAGCCTCATGTGCATGCCCGCGCTAGCAAACACCGTTTGCGTACAGCGAAGCATAGACAAAACGCACGGAGTGACACAGCTTCCACAGCGTTGCACGCTAAGTCTGAAACGGAGTACAAGTGCACGTTAAAGAACTCCAGCCTTCTAGGTGGGCAAAATTAATACGGGGTCCCCCCGTTACGGCGTGCCTCATAATCGGATCGTGTTTTGGCAAGCAAAACTCCGGCATATAAATGATTTGATTTTCTCGTCGTTCCTCGTCATCGACATCAGTTCCCTTTGCAGGGCAAGGTGCTCATTCAGAAATGCGTGAAAAGCAAATGCGTGTGAAAGCAAATTAAATTATGAGGTTCAATGGGCCAAAGCAACACAAGGGCTATAGATTATACCCATAGCTGTCCCGCGTCAACCGAGTGTATATACACTATACTCGCGAATTTTCTAGTGCCGCCCTTAACTATGCACCTCTTTCCTTCAACAGTAACAGACAACCAGTCATCTGCAGAACACAGATTACATGCAATTGCCCGCTCATTCGACTTCTATATTTCAATATCAGCAAGTGTATAACGTACAGAAGTGTGACCGATAATTTCACTGCGCTGTCCTATTACCTGCAAAAAATCATGGCTATCATTTTTTTTCTCCGTCTCTCGTTGCGTTGTCGATCCTGAGCTTGCTTCAAAGTTTCTTCGTTATATATAGCCTCCAAGATTCAGTGCCGCAGATAAGCACTGGCAGAATGCAGCCATTTCAGCAATGATTGAAACATCCGGTCCGGCGCCATCTTAAGGTATCTAGTGTTGGAAACAAGAAGAAAAAAATTCAATGACAGCCACGATTTGGGGAAGGATACCTACATGCGAAAACTGCCCTAGCAAAGCGGGGCACTTTCCCTCCTAGGGACATGGGAGCCCTGTTGGTAGGTAATTCCCGAGGCAGCGCCCAACTCTATACACGAACGGCGTCCCGATCGCCTCGGCTCCGACCTCCTTTGTCGCCGGGACCAGCTCGGTACCGAGTCTGGAAATCCCGCTCGAGTCGGGGAGAGCTTCGATCGCGCGAATAGTCTCTCTATACACGACAGCGTTTGCACGCGCGCGCGCTACTGGATATCTCGCTCCGCGATCAGCTGGCCAGCCGATCTGGCGCCAAGGGCAGCAGCAGCGGCGCTCCTCCTTTGGAAGCAACGGAAGCGAGGAGCTAATCCATCGCGGAAAGGGGGGAGGTTGCCCTCCTCCACTCGAGGTTCGGGCCCCGCCGTCCGGATCCGTCACGGAGCCGCGTTGCCCTCCCTCTTCGTCCGAGGAGCGAGCCGGAAACGGTCAGGTCTGAGTAAGATGATGGATGGCGGGACGTCAGGTGAAGACACGCGTGCGCGCGAACATCTCGGCGGGACTGGCAACGGGTTGCCTCTGATCCGCACAACGCCGGAACCCTGCGCCATCTGCTATACATGCGCGCGCCGGTGCCGCTTGAGAGCCGAGCTGCAGGGTTGTTGCGCCGCTGTCTGCCCACCCGCTTTGTTCGAGCTGAAAGAGCGTAATGAGTGCCCTCCCGCAGAGACGGCCTCCGACACGTGGTGACTTGCGCGAGGGATATATACTGCGCGACCTTATCTGTAGGGCCGCGATATACGGTACGCAAGTCGCAGCGTGCGGCTCATTAGCGTGAATTTCGTGAATCTTATCAACGAAAAATGAATGCCTATATGTTCCTGAGCATCTGAAAGTCACACCTCTTACTCAATTGTGTAGGACGTACACAATTGAGGGCGATTGTGGATGCGCTTACTATACTCGCTAAATTAGGATATAGCGTGGGCCCTGCGAACCATTTTTATCGCGTGGATCAGTTGATATAGAAGAGAAATGTCTACACGTTGTAAATACTCCTGGACCATGTCATATCGTCGCAACATGAAACAATAATGACTATACAGTTCAGCGTGCGTTAAGGGACACAGCCTTGGTGAACTTGTGGTTTTGAAAGTATCGCTGCATTTAAAGACAAGAGTGGTCGCCGGGCCCCGTGAAGACATCCTGGAGCAGCTCCGCTCCAAAGCTCGAGATCAGCAGTATACCTATATTAAGCAGTATTTATTTCACCAATTTTTTAAAGCTTCACGTTCTATCCCCCAGTAGGAACACTAGAGCTTCGAAAGCCACACAGAGACCGGCCTCACGGTCAAAATCGGCCCCACCACAGCTCTTGTCACGAGCGCAGCGCGAACGTACATCTTGAGTTCACCACAGGCTCGCGTCGAACGGGCGGCGGGTTCTGACGACGCAAGAGGAAAAGAGTGCAGCGGAACCCTTCGTGTACCCGCGATATATTAACACTATAGTAAAATAAGTAAACAAATAAATAAGTAAGTAAGTAAATAAATAATTGTTTAGTGCGTAAGGCAAGCGCTTGTCTTCGTACCCTCCCTTGTGATTGTTTATTTTGCACCACTTTCCTTTTCAATATATGTCAATTTTTGCCAAGTGATCGAACTCTTTTTCTTTCTTTTCTGCTTAGTGCGGGTCAGTTGTCAAAGAGCGGTGGAAATGCGGCGGACTTCATTTCGCGCGTGCGTACGTATATCGTACAGCGGCGTGAAAACCTCGAGAGTGCGGTTCTCGGCGTGGCGCGCCTAGGTTGCTCTCTGCGCGCCGACAAAGAGGGTCTCCGCGATGCCGGCGTCTTGAGAGCCGGAAAGCCGCTTCCCACGGCGACGATGACGACGCGCGTGAAGCTGCGCGGCCGAAAGAGGCGGCAGGAAATAATCGTACTACGCCGATGAGGAAGGCGACTGAGCGAGAGCAAAGCGTTGGTCGCGCTGATGGGTAAGGGGGGAGGAAGAGAGGGCGGGTTCAGCGGTGGCCGCAAATCCAAGCCGGCTTTGTAGACCTTCGAACGGGCCCCGCCGAACACCCTTTGTGGGCGCGCGGAGACAGAAGCTCGCCGCTATTTCTTTTTCTTTCTTCTTTTACCTGCGGCGCCAAGACGGTGTTGTCTGCTCTCGTCGCATGTTCTGCACGTGCAGCTGTTCCTCGAGCCTTGCAGCGGTGAGCGCTGATGGTTGTTCCATTGTGCGTGCGTGAACCGACCGAACACGGGTCGCAACGTTTCTTGCGGGGGCTGTATATAGGCTGCAGCAGAAGCGCGTGTTGTGAGCGGTGTTTCTGTCAGCTGTCTCACGGTGGGTTGTCGAAACGTATTTCTAACGAAAGCTGGAAAGGATAATTGCATTTCTTTTACCGGAGTGGAAAAAAAAAGACGATTTTGTGCATCGAGAAATACAGTCCTTGTGTCAGCGTTGCCGACTCTGTGAAGCTGAGCTCGAGACGAATGAACCTACGGGTGGAGGTGAACCGCCTATAGACATGGTCAAATCTCGCCCGTATGTTTTAAAGCGGTCGTGGAAGCATTGATATAAAGAAAAAGGCGAGTTATGTCGAGTAACGCGATATGTGTAGAACGATGGGCTAGCGAAATGGAAGCGTTAGCGAGGTCCTATATATGCCACACAATCTGATTGTGTTTTACTTTGTCTCCCGAGTGTCATGGACATAGGTGCTCGGTGGCTGAAGTCTTCTGGTGATGCTTGAAAATCTGGAGCAGCATTATCTGCCCTGAACACCTGTGAAGCCTGACTCAAAGTCTTGTCGTCATCACGCGCCCAACAATACGGAGCGACGCGGACACGCGAGCGGAAAGCAGGAGATCTCTCGAAAACTCTACACGTGTTTCGTCACACACGCATGCGCACAGGTACCTCCAAATGTTGTGCTTTACAGTGTCTTCATCTCAGCTGCAGTGCGACACCATCCGACTCAAATATTGTGCCGGGTACGTGGCACCTATAAAAATATACAAGCCGGGCGAAGGACTTGCCTCCTGATGCGTTCACAAGACGGCGTGTGCGCCGATCGTGGGCGCATTGTTTGGTATACCGGATGTTTCTACGAAGACTTTAATGGCGTTTTTCACTGGTCGATTCGGAGCAGGATTTCTTGCTCAGTGGCAACGAATCCGAATTTCACTGGTCGATCTGGAGCGGGTTCGCGCTTTCCGCGGGTCGTTTCGGATCAACTCGCTCCGCGCCGGATCGCTCTCACTTGCTCCGCCACCGAGACGCGGATTCGGGCGGAAATAGCCCGCGTCACTTCCGTCTTCACGCGAAATCGGTACCCGCTCGGTACGCACAACATTGTGTTGCTTCGGAAAATGGCTGCGTTCGGTGCTGCTGTAGAGCTCGCGTGTAGCGATGAGAGCTCGGACGACAGCGATTACGAGGCGACGCAGATGCTGTACGAAGCCTTCTGTGCACGTTGTCCATGCACAATCCTTGCGGGCGCGACATGGAAATGACGGACTCTGCAACTGCCGCGGTCAAATTACGCACGGGGGACAGCGACTTTGGTTGTGGAAGCAGTGGTGGAAGCGTACAGAGCGGAAGTCGGGCATAGTTTCCGGAACCGGTTTGTGTGACGTGTACTTATACTTCCTGTGTGATCCCCTGCAGAGCGTTTTTGCGCTCCTCTGGCCGATTCGGATTTGTGAAAACCGAGCGCTCGCTCGAGGATTTCGGCGGCCGCTCCAGATCGACCAGTGAAAAACGCCAGAAGTAATATTTAAAAAAAGAGCCGTTTTGAAATAAAAGGGCGGTTCCTTCGGAGACATGCTGTCAGTGGTGGTGACCACGAGGTGACGGGTGATACGTGGTAATCAGTCGCTAATTAAGAAAAATCATTAATTAACTTTTGAACGTTTAGTTTCAGCGGTCTCACCATAATTGGGAAATTCAAGCGAGCTCTCCGTGCAAGTCATCAACATTTGGATCTGGAAAAAAAAATTCACTGACGATTACGCGTCTCCTTAATGCGAAATTCGAGCACAGGGGAGGGATTCTGTAAGAGTCCACCTAGCGGACACGTCCATTTCGTCTGTGGCTGAACTGCTGATTGGCTGTGGCGACTGGTTGCTGTGGACGTGCAGCCCAGCCCTGCCAATGAGAAGTTCAACAGCAGACGAAATGGACATGGCCACTCGGTGGACTCTTACAGAATACAGCCCCAGATTTTCGGGTGTATTGAATTCCACCGGCTGCGTCGCTTATTGTTCAGAAAGAAAGCGCGAACACGTGAATCGCGCGGAGCGCATTCTCTAGCGGCGGCGAAGTAGCGCATGCGCAGTGGGTCCGAAGCCCACGCCAGCGCTGTCTCCATATGTGGTATCGGTGGACGCGCTCGCCTCATGCCATATAGCGGGATACAACTTAAGTCTGCCGTGAAGCCCGCCCACACCTTCATTAACCGCCAGCCACTGTTCCTCCGTGAGGTCGCAAATAGTTCGTACTTCAAACTTTTCCTGCTACCTAAATAAGGCGGTAACCACAATAACAAAGTTAATTAATTTAATTATGGGGTTTTACGTGCCAAAACTACTTTCTGATTATGAGGCACGCCGTAGTGGAGGGCTCCGGAAATGTTGACCACCTGGGGTTCTTTAACGTGCACCTAAATCTAAGTACACGCGTGTTTTTGGCATTTCGCCCCCATCGAAATGCGACCGCCGTGGCCGGGATTCGATCCCGCGAACTCTTGCTCTGCAGCCCAACACCATAGCCGCTGAGCAACCACGGCGGGTCACAAGAACAAAGTTATAAGCGCGTAATTTTATACGTTTCACTCGTCTGTTGTAGTAAAACGGTGAAAGCGTAATTCTTTATTGAATTGAAATAAAACGCTTGCTTCGCTGCAACTATTTACTGTCAAGTTTCACTTCAGTTGGCAGTGAAGTTTCACGAGTAAAACGGGTTCAGCAATGAAATGAACTGCACCGCGGACTTTTGAAGAGTGAAGTGCTCAGACTCCAAAAACTTTGTCCATGTCTGTTGCACACATCATCGCTTCCGCCGACGAAAACACTCTTGAAGAACACAGCAGGCGCTCCGGAGGGTATCAAGTACGTCGCATGACGACGACTTTGTTTGCTTCTGTGATTGGCTAGCGGAATAACACAATGCCGCGCGGTCCGTGTGCCTTGGTTGCCAACTGCTGTTTTTTTAAGCAGTATCCTACTATAGTAATGACGTCATCGGCGCACGCTACTATGGCGCCATCTCCCAAATGTCGTGCGGCACTCTGATTTCCTTCTCGCCCTATTGCAGTACTCTCCTCCTCCGCTTTCCGCCTCCTGCCTTCACTATAGCCTCCTCCGCTTTCCTCCTTGCGCTCTCTCAGCCATCGCCGTCTTTCATCCCCCGCTGCGCTCCGCGTTCGCTCTTTCATCGTTCGTTCGGTTACCCCGTGGGACGGCGACGCTCAACGCTGGAAGGGGCGTCCAGGAGCTGCGCTCTAAAACGAGATTACCTGCGGGCGGAACTCTGGCACGACGAATTTCAGCTATCAGAGCGCGCGAAACCCAAACTGGGAGGCTACAGCGAGCGCAAAGCCGCGCCCCTCGACGCGAGATTCCGCTTACGTCACCCAGCAGCGGGTAGCCAGCGTGGTGCGGCTCCGTGCTCCTCGCTGTCGCAGCGCGCTGGCTGCCTGCTGCTGGTGGCGTATAGTAGATGCATATGCCGAACATACGGGTCACCACCGTTTCTCCCTAAAAAGTGCAAGTGTCACTCTTTTTGGAGCTTACAGGCGTCTTTTGACTGACTTAACAGGCGTTCAATTGAGATACGAAAAGTGACTTTCAAATAGAACACGGTGGTCGATTTTTTTTTTTTTGAAACTCGGTAAGAAAATTCCATAAAAATTCAGTTTACACGCGCTTCCGTCTTTGGGGAAGTGGAATTAAAACTCCGTAGAAATTTTCGTAGGGCGGTCGAGACAGAAGAGAAGCGGCTTGCTGATAAGCCGGGACTGAATGTGAAAGCGTGAAAATGTGGAATAATTTACCGGCTCGTATGAAAACTTCATATACATTATCATCGTGTTCACTGAGAGCTTATATATTACTTCCTCGTAAACTGCATCTCTTCTTCGGTGTATTTTTATATGTCGCTTATCATGTACATTTTTATGTTGTGATATGTTGCCATATGTTTTATTCCTTTAACATTGTAGAAATTGTGTAATCAGTTCTTTCTTTGTTCCTAACGTAATTCACGCCTTCTTAGTTATATATTAGTATGTAACTAATAACAAGAGGTTCCGCTGCAGTTTCTAACTATGGGATCTATTTCTGTATAACATCTACTATACATATGTACCACTAATGAAACAATAACCTTGAACCTGAATCCTGTTGATGGCAGTGCATCCATACGGGTAAAAGGGAGCACGCGGACCAGGAGATCACAGGATGTGGTTATAAGACGGCCTATAGTGGCCATCTAACGGTATCAGGGACGAAGACGACGCTTGCCACTCCCGCACAACAACACCAGCTGAAGATGAGCGTTCCTCTCCACGAAGAGGATGATGGCGTGCGGAATCGCGCAACGCGACGAGTGCTCCGGATACGCGAGTGCATATACAGCATATAGATGGCGCGCATCGGTGACAGACGGTGGGCAGGGGTCGTGCTCCTTGCGGCCACACGACGGGCCTTCGTCAGCTGCCTCTCTCGCGCAGTCCCAGGCGCAGTGACGCGCTGATTCATATGCAAATGAGCTACGAAATGGCCTCGAACAATGCTGGACGGGCGCGCTGCCCGTACTCCTCGACGATGCGCATACCGTACGCGTGTATGTATACCATACACAGGCGCGCTCACGCACCGCGGCGCGGAACGGTGCCGACGACTGCTGCGCATAATCGCGGGACCCGCGAGGACGGCATGGCGTCTCCGGGCCGCGGCCAGCGACTCTCCAAAGCGCCGTAAAAGAAGCGCCCGTTGACAGCAGGCAGCCGCTCGCTGGCCACTTGGTTCGGTTAACAATGGCGTCTTTTTAACCAGAGCGAGGTCACGCTGCTTCGGCGGGGTCGCTGAGCTTGAACACGGCTGTGTGTGCTGCACGGCCACTCCCTTGTCAAACCAGAACGAAGGAGAGAGAGAGAGAGAGAGAGAGAGAGAGAGAGATGGAGGGATGACGAAAACACACGGGCCCCGACTCCTCCAAGTGCAAAGCGCCGGCTTAAGGCTCAACGATCCTGCCGGACTTGGGGAACAGGAGCGAAGCCGACGAGAACTGTTGATTAGCGAAGTTTGCTCATCGAGTGACGATAAATTAATTGCGGAGTACTTTTGACGAATTCGAGAGCACGAAATAATAATAATAATAAAAAAGAAAATGACTGCGCCGTAAACTCGGTCCATTTCTGAGAACAGAATTAAGTGCATGTGCTGCAGCGCCAGGCGCTGGGCAGCTTGCACCGGAGAGCCGAGAAAAAACGCCCCGTGCCCACAGACTCGGTGGTGTTGTGATTTCGGGGTGGAGGACGAAAGACGGACTCGTTCCATAGACGAAGAAGAAACGCAAAAATTTATGCTATATTTACAGATAGTGGATGATAGCGTACAGGTAGCAGTAGGAGCGCATCAGACCGACTGGGCGGCTGGAAGCGAGTCTCTGCTCACATTGGGCCGGTTCTCCCTTAAATCCCTTCGGCGACTCCTCGTCGGCAGGAACCAGTTTGGGCGAGTTCTCGTCGGCAGGGTGATGACGTCGCCCGCGTCGAATTCTTGATTCGTCGCGGAGATGGCTGGGCTCTTCTTGAAGTCGCCTCCTGTGTCGAATTCTTGATTCGTCGTGGAGAAGTGGGAGCTCACGTCGCCTCGTGGTAGCCACGTGGTGCATGTAGTATGGCAGCTCCCGTCGCATCGTGGTTTCCACGTGGTGCTCGTAGTATGGCACAACAGCGGGTGCCCTTTTTTTAAAATTTAATTTAATCACAAAGAAGAAAGCGTTAACTGATAGAACCTCCAAGCGCATTTTTTGAACAGCTAAATGTTAAGAGCATGCCCCAGTTCCTTTCCTTCTTTAGGGCCTAGAAAACCGATGTAACAAATAACAGAAAAAAAAACCGGCGGTGGGTTATGGAATTGTGGGACAAAGTTCTGCCTTACTCCGCTCCCACTTTTTTTTTTTCTTCTTTTGCGGCCGGAGCAGATCCCCTCCAAGGTGCACCTGACTGCTAAACATCCCCGTTCCACTGCGCTCGTTTCCGGGTTCAATCCGGTTGACCCGCATCGCGGGTTTTACTGAAGACGCGGGGTCGCGGCCCCCTCGCGTCAGACCAAAGGGACCCGAGAGAGCTCGGCATAACACGTCCCCTCGCCCTCCTAGCGCCCCACTCCCCCACCGAGCCCCCGCGTCTGAAAACTCGCCATTGAAATAAACCAACCGGAGCCAATTAAACGGAGGCGCGGCTCCTGCCGGCGACCCTTCTTCGCCGAGCCGCGTGGCGTCGTCGCGCGGGGCGAGCCGGACGGCGCTCGCCCGGTGTGCGGCGCCCGGGCCACGGCGCAAGCACTGGCGGCCCAGCCGCGGGTCTTCCTTTCCTTATTAACGCATGGCGGGGGCAATCGACGGTCGATGCGGGGCTCCCTCCTTGGAGAAGCGGCGGTGCTCACGCAGGACGCCGGGCTGGAGTGGGGAGGGGGCGCAGCTTCTGCCCGCGTCCGAGTGTCTCGCCGTAATAGTAATAAAAAGCACCCCCGCCGTCAGGGACGCCCGGCGATGGGGGCAGCCGCACTTCTCTCGGCGACCGCCGCGCCGGAGGAGCGAACGGGGAGAAAGAAAAAAAAACGAAACCGCGCGCGCATCGCGCGCTCGGCGAGCAAAGAATCAAAAAGAGGCCGCCCCCGCAAGGAAGAAAGAGTGGCCGCGCGCCCGGCATACTGGGGTCGGGGCCGAAGGGCGGAAGCTTCCCAAGTGCAAGGTCGAACGTCGACGCGTCGGTCCCGACGCAAGGCCGCCGCCACTGCCGTTGAAACAAAAGACGCCCCGAAGCGGAGAAACGCTTCTTGCTCCTTTCGCTGCGGTCGGCCGCGCCGTCTCCTCTTCATTAGGAAAAAGGGCGGCGCTCGGCCGAAAGTACACGCGGTGGCCGGTGGTCTTGGCTCGCATACCGGGCCTCCCTGGCGGGAAGAGTGCTCCGACGCGGCGGCCGCCGGCCGATAGGCAGCGCTGTTTCTTCTTTCAACGGGAACGCAGCCTTGCTGGCCACGAGAGCAGTCAGCGTGTATAGATAGACTCGCTTACACGCGTCGTATGCAGACGCCTTCGAGTGTCGTTGTCGACTTATCGACGAACACCGTGGACAATTTCCCTGATGGAGTAAACTGCAACGCGCATCCGTCGCGGTGGCAAACTCGGCTATGTCGTCCTGCTGCGAGTCTGAGGTCGCGGGTTCGACTTACCCTTGCTACGGCAGCATTTCAACGGGTGAATAATGCGAAAAATCACGTGTAGGGAGCTTTGAGTGCACGCTTAAAAGGACTCCAGGTGTTCTCCACTACTGCGTCTGTCATAGTTTATTCCTGCCTTGCTTTCAAGCGAACAATTCCTAAAATGCGCCAAGTCGTGGACGCCTTCTTCAAGCGTATAAAAGAAGTAGTTAATGCATCTTTAAGAGAAAGGGGGGTCGTGTTGTAGCAACACAACCGTTATTCTCTCAGGTATTGCTCCCCTCCCTCAGCAGGGCTGCGCGTCCGAGATTATAGATACTGTACGTACTTCTTCCCATACTGAACGGTCCTGTTGTACTAATGCATAACCACTTCCCACGCTCTCCGGCATAAGTATCTGTCCGTCAATGTATGAAAGCCGATGCTATAGAAGCGGCTGTGCCTGAAACACTGCCTGATATACCCATTCCATCCGTTTTCTAAGTTGTCTGAAAAGAAATCAGAGATATCCGTGTGTCCTACTCATAACCGACTACTACTTCTTTAGTGATGTTAGTTGCAAAGATGTGTCCACCGTATGAATGTTCGCGACTTTTGTAAAATGCTCGGCTTGGCGGGCAATCGGTGCCGATGATAATTTGTCGCCTGGCCGAATACGCCGGGGAGTACCACATCGGTAATTTCGTATCTAAGCGGCCAAGACGAAGGCCACATCTGTATAGTGTGTACTGATGTGTCCTGTTTCGCTTTATAAAATTAATTTCAAACGTATTCTCATGGCACGCATCGAGTGTCAGGTGGTCTGCTTACGTGAGAATGCTTGAAAGAGGTACAGTGAGGCAGAAGTAAAAAAACGCTATGCATTTACTCGCCTGTCCGCGGACGCAACAAAAGAACAATATTTATACGCATACGTGTTCGGCCTCGCAATGACTGCACCCTGCGTACAGTCAGGGGGATTTGTGAGCGTGTGACACGCGACGCATGATGGCCATGGAGCGTGACAGGTGCTTCACGCTCCGCACACACGTGCACTTCGCACACGCAAGCAAGCACACAGCGCGAGTTGTTGACAAAGACCGACCTATATGCATGAGCTCGTCGTGAATGAGACGCAGAAGATATGTCGCAATATGGCGCCCTGTTGCTTGCGCGGTTGTCCGAGCGTTGGGATCGTTTTTTGTGCCATGCGAAGGTTTCGTTGACCTCGCATGATATAGGTCCGAGGGTATATTTAAAGTTATCTCGCAAGCGTTCACGAAAATCGTTTATTGGACGCACGTAGTAACGAAACCGTCATCAAGGTTTGGTTTGGTATCGACACATGCGCAGTGCATGCGCGTGACTCACTTTATTATGCCACTTCCTGAGGACGGCAAAAATTATTTATTATTTAATTGAAATGAACCTTTCAACACCGACGCAGCTTGTTTGTTTTCTAAAGCTCATCTCGTGGCACAGGGTGAAGCGACGGAATGAACACACTGCCTGCCTGCGACCAGCTTCCTTCTAACTTGCCAAAGTCGTAAGAAGATGTACGCCTTCAGTTCAACCTTCTAACAAGTGTGCTTGCATCGAGAGGTCACTGCTCCTTCACTGATGAGCGGAAAGCCATTACGAGCGAAGGCAAGTGGCACTATCCACAGTTGTCCCCGTCCTCCGCTACAACGTAGCGAACAGGGTGCTGCACGAGGAAAACGAGACAGACGGCGAGATAAGCGCAGATAGCTGCGACGCCTTTGTTTACTGCGAAGTGCGAAACAGAAGCAGCTGTTCGGCGACTGTAAGAAAGTTGCGGACGACGCGATGAAACGGCGGCTCAGCAGCCGGAAAGCGGAAGCGGGCCGGCGCACGCGGTCCGGGCAGCCTTGCCACACATGCTTGGATAAAGGTGCCTTTTTTTCCTTCCTTTGTTTGTCTTTATTGTTATTTTGGGGTGCCTCTGTCCCGAACGCGCCACCTTTGTCATTGCTTTCGACTTGGGTCTGCCGACGGCATCGTATACAGAGCGAGATACTCCGTTGCCGAAGCGCATGGACACCGCGTCGCCCGTGGCTATAGTTTGAAAGCCTTTCTCCGGCTATACTATACGTATATACACGCTACAAACCCTACCCGATCAACACCGATGGCGTTCAGGCCGAAATCCTGAACTCAACGGACTTTTCTTTCTTTTACGCGTGTCCATACCTTGCACGCGAAGAAACGTCGCCACATGCCAGTCGTCAGCGTCTGGAGCCAGACAGTATAGAGAGTTATAGCTCACCGAGCCAACACCACCTAGATAGCACAAGGCCTTTTCACTTCGATCCATGACGTCATGTTACCTGGCCCGACTGCCATAGAATCTAATGAGGAGTTTCCCGAGTAGGCAACAGTAATTTTGACGTCACCGCTTTCATCACGCCAGCCTTGTCAACGGAAATTTCTGGCCAGGTAGCGTGACGTCATGGACCGGAGTAAACAGGCCTTGTGCTATCTAGGTGGTGTTGACCGAGCCAGCGGGCCTGCGTAGACGCCACTGCTCACGCTGTACCGCGCATGCGCACTGGCGTCTACACTGGCCTGCTGGTCCCGCTGGCTCGTTGAGCTATAACTCTCTAGCAAGAGTATCGCAACCATAAAGGCGCTCGCACGCATAAACTGTTTTGCCTCGGAAGTTAACAACGTAAACCGATGTACCAACAAAAAAAGAGAGCAGGAACAGCCAAAAACAGACGCGCTTGGCTTCAGCGTTCTGTTCTTGTAGTTTTCCGGATAGCCAGCTCTCTGGAAGCAGAATTTCTCATACTTTTGAAACTACTAAACAACGACACGCTCGCGTGCCCACACGCACACGTGCACGCACATTGCACACGACTGACCGGCACACCAATGGCGGGAGTCAAAAAAGGTGCGAAGGCGGAAAACAAACCAGGAAGGTGCGCACATACAAAAGCCTACACCCACGAAGATAAAGCTATATACTTTAACAAGAATGAAGGAAAATTCTGTATATATAAACGCGGCCGGAGAGCGGTTCCGCGTCCTTAACTTTTTTTCCCTCCGTCTTTGTTTTAGCCTCAGCTAGCGCAACGACGTAATGGCCCTTAGAACAAACCTCACCGACGCGACCAATTGGCCACCCTAAGGAGCACCCACATAGCTGTGCAAGCGTGTCAGATTAGAACGATGCAAATAGAACAAAGGAATATAATAATAAACCAACACAATTCTCCCCAAATGTTGAGTGGCTCCCCAAGTGTGGGGCTCCGCGAACTTAGACTTCGTTTCCTGTAAATATGACAGTAAAAGGTGTGCGAGTGGTCTGCGCGTCTCCTTGGAGCCCTTGCGACGGCCTTCAGCCGCACGACGCCAACCACCTTTGAATGCATGATGATATCGCGAGTCATTTCATATGGCAGCAGCTATGCCTGTTAGACTGTAATGCGAGGTTAACAACTATCGCGTCGGTCCAATGCGGCGGAAGCAGTCTCATTATTAAGCGGTTTTGACAAGGCTGACGTGTCTAGCAAATGAAACTTGTTTTTAAGCGTCAAGTGCCCTTAGCGCTAATTCATGATGTCATTACATGGCAGGCAAGGTGATCCTTCAAAACCGGGCAATCTCCACCCCTACCTCCTTTTTCTTCTTATTTTGCGTGTATCTTGTTTTCATTGCACGTCTCATTCCTTTTACCCTTCCGCTTCTTATTCGAGAGACGTACACGTCGGGAATGTAAAACTAGACATGTATGTATGTATGTATGTTGAAAAATGTCGGTCCTCCGACTGAAACTGCTGGGTATTTATAACAAAGATAACCGCGTAGTTGCGCTTCTTCTAATATATATGTATATATATATATATATATATATATATATATATATATATATATATATATATATATATATATATATATATATATATATATATATATATATATATATATATACGCTTGCGTTTTTTCGCACACTGAATACAGGTACTCGAAACACGCGGCAAGGTATAGTCGACCTCTACACAGGCCATGTTCGCAATCGTTACGTTCCCGCCTGCTTCAGTCGTTACTTGCCGGTGTTGTCTCGAGAGGTCATCGAAGCTTTGCCATTGTATTAAGTATTTTTTATGCGCTTTGTTAGCCTCAAGAGCCGCTTTTGTTGTCTACACAGCCTGTTATTACTTTTTTCTTTCACCTTTTATTCCCTTTACCCCTTCCCCAGCACAGGGCAGCCAGCCGGTATACTTACACTGGCTAACCTCCCTTTCTTTCCTTCCCTTTCTTCTCTCTCTCTTTGCGCCAAACAAGATGGTTTCCAAAGACTGCATCGAAAAGTTGAGACAGCAGCGCTCGACACTAGTAAGCGCGCGGGCGCCTTTGGCGCTGTCGGTATACAGGGTGCTTCACGTAAATTGAACCAATGATTTTTCAAAAAAGTGGTTAGCCGCAGCCGAATGAAACCAATGGCATATGGCTTCCCGTCATGTGGCCCTCCTAGAGTATTTATTTTTTTATATTCAAGTTAATGTTTATTATTCGCTTTAGGGTCAAGTGCATTTCGTTGCATTGTAGATGGGGTTCAGAAACGACCGATCCAATTTTGGGGGGGCAACGTACATGCTGCGTGGCGAATTCTTTCGGCGTTTAAAGAAAGCCCGCGAACCCTTCGTGGTTGCTTAGTGGCTATGGTGTTGGGCTGCTAAGCACGAGGTCGCGAGATCGAATCCCGGCCACGGCGGCCGCATTTCAATGGTGGGTGACATGCGCAAACACCCGTGTACTTAGATTTAGGTGCACGTTAAAGAACTCCCGGGTGGTCCAAATTTCCGGAGTCCCCCACTACGGCGTGCCTCAGAATGTGGTTTTGGCACGTAAAACCCCATAATTTAATTTTCTTTCTTTTTTTTGCGCTCATGCGTTGTCGTATTGCAGCGCTCTTCAATCGCGGTGCGTGCGAAATAACCGCGCGCGCGGACCGTGGCGAAGTGAGCGTCCGCCAGACATAGGCTTCACAGTGCGTCAGCATCTTTGACGGTGGCACTCGGGAAGGAAGCGCCGTGGTCCATGATATGCGATAGGCTCGAATCACTGTTGAGAGCGCTGCAATACGATAGCGCGCGAGCGCAGTCGCATGATTTTATTTCATATTTCGCGGGCTTTCTTGAAACGCCGAAACAATCACCACGCAGCATATATGTACGTTGCCACAAAAAATTGGATCGGTCATTTCTGCATCCCCTCTACACCGTAACGAAACGCACTTGGCCCAAAAGTGAATATTCAAAAGTTAGTTAATTTTGTTAATTAAGCGGAATATAGAAAAGACTATAAGGAGCGCCACGTGACGGCAAACCATATGCCGTTGGTTTCATGCAGCTGCGGCTAACCACTCTTTAAAAATCCTTGGTTCAGTTTACGTGAAACACCCTGTTTACTGTGTCGGAACATCGAACATGCGTCGAGATTTCTGCAGTTCGGGGGAACACAAGCGTTTGAGCGCCGTTTTGCTAAAACAAAAAATTCTGCCGCGGCCTTTGCGCAAGGTACTTTTGGAACACGCTGTTATTAACAGGATCGGCAAAATTGGTTGTGTGGACGCATTGCTGCTACACATACAGCTGTCACCGCTGCTACATGAGCTCAAAAAGCAATTGGATGGCGCTTCATACTGCTGGCTTTAAGGTATCGATATTCTTTGTAAGAATATAGTAAATGAACTGTATGCCATTACGGTAAGCTCTCGGGATACGTTGCTTAACATAATTGGTATAGATGTATTTTTTGTGAAGAAATGAACATCGCTAGCGTAATTTCGCTCATAATTTCACGAGTTATTGCGCGCGGGTTCTACTTCCGCCGATGAAATGCCAATTACTTCTTGGTTATCTGGCGATTGGGCCAAAAGAGAGACAGATTGTGGCCGCGAAGGTACTTATTATTTCGTAAAGAGGATTACACTGCTTATAGAGGCGTGACCCATTGCGCACGTGAATAGGCAGGACGTGAGCTGTTGGAAATCCGAAACGCATGTATAAACTGTGATGGCTGAGAAACGGAGCGGTGGGCGCGCTCATCGCCGGAGTGGTTTAGCATAGTGCTATGGCTTACCGTTGCCCTCCAGGGCGCCTGTCAGCCTTCCCGCGTGCTAAAAATAAAAACAAGAAAGTAAAAGAACAGAGAGAGAGAGAGAGAGAGAGAGAGAGAGAGAGAGAGAGAGGGAAAAAAAGAAAGATCTACTCTACGACTTCCTGGCAGGCGGCCAGTGCAATAATGGTGGCAGCTCTATATGTGCTACAACTACGAGGAGTTCTAGCCATTCCGCATTACAGTACGGCTGTACGTTAAATCTCGCTGGTTACCGTAAGAGCAAATGCAGTTCCGTGCGTTGTTGCGACGTGGTGAACACTCTTTCTTTTTTTAACATAACACGCAGCCGTACAAAGATCCGCATTTTGTGAGACGAACCGATTTATCCTTTAACCCGGTGTGTGTCGTAGCTGAAAATCTCTCAATTAGCATCAGATAGTATCCGGCCTCGCTTCCTGAAATGT
Organism: Dermacentor variabilis; assembly: GCF_050947875.1. Lineage (NCBI taxonomy): Eukaryota > Metazoa > Arthropoda > Arachnida > Ixodida > Ixodidae > Dermacentor > Dermacentor variabilis. The sequence goes on along the minus strand of NC_134568.1, from coordinate 119,722,275 downwards.
ACTGCCATGCCGTTAGACGCGCAACTTACCGATGACTATATATATATCCCCAAAAAAGCCCCCTTTTCTTTAGCAATTTTATAATACGACGGTCTGTTCCTACTATCTTAGCTGGCGTTCATGACCATGCCGACTTACGTTATCGGACGTGAGAGAAAGAAACAAAGGCGGTCGTGAAAACCAGCATTACATCAAAAAAAAAAAAAAGAAACAAACTGTGAGCATGCGTGTGGGGAGTCTTCTAAAACAAAGACACGCATACAACGCACCCACTTCCCTTTTCTTCCAGTGATATCTTTTGGCAGTTTCTCCTTCGTCTACACACTCTGATTACATCAGATTGCGGCACAGCATTCCGGTTGTTTTCCACAAGTGACAGGCAATGGAAGAGCATGCGACAAGAGAGCCAAGGTGATGGGAACTCGAACGGGGGGAGCAGCCGACGGCGCTGCCAAACTCGTCTCGGGCAAGTCGAGCGTACGCACGGCTTCGACCACCACCGGAACCACTGGTAACCATCGGCCGCTAGAGCAGAACAGCGGGTCTTGCAGAAACAAGCACAAAAAAAAAAAAAGTTTTGGGAACAGGTTTTCTTTCTGTGACCGCCCTTTCCCTCCTTTTCCCCCTCTCCCAGTGGCATAATCGGGAGTGCCTAGCGCGCTTTCGTCCGCATTTGAAAGGAAAGCTGCCTGGCGCCTCCTCGCCCGTGCGCGTTTGCACGAATGTGTGTGTATGCCCACGGAACCCCTGGAACGGGCTCGGCTGAACAGCAGCGGCTTATCTTCTTTAGGGCTGCGGCAGAGAGGTATCGGGCCCTGGCAGGGCATGCCGCCGATTCTGCATCAATTCGAGAGGCATAGCCGACCCTAAGCGCTTGCCACCGAGCCACGAGGACGTGTCATTCGCTAAGACACAGTTTGAGCGGTGTCGGTGTTACTTGTCACGTATTGGCTGGTGTAGGAAGGGGCATGACGACGAGGCAGGAGAAGGGTGCCAATACTCTGACACAAAGTCGTACCGACGATGGGGCCATATCGAGGACATTTTCCGTAAGCGGAGGATAAATAAAGTAAGTCCCATGAGGTTCACGCACGTTGTTGCTCTAGTAGTAGTTAAGCTCACGCCTGCGCCTCTCATATATTGACTGCCTAGAGGAACTGTACACTGAGGCGTTCGCACCACATGAGCTGGCACGTGTTGAATGAAGTTTATATCTATGGTCATTCTTAAGGAAATGACGCTTATTTCTGCAGCCCGTCTTGGAGCACGGCGCGGACGCCGTGCCCCTGCGTCGACGGGTGATTACCTGTAGTTGGGGCAGACTAGAGCAACTGACACAACCGTTCGCGCCCAGTGAGCCGCCGAATCGCGGCGCTCGCCAGCTGGCGAAGCGACTTGGCGCTGCTGCCAAACTTGAGTGTGTGCGATACGGCGGTTTGAAAGCGAAAGTGGTGGGGTCAAGGAATGAACGGTGCGAAGAATCATGCGACACGCAGAGGGAGCAGCAGAAAACCAGTAGGGCGCCCTCTGACCGCGAGTACGCGAACCGCTTTTCGGCGGGGGTCGCGAGGTCTCCCCGCCGGAGCGCACTTGCGAGGGAAGAGACGGGGAGAGGGGGTGATGCCTCCTCCTCGGCCCCTGTTGTTTGGCGGCGGCGCCCCGAAGCGCGCGCGCGGGGCACAACGCGCCCTTCTCTCTCTCGCACCGGAGTAGGACGGGGCACGCACACACACCCCGAGCCGCCTTCCGTTCGCCAGTTGCCTCCTTTGTTGCCCCAGCTTCGTTGGCGGCCCACTGTGGACACGCGTGTGCGATAGCGTGGTGCGGCGTGCTTTGCCGCCGCGGCGGCTTGACGCGTCCCGGGACGTCCTGCCTTTGCCGTTGGAGCCACGCGGCCGCGATGGCGGACGCCGGCCAGTTCCCCGGCGGATAGCACTCTGACGCAGGTGAGTCGCGCGGTGCACATGCTGCCTGCCGGACGGCCACGTCTGGCCGTCGCCGCTGTCACTGCCGGCAACGGGAGCGCGGTCGTCGGACGTGTTTGTGCGCGCGACGTCACAGTGCTGCTTGTTCCTCGCAAAAGATCCTCACTTGTAACATGTCGTCGGTGGTGCGGGACGTGCCTCTTTGTTTCTATTTTGCGGAGAACTGACATCGGCCATCTACGCAAAGTGAACGAAAGAGGCACGTTTCTCACGGGGGATGTTTGTACGCGACTCGTGCTCCAGCGTCACGTCATCGGTGCGAGATATTGAAGGCTCGTAGATACTCCTGTGCGCGATTCTATGTGCGCGGCATGAGAAGGCATGAAAATGGACTGTGAACAGCCTTTGTTGCGCGCGCTAAATTGCTTTCCAGCTTTTGCACTCGGGGCCAGCACGTGAACGTGACGGAGTTGTGCAGCTTCTCATGTTTGTGTCTTCAGCGACAAGATATCGCGGTGTAGATTTGTTGTCAGGGAGGCCAAACTGACTTGTGAAGGCAGTGTTTTCGCGTTCATGCCTACACGTAGCAGTGTTTTCTTCTTCTCGCCGGCACAACGGATATAATTTGCTGACACCGGCGTTATGCGCACTGTGGGTGCCGTTGCTTGAAGTGGCTAGTCCAGCCAACTTTTCCGCGCTGCCATTTGTCGGAAGAGTGCGGATACATGCGTGCGACGATATGCAGAATTTTTCACCTCTCGAGTTAAGCCTACAAGAAATGTGGGTTTGAACCAGCATTGTTATCGAAATGGATCATAGCTTGGAGTCGTTTAGTGGTCATTGATATGCTAGAAGCGTTTACATAACCAGACGGAGAGGTTGGCGGGCCGACCCCCCCCTCAAATGTTCTGACGAACCCCTCTTGCCTACGGAACAGAAAGTTTCAGTAGATAGGCTTTGTAAGAGCGACATGGTCGAAAGGGAAAGTTTGAGTGTGAAAGCAAGGCGAGGGCTAGTGGCCTTCCGTAGGAGGAGGGTTGTCATGGGGGCGATCCTCTCTCCCATGCATGCACCCACCTCTACCTTATTCCGGATCGTGCTAACCATAACTGCTGAGGGGTGGTGGTGGTAGAAACATTTATTGCCAATGATATGAATGGTGGGGGCGAAGCCGAGGGGGGATCAGCGCTAAAAATTCCGCACACAGATAAAAATGGGACGTGCGCGTGCATAAAACGTTCGGGCATCGTTCCCCACCAAGCCTTCGTGTCGCCGAAGAGCTTCTCATTTCTGTTACGTGACCTAATCGTCGACCACGCCGCGCAGATGAAAAGCATTTCCGAAAATTTTGCGACTTGCTTGTCCAGGCAACGCATATTAAGCATCCTCCCCCCCCTTTTTTTTTCTTTCTTTTTCTTGTCTTTGACTTTCATTATGTTTATAAAACTTGAGAAGAACTTGCTGTTAGGCTTGTATGTGTACGCTGTTAAGAATGGAAACAGGGCAAACAACGGGACTAGAAACAAAGGCCTAAAGAACGCTGATTTACGCACGGCAAAGTATATCAAGGATGGGGGTTCTGGCCAGCGAAGCTAAGAAACCGCCACAACAAACAGGTGGGAGGGCAGGTAGGGGAATGGTCTCGAAGTCCACGCACAAACAAATACAGGAATATTAGGGGCCACCGCACCGTTCAACCAACTACCCGGTGAATGTGGAAGAGTGTGACAGTGACTAACGGAAAACAATTTTAAGAAGGGGAGGAGGTAATGGATACGAGGAAGGAGGAGGGGCGGTGTGCATAAAATACGTCAAGAACAAAGTTGGTGGATAATTACGAACATAGGGAGCGCGTGTCGGTCACTGCCCGATCGCTCCACACCAGGCAGCCGTGGCCAGTCGCATAGCTGAGGCTCCCCTACCCCGTCGTAACACATGCTGCAGAGAGCCCATTATAGCTAAACGTCTCGGCAATATTCAGAATAGACTGATGTCGAGAGACACGACACACTCAAATCTCTCTAGCTACTGGCCCTTATTTTGCTGCGAACTACGGATGCCGTAATTTTCACAAAGGCTTCTAAACAGCAAGTAGCCCTGCTTCGGACTGTGAGTGCGATCAAATAACAATATCCATCGCGTGATGACTAAAATACAATGTGCGCAAGTTACTTCCAAACATCACTTCAACCAGTCGGACAGCAGCTAGGTCATCGAAAGTGCGTGGAACTTGCGTCATATGATATTGTCGAAGTACTTGCGCAAAGGTTCGTTCGTGTATTTTTAAATTTATATTAATGTAGCATGCCCACAATGCCGAAAGCGCGATTGCGTGATAGGCGACTTGCAAAATAGCGCCCGCCGTCTTCCGTACGTAGCCGTGGCTGTATCCACGCACCAGGAGGTCTGGCTGGAAAACAACGGTCATCCCCACTGTTACTTGGGTTGCAGCAAGTCTGAGCTGCAAACAAGAAGACACACGATAGAGCGCTGTCTTGTTTTTTGTTTCGCCCCGTTTTTAGCGCTGATCATTTTTCTAAGTGATGCACCAGCTAGGTCATCGACATACACTGTATGAATGTATAAATTCCTAGACGAAATTTTTGTTTCTGTTTTAAATATAGCATAAAGATAGCATAGTTTGAGGCGAAGTGGCTGTACGCCTTAGAAATGAAAAATTTGTCACAAATTAAGCAAAGTGTTATTTCGGAAACACACACACACACACATATATATATATATATATATATATATATATATATATATATATATATATATATATATATATATATATATATAGAGAGAGAGAGAGAGAGAGAGAGAGAGAGAGAGATATGAAGAAGGGGCAGAAGTTGTAATTGTTGGCGGAGAACCACCCCTCCGGATTAAATTTCTGGCTACGCCACTGGCTAGGAGAACACTTCTCCACCATTCATTATCTGCTAAAATTTACCCACGGAATTCGTGCTTTCCATCAAAGGAGCTAATCATAGTGCTACATCAAAATCACCGTGACGCGATTTGGTGGGAAAATGAAAGCTCGATTAAGACATCTATCCACAGTGACGTGACCGAGCCTGACGCCGTCAGATTTTTTTTTTTTCTTTTGTAACCAACTGTCCGTAACGCCCCATGGTAGCTAATAGTAGAGTGCACCGATGTTACTGCTCACAACATCAAGGTATGCGGGATACCCTTCACTCGAGTACCTATACCGCAGGTATTTCCCTACTATCGCCTTCGATTTACACGAGACAATTGCTCACAAAGCACCTTCCTCGAGCTCAATGCAGTAATTGCATACTTATGGACTGCTGGCACCATTTCGCCATTGTTATTATTTGCGTACATTTGTGTCTGCTTACATTGAGCGTCAACGCTAACGGACGCAGAGCATGACGTTAGTCTTGCCGAACCGCTCTTGCAACCTCACATTCACCTTCTTCGCGCTTAATTAAGCTGGCCTACCTGTGAAGCTAAGCAGTAACTAAAAAAAAAAAAAAAAAGAAACTATTCTCCATTCCAAAACGTCAGGGGAACGCCGCTTGGTCTGCGCAAATCACTTTCAGCATTCCAAGTTTTATGTTCGCACTGCAGCTGACAAACTCGGAATGCCATTTCTTTTCATTTTAACGAAAGCGTGAGGAAGGGCGCAGCTCTCCGGCAAGACGCAGTAGGTGCAAACCACATTCTGGAGGACAGGCGAAGGACGCATGTGCTTGCGTAGACTTAAATTCAGCGCAAACAAAAGGTTCGCGCGACGTCGCATACCCACCGGCGTCCATCAAGCTTCTGGGAAATAAGTCTGTACGGGATTATGAAAAAGAAGAAACTGCGGTACAGTGAGGCACATTGCCTGCGGCAGCTCGCTCTAACATAGGCGTTGCCCGCGGAGGTAGAAATTCAGTCTTTAGTAACTGCGAAATAAATAATTTTAAAAAATATTTCTTCGAGGAGCCAGTTGATGATGCATGACTTCGTGTCAATGAACGATGTGGAAAAAAAAAAAAAAAACTGGAACTCAGTGGCCCTCCAAAGCCATCTTTGAATTGACGTCCACCCCTCAGCTTTCTGATTTACCCTTCAGAACACAATTTGGCATATAATGTGGTCTTCACGCTTCTGGAGGCCTGCAGGTGCCAAGAGAAGCAAGTGAGAGGGGGTTTGAAGCTGTCTGCTTAGAGTAGGAGGCAACTCTTTCTGGTATCCAGGCATGGGCATGCAGAACCCATTCGGTGATTAGTATTTTGAGGAAAAGAAAATCGCGATTCTATCTGTGCGACCGATTAGCACCTTTGTGCTCGCGCTTTTTCCCTGATTTTTGAGCGCTTGACGTTCTAGGTAAAAGTGGACTGCGGATGTAGAGTCAAGTCTTGCAGCGGGGCTGTGCAAGGAAATTTGCGAATCGCCCATTTGTAGTCGCGTGTACGTGTGCCCACTTCCCTTTGTGCAGGACAAGTCTATATACTGGGTGTTTCAGCGAACACTTCCGAAAATTTTTAAAGGTTGCCTGTGGCAGATGGCTCAATTCTAGTTTATGAGCCGGTCTACTCGAAGCGGCGGATACTACTTGCAAAAAAAAAATGAAATGCAAAATCGACTAATTAACGAGAATTCACTAATTAACTTTTTAGCTAGTTATCTTATGACCCATATTGCAATTTACAAATTATAGTAATGAACTTCGCAAGGCGGATCCACTTGGAACGGATTCTAGATCAGGACGACATCAGTTTTGAGATATGAATTCCCGAACTTTGCTGAGAAATGCATTGGCGTTCCAGTTACTTGTGTGCTTCAGCGCATGAAACGATGTTTTGTTAACAAATTAACTGGAACGCTAATGCATTTCTCCGCAAAGTAAGGGAATTTATATGTCGAAACTGGTGTCACCTTGAAAATTCGATCCAAGTGCATCCGCCTTGCCAAAACTCCGCGACTATAATTTGTAAATTGCAATAAGGGCCACAGTGTAATTAGTTGAAAACGTAATAAGTTAATCTTTGATTAGTTAGTCAATTTTGCACGTCAATATTTTTTGTGCAGGTATTGTCCGCCGCTTCGATTAGACCAGCTCATGAACGAGAATTGTGATATCTGGTACAGGCAACTTTTAAAGATTTTTGAAAGTGTTCGCTGGAACAACCTGTATACTACCATTAATTGTAGCATGGCGTTCCAGTCAATTTCGCCAGCGTGAATTCGGCAAGGGAGGTTTATTGCGCTGCGCTCTAACTTTAACGCTCGTGTCTGCGCACTGGTGGAGAATTGGTTTTCTCCAAAAGATGCGAACGTATGTTACGACCTTATGACAAACGTTGTGAGCGACGTCAATGTCAAATTCAACAACAACAACAAAAAAATGAAATCTTAACGTTGTGAGCTGCGCCTTGAAATACGTACCTTTCGCACCGATGGGCTCGACGTTGATTAATAACCGATGATGTTTGCAGTGGGACTTGGCTTTCAGGAACGGGCGGGCGCAAAAAAAAAAAAAAATATGTCCCGCTCGCAGTCCTGTCTTTTTTTTTTTTTTTTTTTCCTGAGCGCGTGGCCAATAGCGCCCCCTGGCGTCACGGCGCAGCCCTCCAGCCTCCTCTATACCTTGACGTCTGGCGGCAGGTGTTTCCGAGACTGCAGCGAGAAAGCCAGGTCAGCCGACTTGGCAGGCGAGGGCCAGCGCCGCCGGGGTGCACTGCCAAAACGCTGCATTTAGACGACCATTTTTACACACGCCAAGGTCGTTCCTAAACCGACGCTGCGCCGACGCTCATCTCGTCGGCGTTTTCTTCCCTACACTCTCTGTCTGCTGGGCAAGAAAGTAAAAAAGAAAAGAAAGAAGAAAGGGGGGGGGGGGTGAGCACGGACACAATGCGCAGTGCATTACCATTGGCCGGTTCTACAAATCGCCGCACGTTCAGTGTCTTCTCGACGCTCACTATACATTGGCACTCATCTCGCACAGCGGCCATCTTGCTTTCTTCTCAAATATAATTGAGCTACATTCTGAAATAAGAACAACAAATGTTTCCGTTTCCTACAGTGTTGTTTGCTGTGCCCCCGCCGAAGTACGTGCACGGCAGCCACCACTGTTGAAGAGTATGCGCGGCCCGCAAAACCAGGCAGCAATATCCGCGCGCACGTTGCGCGATAGCGCCTGATAGCGCGTCCTGTTTTCTGCCGCGGTGGTACGAGTTCCATCCCCGGTGGCAGCTGTTGGCGAAGATGAAGCTAAGGTCGCGGCGTAAGGAAAAACATGGACCGAGCAAACCCACTTTAGAGCTTTCAATTTTTGCCGCAGTAACAGAAGTGTGTATACACAGCTCTATCCCTCAAGTCTTTCAGATGGTATACGCTGTGTTGCTGAAAGAAGACTTTCTCGCTTCAAAAGATGCTTCGAAAGTGCTGCCTTCATCATAGCCATACGTTTTTTTGTTTTTTTTTAGACGCTGCAGCCGTGGCTTTTAACAGACACACCAGCGCGCGGCTTCCATGTCTCGTTCAGGGAGCAGCTGGCGGTGGCTCTCACTCGCTTCGCCTCCGCGGCAGCAACTTCTAAAGCTAGCCAACCGCTCGCGTTTCACGACTGTCCGAGAGTTTGTCTTCTAGCATAGCCCAACCACTCGGCACATTCGTGAATGCGGGAAACGGAGGAAAAAGAGCCATTAACGCAACATGTGCTTTCGGTCGCAATAGTCAGCCGAGAAAGTCCCGTCTGATCTACGCTGCCATAGCGTGCCACGCATTGAATGCGATTTCGGCTGGCGCAAAAGCACACGCCAAGGCGATCGCCCTCCATTCGCAGTGTGGCTCGCTGCGCCAAAATGTGCGTTGAGCAACGTTGATAACGTCGCTGCAGCACGCGGCCATAGAGCCAAGCCGGATCCAGTGCTGCCGAGTGGCTGGCTCGGCGTCATAAAGACGCAACGAAACATTACCTGCCGTTCATTACTTTATTTAGTCGCTCTGGGAGAACTTGCGAGGAAAAAGAACTAAACGCCACGAGGGCGTCTCTGTAACGACGCGAGTGCCATGTCCGCCTCTGCGGCCGAACTTGATTCTGAGAAACGCTCCGCCTGCCTCCCTCCCGCTCCTCGGAAACCTGGCGTGCAGCATTCTTCTGCACGTGGATGCAGACTGGAACGCTGGTGCGGCTGGCTAAGCAAAAAAGAGCAAGAGTGTCGATTTAAGGAGTGTGAAAATGCTGTATCGTTTGTATGCCTCGGCGAAGCCAGTTCTTCTCCCTCACTGGGCCGTTTTCTCCCTTTCCGGCTGCGGTTGGCTACTCCCGAGACGTACCGCAACGTGGCGCTTGGTTATTTACCTTTTTTTTTTGTCCTGCTGCTATTTGTTTTTTGGTTTTCCCCCGCGAGGGGCATTCTCCTTTTGTACAATTTCGTTTGTGGCGTGTATGTTTCAAAGGAGCCCATTTCTGTGTGTGTCGTTATTTAGATATGCCCAAACTACTCTAAAAACGAAAACAACTTATTGGCGTGCGTCTGCTATCCAGTTCGTTATTTCGTAGCTACACAGACGAAGCGCTGCCTCGAGCAACTTCACGTTCTCGGGAACGTGCATGGATCCCGTGGCATTCGTTCAGCCGACTTTGGGTGTTTTGATCGTGACAATGTTTACCACGTGACTAGCCACAGAACTACGTTTAGCTTGCTTCAGCCGTTCTACGCCGTTGTGATACAATTTATTTATTTATTTATTACATTGCAGATACGCTTGTGTCTCTAAGCGGCTTTACTTTTCGCCAATAAGTGACACAATGAGTTACTGGAAGGATTGCTGGCTACACGGGTGCGGTGCAATATCAGCCTCGATTTCAAGTTTAAAAGCAGCGCATAGCTGTTTGGAATGAAAGCGCTGAAACGGTACTCGATGATAAAACACAACACGGGCACAGTGTGTCCTCCAGTCCCGTGTTTCCGCTGTTTTTACCCAGGGCATTCCCGCAAGAATTATCCCCACCTTCAAGCCGTTGTCGGGGAAAGCCTGTGCTCCACACTGAAACATCCAAGTCTCGCAATTTGAAATGGATAGGATGCCTTCAGCCTTCAACTCTTGTCTTTGCTTAAAGGCGCGTTTCTCAACTGATGGTGATAATTTGCATATAGTGAGCGTCACCTGGTGTTTTCTAACCAAGAACGCAGACTGACATTTCTGCATCAAAGTTCACAAAGCTTTTCGATCGTAAGAGCGCTTTTCCACTGGCTAGCCGTGTTTGCCAATACTATGTACGAACAATCCCAGCGTGAGAGCTTTTTGTAAATACGCTCCCATCTCTCCCTCCGGCTGACGTACGTATTCTCTAACGGCCGCGACCCCCGCAGTCTGACATGGCGGTCAGCCCACCTCCCTCCGAGAATGCACGGGGAAGCGGTCAGCGGCGCGTCCTTCCTTCCCGGGGCGCGCGCTAACCCGATCAGCGCACGCCTCGGGGCACCGCTGATTGCCGCGCGCGCGCGCGCTGGCGACGTGCCTTGCATGGGAGACGCGTCCATATAGCCCGCCGCTGAGTCACGCTGCCTGCCCCACCGAGGGCAGACAGCTGCGCGAGTAGACGAGCTCACACCACGGTGCCGCGCTAATGTGGACGCTGGCGACCCGCGTCCGTTATGACGTCGCTATTTGAAGCTGCGACCATCGAAGCCCCCCGTAGGGTAAACCTCCTCGTGGTGCGGCTCCTACGGAGTTGTGCATTTTCTTCAAGCGCGCACAAGTATTACCGCCTCAGGCATAGTGAGGACACCGGTTGTCAGGGGCCGCTCGTACATGCAGCCGCGGATCAGTAGGTGCTGGATAAAGACGTGCTTCTTTAAAACCGCATCAAATGGACGTCAGCGTAGAGCTGTGCGTGTAGGCATGTGTGCCTGCGAGTGCGCGAATCGAGCCTTGATAGCATATTGACCGCAGCTTTGACGCCCGAGTTTTGTCTATAGCGTGCGGTGTGAGAAAGCAATCGCCGTAATCTCGATGGCGCTGTCTGAAGACAGCGTGCGCGCGAGCGAAGCAACGTACTTCACGTCACTGAGGGCATCTCGCGCGTTCTTTTGGCTCGCACAATCGAAGGGTCCCGTCACCTCTCGGACGCGACCGGCTCCCGCGGTCAGTGGCGCCGCCGCCATCTGCGTGCCGCTGACACGCATATCCGCGCTGCATGGCGTGCGCCGCCGCCGGGGCAGTCGAGTTCACGGACGGACGCGGCCCGGTCATCACGAAGCGGCGCCGGCGCAACCATTGGGCCGTTCGTGACCGAGCAGACCTTCAGCGGCCAGACACGCCGCATAGCAGCGTGCATCCGCCTTCGCTCGCAGACCCATTACGAGAGGGGCCTGCACGGCGCGCCGCCGCCATCTTTGTTCGCTCGCCTGTCTTTCTTTGTCTCGGGCCCCGGTGGTAATCGAATCAAAGCTTCTCACCGGGTGTATACGAGCTGGCCACCCCGTTGGCCGCTCGTCAGGCTTGGCTGGGCTTCTGCCAGGTCTGCTTTAGACAGCCCGGCAACTACCACAACGCCGGACGCCAGCGGAAGACGAGCGTTTCTCGTCTCGTTCTGGTCACAGGGCGACTACCGTGCCGTGACCAAAAAAAAAAAAAAAAAAAAAAACACGGACTTTTCCGAGGAAGTGTATGACCAGCACGGTCGCTTGCTGAAGAGCATACTGCTGCTTTCAGATGATGTTTCAAAGTTGCAGTTCGTACGCTTTTGGGTGGTGGGCAGAACACGGCACCGCCCGTGGCCTGCGAGGCACTGTGATGCGGAACTTGTTTGTCGTGAACACGGCCACCACTTCTTTGGCTGATCGCAAACTCCTTCGTGTGGGCCAGCGTTGCGGTGACGGACGGTTTCGATGGACACGTTACATTGACGTAGTTTCGAGCGCAGTGCAAACCATTCGCGAGGGTCCTTTGGAGAAGAACAATTGTACGAGAAACAGATCGGCCTGGGCGCAGTGAAATAACGTGTGGTTTCAACTTTACCTGCAAGTGCTGATGCCTACAGTAAGTAGCCTGCCGCTTCTATTCCCGCGTGCGTGCTGCATCCGGCGATGATGGCCAACGGCGCTCAGCGCGCGCCGCTCTCTCTCTTAGTTCGGCAGCGTGACTCACCTCGTGGCTGATGCGCGCACGCGTGGCATATTCAGGCTCCACCCCGTTGGGCTCCCGCCCCACAGTCTGGAGCGTGGCATAGCTGTCTGACGCGGTGAAAAATGACGCGTAATTCCAAATTCTGTTGCCCGCATCTTGTGCCCCCCCCCCCCGCGGCATCCCGACCATCGTTTTTGCTTCTTTGCGCGCTCACCGTTCTCGTCGGTTGCATTTTGGGAGCGACTGGGTTATATCGTGTACTTTGCCGCGACGCCTCTTCCCCGTTCAACTCCACTACCCCCGGGCGTCGCACCGTGTGCGCTCGAGACCGTGTAGCTAACGGCGTTTTGCGATCGACGGTGTCACCGTAGGCCTTCGAGCAGCAGCAGCACGCCCCTTTAGCGTCGCCCCACGTCGGTTGTGCAGCGCCAAAATGTCAGACCGTTGTAGTTGGTTGCCGTGTGAGTTTGACAGTCCCCAGGAGCGACCGAAAAGCGCTGCGAAAGTTGGTGATGGAACCGAGCGACAGCCGAATCACCGTTTTTAAGAATAAGTACGAACCTCTCTCCTCACGCGAAACATTGAGGTTTGTTTTGGGCTTTCTTTCTTTCTTTTTCTCATCACCAACTGCCGCGTTTTTCTCTCGTACAGCCGTGTTCTGAAACAGCGGTATCATACATCATTTTCGCATTTGTTGCTGTCAGAGCAGCGCATAGTTCCTTCACCCCCCCCCCCCCCCCAATTTCCTCCTGCGGGCTTGTAGACACGGTCCAAACGTTTTCGAATGGAGCCCATTTGCCACGGGTGTGATCCATTCTCCGCGTGTCGTGGTCGCCTGATCTCTTGAGGTCCATTGCTTGACCTTCACCCCGTGCTTCGGATGCCCAGACAGCTGTCGAGCTTTCGTGGCACTAGAAAAGCAATAAGCAACTTCGATGCGCTTGCTGGATGTTGTCGTCATGTGTGTCTCTGCGTTGACAGGGGGCGCAATTAATAGGTGGATGGTCAAGGTCCTCGCGTGTTTGTGAGTGAAGTGCCAAATTTTAAGCAAATTGTGCACACTACAGCTTGCCATTTACACTGTGTAATAACATTTATGTCAGAATTTGTGGGATATGATGTAGTACACGACTGGAACCTTCCACTGTTCTTTTCAGAGCGCTCTGAAAATTAGCGCTTTATTCTTGCTAGTGGCTAAATGTGAAGCTTACGCATAGGCAGCGGCATCCTTCCTAATTCCCTTTGTTGCGCCAGATGAAGCGCCGGCGCTTGACCGTTACGTTGGCGTGCTGAGGCTATGTTATCAGGCAATAACCGAAGCCGAAACATGCGACCGCAAATCCGGTCCCCGTACCTGGTACGGACATAGTGCCCGCTGCGCGTGCTTTCAGCTGACCTTCTAGACGGCGACGGGCGCTCTGAAATCCCTCTTCGCAGACCGCACCGAGACTGCCTTCTCGGCTAACCGCAGTCATCCCATGTTGCCCCGACCGATCTGTCATTCCGTTGCGTTGGTCAGTGCATTCGCGCAACAGCGGCCACGCTGCAGATACTGGTATGCGTTCGCCAACGTGAGAATGGACTTCGTCGGCGGTTAGTGTTGTGACCAAATAATGAAATAATCGCGCGGGACTGCTCGGTGATTGCGTCGCTTTCACTGCGCCTGCCGCACGTATACGCTCTATGTCGTCCAGTGTGCGTCGATGAGGCGCAGCGTAATCGCGCTGTTCTGCTTCACTTGCACTCTCGGAAAAAGCGGCCTGGCTTTTCCCAGAACATTTTGTGCACTGCGATGGACGCTCCGCGTGCTCTGACCGAGAGGTGCGAAGGCTCATTTGTCTTGTGCCACGGTGTGGCGCGAAGAAAGCGAGCGCGCAACTCTTCTTCAGGTGCGAGGAGGCGACGCGATGCTTGTTCCCTCTCGCCGGGTGACCTTGCCCGCGGCGGGAGGTCTGTGACATTCCTCGCATCATTGTGGCCGCCGCCCGCAGCTGCAAGGCCGGGCCCACGTGAAGCCCATCGGGAGGAAAGAGAGGAGGGGGGGGTGCGGCGCCGGTCCTGTCCCCCCCCCCTCCCCCCAAAAGCTTGCGCGTCCTCCCGGCAGCCTAGAATGACCCGTTGCCACGGTTACCACCAAGAGCGAGGCAGCAGCGTGGCCCGTTTCCCGTTCTCTGCTCGACTTGCGTTGCGCCCTGCGGCGAGGGCGCGCCCTCTTGGAGGAACAGCGGTCTCGAATGTGTCCCCGCTGTTGCGATGAGGACGTCCTGTGGCCCTTCTTTGCCCCTTCCTGCTGCTGCTGCTGTGCGGCTCGAAGTCGGCCGGATGGCGATGCCCACGGCCGCTGCCTTTTGTGCGCA